>NC_090924.1:864161552-864464582 GCF_040938575.1 Ambystoma mexicanum | reverse complement strand
CACAAGTCAGAGTTATTAAACTTGACCGTCCCCTCAGAAAAAAAGATTGCAGGGTATAGTAACTTATAGAAAGGCGGAAACTGGCATTAGATATTTGGGGGTCCAGATTACTGGTTCTCTGGGTGCTCTTCACCGTCAACTACCTGCCTTTAGAGGAAAAGCTGCACGGCTGCTAGCGGAATGGGTGTCCTCATCAATATCCTTGCTGGGGAGGATAAATGCCCTACAAATTGTGATTTTGCCAACAAACCTGTACTATTATTTAGGGGTTCCCCAAGATTTCTTCAGGACCCTTCAAACACATGTGGGGTCATTTATTTGGAACCACAAGAGACCCGGGGTAGCTATGCAGATGCTAATGTCTCCCAGAAGCAAGGGAAGGCTAGGAGCACCAAACTTCTGCCTCCATTTCCTTGCAGCTCAAATCAGAGTGACCCGGGATTGGTTCAGGGGCGATCACGCAAATGTCTGGTGTCGAATAGACAAAGCAGTGCTGGACTGGACAAGGTTCTGTGGCGACCCAAGGGGGATAGACCTGCAAACATGTACAGTAGCAAGATGGCGGCCTTGGTGGGGGACTCATGGGATGAGCTGGTTTGGAGGATGAACTGGACCACCTTCCCCTCCCAGTTGACGTCGCTGTTTAGAATCCCCAGTTTATGCCGGGTACGGAAAGGGGTGCGCCAATGGGTGGGAGGTGGCAGGGTGCCGCAAACTATGTGGCATGTTCTCGGGTCAGTACATTCATTCCTTTGTACAGTGCAAGCAGGACTTTGGGCTAGACGAGGGCAAGAGGTAGCGCTACTCAACTGAGGCACTGGCTTATGAACCCAATAGTCAGGTCAGCAGCCACCAGGGATCTCACTTCCTTTTGACCGGTTAGAAACGATGGACACGGGGGACAGGCATTTGGTAGGAACGTTAAATGGAATTATAGCAGAAGAGACAAGGAGCTAGTCATGGCACTATATGGAGCAGTGGGCAATTGCAGTGGGGCAGCCGCTGGAGGGGGGAACTTTGGACTCAGTAATGGGCAGATATCTCCTAGCTGACAAGGGCCATCCAGATTCAGGAGATGTGGGTTAAGATAATGGTCCAATGGCATCTCTCCACAGAAAAACAACATATATTCTACCCAACTGTGTCAGCGCTCTGCTGGAGGGGATGTGGGGAACTGGGATTTTGGAAGCATATCTGGTGGGAATGCATAGTCATACAGCCGCATTGGGACATGGTCCGTGCAGCAATTAATAGTATTTTTGGGAGTCAGATGCCAGACAGCACAGGGATGGCCATCCTGGGAATGGCCAGGGTTCTGGAAAATCTACCCTCGAAAGCGCAAAGAAAGACATGGGTCATCCTGATAGTGGTAGCAACGCTTGTGATGGCACACAAATGGAAACAAAAAGGTGCCCCCACAGAACACAAATGGGTTAGGAAAATCGGGAACTTTGTGGCACTGGAATGGGTGACCCATTCGATTCAAGGGCATCACCAAAGGTTTCTCTCGGACTGAGACGTTGTCCTCATCACCTGAAGCGGGGCCCGCGGGCCGCATGGTGCCAGTGGAAAATGAGATTGCTGAGGTGAGTACTCGCTCTACTTGGGGAGGACGCCTTCACAGGAAGCTGGGAGGCGATATGGCTGAAGTTTCTAGGGGAAGCGAGGACTAGGGGGGAGGGAATGTTCTCAAACGGTGCAAGGGTCTGCACACCAGCTGGCAAGAGTGCTGGCCACTCAC
The DNA here is from genome assembly GCF_040938575.1 of Ambystoma mexicanum. Taxonomy (NCBI): domain Eukaryota; kingdom Metazoa; phylum Chordata; class Amphibia; order Caudata; family Ambystomatidae; genus Ambystoma; species Ambystoma mexicanum. The sequence continues at coordinate 864,462,841 of NC_090924.1, read as the reverse complement.
AGTAACTTGGGACTGGGAGCCATCTACAGATTTTAAGGACTCGGGGGATGTTGTGGGGAGGCAGGACTGGGTGCGTTGTTGGTTACATGTGTTGGGATCGAGAAAGTGGGGATAAGGCGAGGGGGAAAGAAGGGACGGGGGGATTACATGTGTTCTCACTTTTGAAAATACCAATAAAATACAAAAAAAGTTTTTTTAAAAGTGCATTTTTACTGTGCTGACATCTACAGCCAAAATCAGCACCCTGGGCCAGCACAAACACGCATTCCTTGATTCAACATTCACTAGCTTTCGCTTATTCACACACTGCAATCAATCACTCATTGCATGAGAGGATCAAAAGTGGCCTTCCCATACATTTTATACCCCTCCCCCGCACATGTTCCAAATAGGCACAAGGAAATGTTTTTTTTGTTTCCCATGCCCTTTGAAAAGTGCACCTCTTTTGAAAATCGGGATTTACTTGATAATGCCCAGAACCCCCTTTCCATCTTCCACAGTTCCCCAGTTGTGCATTTGGTGGGAAAAGAGCACCTCAATGTGCACAACTATGATACAAGTGAAGTGAACGAGCATACCATCAGTTGCACCACACACGTTTTCAAAAACGTTTCAGAGTGTGTGTGATTCGAATTGTCAGAGGGGAATTAGGAATGGGAAAGGACACAGGAAGGAAATGGTGAATGGGGTTTTTACTTTTTCCGCCGTCATTAACCCCAGATCTGCTTATGAGCAGGTATTGTGTAAAATACCATTCGCTTCAGATCAGATACTGTGACTGGAAACGTTAGCCCCAGAGTACGCACATATTGTGCATGCCATCATTATTGCAGATCAGATATTGTGTCTGTTATAAATCCCAGGGCAGGTATTCTGACATGTTAATGTTAAAGGACATTTGTACCGCGCACTATCACCACCGGAGTGGTCCCCTGACGGATCTGAAAAGGAAAAGGGGTGGGGTGGGTTTGTGGGACCGAGCGGAAAAAGTGCAAGAGAGCATTGATGTGCTGTTGTCAGCTTCAGTTCGATTAGCACTGTTCACTGAGGTTAGCTGTGCTTTTCGGGTGGTAGTCGTTGTGTTCTGTTGTGCAAAGCTATGTGCAATTTGTTTTTTTGTTGCAGTGTAGTGAAGTCTGTGCAGTTTGCTGTGCATTAGGGGTGTGGCTGTGTTTGGCTAGAGTTTGAGAGGTGTATGCAAAAGGGTGAGATGGTTAGTGGCTTCGTTAGCTAAATGTGATGCATGCTAATTTCTAAATTCTTTCTAGATGTGTCACGTGAATATCTCCACATTTCAATCTAGATGCAGCACTGGCTACTATTCACAATCCTGTCTGGATGTGACGCAAGCTAAGATTCACAATTATATCTAAATGTTGCACTGGCTAACATTCACAATCCTGTCTAGAAGCGACGCAAGCTAATATTTCACAATTATATTTAAATGTGGCACTGGCTAACATTCACAATCCTGTCTAGAAGCGATACAAGCCAACGTTTACAATCCTGTCTAGATGTGATGCAAGCTAATATTCACAATTATATCTAAATGTGGGACTGGCTAACATTCACAATCCTGTCTAGAAGCGATGCAAGCTAATATTTCACAATTATACCTAAATGTAGCACTGGCCAACATTCACAATCCTGTCTAGCTGTGGTTGGTAGCCTTCGTGTTCTGTTGTGCGAAGCTATGTGCGATTTGTTTTGTTACGGTGTAGTGAAGTTTGCTGTGCTTTAGGTGTGTGGTTGTGTCTGGTTAGAGAGGTGTATATAGAAGGGTGAGATTTTTAGGGGCCTCACTATCTAAATTGAAATATGCCAATTTCCAAATTCTTTCTAGATGTGGAGCGTGAATATCTCCCCATTTCGATCTAGATGCAGCACCGGCTAATATTCACAATCCTGTCTAGATGTGGCGCAAGCTAATATTCACAATTATCTATATAAATAAAAGTTCATTCAAAATCTTAAATCCCAGAAAGTTCTTCACCGATTGCTTTGAAATTTTGACACAACGTTGCATTCGAATAGGCACATATTTTCATATACCTACTATACATAGATGTCACACCTGTGACATGTAAAAACATGCTTTTTCTGAAAAACAGCGCCATGTGTTGGACGTAAAAGCAACACACGCTATAATGAATATTTTACGATTCCATTTCAATGTTTCCGATTTAGAATGGCTCAAATACGTGCCGAAGAAGCAGCATAGCGACGTGCAGCCAGACTTCAGGATGCATAGTTGCGAGCATGGCGATCGCGTTCTGCAGCTGCAGATCTGCTTCGTTCTCAGCAGAATAAAAGCGGCAGGCTGAGAGTGGCTGAAAGACGTCAATGAGAAACAGCAGATCAGCGCCAAACATGACTGTGCTCAGCAATCACGCGATTACAATCGCCTTGCATTTCAGTACAACCCAGCTGAAGATTATAGTTTGAGCCGGCATGTTCTCATCGGCACCATCACTGAAGTGCGTCCTTATTGCAATGCTCTGGAATTTAATGGAGAAATTAAAGGAATGTGTTGCGCCACGGGAATGTGTTGTGTTGCGCTGCCGGGAAAATTAAACTGCCTCAACTTGGAGAACCGCCAGAGCCATTAAAAAAACGTTGCTTGCTGGATGTATTGCAGAATCAAACCATCCAACATCAGGAAATCCAACTCATGCTTCCAAATGACGTCCTTCGGCGCAGAAATCGTAACAGCGCAATTCATGCCAACTTGCATTTGCAATCACCATCAACAAACCTCAAGGCCAATCGTTAGAATTGTGCGGTTTAGAGCTAGACATGGATTGCTTCTCACATGGAGAATTATATGTTGCGTGTTCTACAGTGGGCAAACCAGACAATCTCTATATCTGCACAGACAATGGAATAAAAAATATTGTATGCCCACAAGCATTGTGAAATTAGACATATTAGAAACGTGCGCTTTCCCTTTTCTTTCTTTTCCATTTAACCATACTGAGCCAGGGGTCAGCTAGTATCTAAATGTGGCACTGGCTAATATTCACAATCCTGTCTAGATGTGACGCAAGCTAATATTCACAATTCTATTTAAACGTGGCACTGGCTAATATCCACAATCCTGTCTAAATGTGACGCAAGCTAATATTCACAATTATATCTAAATGTAGCACTGGCTAAAATTCACAATCCTGTCTAGATGTGACGCAAGCTAATATTCACAATTATATCTAAATGTGGCACTGGCTAATATCCACAATCCTGTCTAGATGTGACGCAAGCTAATATTCACAATTCTATTTAAACGTGGCACTGGCTAATATCCACAATCCTGTCTAAATGTGACGCAAGCTAATATTCACAATTATATCTAAATGTGGCACTGGCTAATATCCACAATCCTGTCTAGATGTGATGCAAGCTAATATTCACAATTATATCTAAATGTGGCACTGGATAACATTCACAATCCTGTCTAGAAGCAACACAAGCCAATGTTTACAATCCTGTCTAGATATGACGCAAGCTTATATTCACAATGATATCTAAATGTAGCACTGGCTAAAATTCACAATCCTGTCTAGATGTGACGCAAGCTAATATTCACAATTATACCTAAATGTGGCACTGGATAACATTCACAATCCTGTCTAGAAGCAACACAAGCCAATGTTTACAATCCTGTCTAGATATGACGCAAGCTAATATTCACAATGATATCTAAATGTAGCACTGGCTAAAATTCACAATCCGGTCTAGAAGTGACGCAAGCCAACATCCACAATGCTGTATAGATGTAGTTGGTAGCCGTCATTTTCTGTTGTGCAAAGCCATGTTTGATTTGTTTTGTTGTTGCGGTATAGTGAAGTTTGCTGTGCTTTAGGTGTGTGGTTGTGTCTGGTTAGACTTTGAGAGGTGTATGCAGAAGGGTGAGATTGTTAGTGGCCTCGCTACCTAAATGTGATATATGCTAATTTCCAAATTCTTTCTAGATGTGGCGCGTGAATATCTCCACATTTCGCTCTAGATGCGGTACTGGCTAATATTCACAATCCTGTCTAGATGTGGTCGCAAGCTGATAAATGCAGTTCTGTCTAAACGTGGCATAGGCTACTAATAACAATCCCGTCTAGATGTGACGCAAGCCAACATCCACAATCCTGTCTAGATGTGACGCAAGCTAATATTCACAATTCTATCTAAATGTGGCACTGACTAATATTCACAATCCTGTCTAGATGTGACGCAAGCTAATATTCACAATTCTACCTAAATGTGGCATAGGCTAATATTTACAGTCCTGTCTAGATGTTACGGATTAGCAGGTACTTTATCAAACCTCATTAGTTCCAGGGCAGGTACAGGGTCTATAATTATTTGCCCCAGGGCCGGTATTGTCAGATGTAGCTGAGCATGTACGTACTGTATCGGGAGTCAGTAGCTCCAGAGCAGGTGTCTGCACTCATTAGCTCCAGCCAGAGGATGTGATGGGCATTTACCATTAGCGCTAGAGAAAGTAGTGTCTGCTTGTGTATAGGCGTGTTATAAATGCTACTTCATCAGGGAGGTATTTATGTGTCTGCAGCCATTAGACCTATAACAGACACTGTGCCTGCATTTATTATACACAGAAAGGTAATTAGCCCCATTAATGATCACTTTCAGAGTAGGCACTGGAACTGGAGACAGTCCACGTTTGCAATAATTAGCCGGCGCAAGCATTATAATACCGACACGGCTAATATATAGTAATTTTCAACAGACCACGGTGTGTGTATTAGCTGCACACCAGTTACTGCGTCTGGGAGCATTCCAGAGCCTGAACAGTAGCGCAAACGAGCTTCGGCGCTCTACACCAAGTCTACAATACCAGCAACAACAGGCTGCCTTATGTTATTTAAAAACCAGAGGTTTAAAAAGTCACGTAATTACAATGTTTTATTTCAACATATGAGTACAATGCAACGAATTACAGCTTTAGCTGCAGCCGCTTAGTTCACCGTGGATTTCCAGAGGTTGCAAAGGGGCTCCTCTTACCAATATAACAACAAAGGGGTGAGAATAAACTGAGTTATCGGATGCTAAATGAAATGCATCTACAATTCATTACAAGAGCTGGATCGCGCACTCACCTGCTGCTACCAGGACACTGAAAAGGAGCGTTTCGTAAACGGAGGCCTTATGTTGCTTTCATTATCAATTGAAATATATGTTTAAAGTCCATATGAGACCCGATAGCATTGTGTGTCTGTTTCTAAGTTTGCCGACGCTTTCTGAAATGCCTTTATTAAATCATGACGTACGAACGTTTTGCACGTAGGACGTCTACGTGTTTAGGAAGAGAATCACAGCACGGAGGAAGGAGCACTCAATGCCTTGCACGGGCAGGTGTATTTTCATGCCGGTGGATTTGTTTTTCCTACTTTGGTTTTGGTTGTAGTAACAGCAGAAGTGTGTCTTCTTGGTTGGTAAGTACCCTAAACAGAAGCGATTTGTGGCCGTGCAGCAAACGGCCAGTTTCAGGGCAGATGTTTTTTTGCAAATTCGGCTGCCAGGAAGTCAGATTTATTGTTTATGTAAGAGTATTTGCAGGTTTTCCATCTCCAAATGACAGTGTGCGTGCTTCACGGGCTTTCTACACAACCGTATAGTGACCGCGGACTTTCTACAAAACGGTACAGTGTATACGCCATATTTTTTCACCCTTATCTGCGCAACACGGCTTTCACTCTTTGAACAGCCATGAACTCCTTTGGAAATTAAGCCCCATGTCGATCCCATGTTTACCAAAGTCACATTCTTGCTTCTTTTTCTGCACTGCTGCACAGGCTCAAGTGGGCTTGGATGCCTCTGCGGCTGCCTAGCCCTCCTACGCTGGGACGGGTGTTATGTATGCCGACACCGAAGCGGGGAACGAGTTCAGCGGCAGCCCGCGCTCTGGATGAAGAGCAGTGAAGGCATGAAGTTCCCTTGCCGTGATTTCTGGAACTGTACTGTCTTTAGGAGAAGAGTGGTTCTGATTTAAACATTGCAGGGAGATGTGCCTAACTTTACTGCATTGAACTGTACCACCCAGAGTCTGTCTGTACCACAAGATGTCTTTCTTGATCCCCCCCCCCACTGTAGAACAGAGTTCCTTCATTTCCCCGTTGTCTCACTAACTAGATGCTTGCATGTTCATGTATACTATACTAGTAAAAATGCAGACTCCTACATAGTCTTGCCAGCAAGAGAAAAACAATTTAGTATTTAGCCTTAAAACTAGCCATGCTGTAGAGCAGAGGTCTTAAATCGATGGGGAGGATTGGAGGAGGGGGGGGGTCACGTGATCCAAAAGCGAGAAAAGCATGTTTTTGTTGCAGCACTTAACTGTGCATGGCGAGCCACTGCCCCCCACCCCCATGCACAGTCAGTGTGATGGGGCGTGGCCACAAAACAGGAAATAAATGCAGCCGGGATGTGTGCTTTGCTGCATTGTTGCAATCCAGTAGCTGCCACCATTGTCTTCTCGACCCGGTTAGTGATGCTGCTTCTCGCCTAACCCCCCACACACACCACGGGTGGAGGGGGTGCTGAGAAGCAAGCGTTTCAGCCCTTTCCCGGTTCCACTCTACCGCTGTGGATCCACGAAGGCGGTCGCATGGTTAGAGGAGATGAACAGAGGGGACTGCATCACTGCAAAGCCGGTCCCTCTGTGGCCCCAACTTGAGGGCCATGGTGGGAGAGGAAGCAAGTGGGACACGAAGCACGTATTGCTGGTGTTTTATGATATCCGGCTCCCAACCCAGATTGCTGGGCCCCAGCACACTGCCTTGGGGGAGCCAAATATCTACACCACCAGTCCTCCTGCTCTGGCTGCCTGTCTGCCTCGTCATCCCTCTGGTCCATGGGCTGGTTCTTGCCTGGTCCGAGATTTGGCATCAGATGTCTGGCTGGATCTCCAGACCTGGCCTGCCGTTGCCCTGAACAGGCTTTACCAAGCCCCTAGCTTTGCAGAGGAATTCTGGGTGCTTGGTGACCTAATCTTCGCTCTGCTCCTTTCCCCAGCCCCCACTCGCGCATTTCCTGGCTCTCTTTTCTTATCCCATTTTCTTCTGTCCTGAAAGGGACACCACAGGAATCGATGGACCATGAACATCACTGGGTGGGTGTTGGCATCACTGTTGAAAGCAGGCATTCTACATGCTGGGCATATTATTGGTGTCCAAATGTGCATTTTACACGTTCATAGGAAAATCATTTCCAAACTCAAAAATGCTGCTGAACTGTCATTCACTAGTTTTTGTTTGAAATGTTTTTTTGGTTGGAGTACCACACCAATACTTTAATTTGTGTTTTGTGGAACAGGTTAATCACACATGCATGCTTCTGTTGTGCTGACAGCAGTTATTAAGAAATTGAACTGTGGGTTCATGTGTCCCGACATTTGATTTTCACTAAAGGGGCAGAGGCAGCAATGCTCCCACCTCCACTCTGAGTACTCCCCATCCCCTGGCCTAACACAGTTTATAGCACTTCCTTCTTGAATATTTTTTTATAATGGATTGCAAAGTCATACGTTTAACATGTTTTGCATATATAACATCTCAGCAACGGTCTGTCAACCTGCTGAGCTATCCCGGTAGCCATCTATTATAGAGCAATTCTATGCATCCTTTGATGTGCTAAAAATCGCTGCATTCCCAACAGTACTTTGGGTGCACCACTACCATAGAAGTGATTTAAAGTCGAATTCATGTATATCTTCCTGCTGTGGGTGCCAGGCCTTCGCCTGCACGGGGCACCATATGCTGCCCCTCGTGTCTGGCACGGCAGCCGCAGCAGAGTCCCTGAAAAGCAGTAAAAGCAAAATAGCTATTACTCGATGTTTATGAAAGTTAGCTCAGTGGGCTAAGCACTACTGTGTCAGATTCTATGCAAGATATGTAGATGAACGTTTGGAATTCCAGCAGGCTGGAATTCTCAAATATTCTAGGCGGGGAATAGAAGGGGTAAAATGTAACGAGCTGATTCTCTCTGTTTCTCTTGCGCTCTAATTTTTTGTCCCTGTGACTAACGCTTACCTTACATCCTGCGGAAGCGTCTGGATCTCTCAATGCACATTCCACACCTCTCCGTTCCCAAAGCCCATGCAGCGTGGTAAGGTGACACTTTACTGTGTCTAGGGTAGGAGGAACCTGTAGTAGTACTGACGGTATGTGGTGACTGCAGTATTTCTCCCTGGAAACAAAGGCACAATTACTCCTGTGCTATTACTTCTTGTTACCCTCTCCTTTTAGCCCCTATGTGCCCTAGGGGGGAGACTGAGCCTGGACTCGCCATTGGGCACATTGCTATTCTTCTGCTTCCAAGTGCACCAGTTGCCAATTACTTCACTGGTTGTTGCTTGCCCAGGCATGCTGCAGCTGCTCTGTGCTGAGTAGATGGCTCCTTTTTAAATGTCCAAGTTTATTTCTGGCTCTTTTTTCCTTCTGTGTTCCTCATGGTTTTCTCTGTGCTCTCCTTTCTCTATCTGCGCTCTTTAAGCCCTGTTTTCTCCTTTCTCTACCAGCACTCTTCTTAATCCTTGTTTTTTTTCTTGACGGCTAGCGCTGTGCTAAATTACTTCTCTGGGTGAGAGCGTCACGGTAGTGCATGTATCTTTGTTGTCTAGGCTTAAAATGATACATTTCCTTTCTTGCAGGTGTTGGTAGACTAAGATGGTTACAGTAAACAGCTGGCATTACGGATTGGGCCAACCACCGGGTATGATGCCAGTAAGTATAACGTTCGGATCCTTGTGCTTTTGTCTTCGAGGTGCCGGTCGTGGTGACTGAGGACCAATCTGAGGGGCAGGAGCATGGTAAGTGCACTGCTGCTTAGGTGCAGGTTTAATGCAAAGCAAACGGCGAGGCCCCGGGGTGTGGCTTTTGTAGCCCAGTCTCTCAGCAATTAGAGCACATGTAGACATGTTTGGTTGTGGAGACCTCCAGTGGCCATATTTAGTATCTGAGGAGTGTAGATGACTAGTTCTATGTTTTCTCCAGTGGTGCAAGAGCGCTGTCCAGACTCAAGTCTTGCTGGAGGCAACAGGGGTCCTGGAGAGCGTCTTGGACTGGACAATCTTGACCGACTATGAGTCACGTTTTCCGGTTATGTGCTCTAACTGCTCTCTGCCATCTGGGGTGGACTGGCCTGTAGGGAACGCTGGAGATTTCCCGTAAGACTCTGCACAATAGGTCCCTTTTGTGTGTGGGGGAGGATGTGCGATGACTGGCAGAGTGTAGTGCGCAAATAAAGATAATTAATATTTGTTTATTGTACTTTTTCAATTTTAGGAACACGCATTGGCTCGATCATCCCATCTAGGATAGCAAAGTCCCCAGCAGCAGTGGCACCATCAAACATCCTGACATCTGTAGTAGCACTTGCCAAAGGCAAGCATGCCTGTATTTTGCTGTGGGTGAAGGTGGGGCAATTTTAAAGGTATAGTTAGGAGTCCCAATTGGGGATTTCAAACCTCTTTTTGAGGCTGGTCCTTTCTCATGCTCTGTTTTCGGGGGTAGGGGTACTGAAAGTTTATGGCTCATCCTGGAGTTGCATTTACACTGCACTGTGCACTCCCGGTTTCTCAGCATTGGGTCCTGCTTACTTACTGATGCTTTACACCCAAGAGCTGGTTTTAGCTCCTTCTCATCGAATCTTAATTTTGAAGTCTCAGGTAGACCCATGTATCGCTGACTGCTCGTTTTCACTGCAGCAGCATCGCTCCAAGCGTCACTGTATCAACCTAACCACCCGTGTCCCAGCAAGAGAAGTCCAGTGAAGCACTTGACCCAGTCACACAGGCAGGTAAGGATTTCTTTTCTCTATGTACCATTGATTGAGTAGAAGTGCTGAAGGTTTAAATCGGCCCTGTGCAATGTTCATCCAGGTGTGGTTTTCACTGCTAATCTGTGGACTGGTCCGGTACCACACTTAAAAAAGAAATTAGAGCTAGGACTTCACGATCTGAACAGGGAGTCTTCTGAGACTTGCATCGATGTGGTGTTTTTTTTTATTTTTCCACCCAGTATTTCTGACCCATTTTTGCATGAGTGTTTTTCCTCCAACCAACCTTTCGCATGCTTAGTTTTAAATCTTTGTAAGTGGGGGTTTGCAATGTTTTCACAGATTCAGTCTTCTTTTTGAGATGGATCATTTCCTAGTGCCCAAAGATGGTAGGTATCTCAAATGAAATGCAGGAGGAGAGGTAGAAACGGACAAAAGAAATGCAAAAACATAGAATACTCTTATTTGGACTTTCGGTTCACGTGATCACAGCTGCTGGGGAAGTTAAGCTGCAGCGTGTGGCGATACATTAGCAAATGACAACCTGAAGCCAACAGCATTTGGAAACAAAACATGCCGATTTAGCAAACAAAACAAACCAGATATTCCTTTGTACGGCACCTGCAAGGCCTAAAAAAGCAAAAAGATGCTGTTAAAAATGTGTCCTCAAAACCTGCAAATTCTTTTCTTACCACATTGCGTCCTATCTGGGCAAAAACAAAAGGCCTTTTACAGATGATGAGAAAGTGATTCTGCCAACAATTCTCACTGTCAACCTGGTAATGCTTAGTGACGGTGCAGCAGAGAAATACAAAAGTATCCCTAGGTCTGTCACCACAATTTGCCGCCACATCACTGACCTGTCCTCTGATATCGGTACAGAATTTATATCACGCTTGAAACATTCAGTTTCCCCTACAGTTGGATGAGGCCGTTGACATTTCAAAAGAGGCTCATTTGATTGCTTATATGAGGTACTGCCAGGGAACATATTGGGGGACTTCTTAATTTTGTAAACCAATTCAGGGCAGAGCAACTGCATTTGAACTCTTTCACATTGTTGACAACTTCCTACTGCCTAAAGTGCGGGGCGAGTGTTGGTATTTGCACGGATGGTTCTCCTTCAGTGTATGGTGTTGGTGCTGGGTTAAAAGCAAAAGTGTTGGCAGTAGCTCCACATATTGTGTGGACACACTGCATGATACACCGGGAAGCTTTGGCTGTGTGCAGTATGGGGAATGAACTCAGAGGTGCTGACCTCTGTTGTTAAGATGGAGCTTTTTATTAAGATGCACCCCACAAGAACCTGCCTGTTTGCCACATTATGTGCAGAAATGGGAGCTGAACATGATGCATTGTTTCACACGGAGGTCAGGTGGCTATCCAGGGCAAAGGTTTTAAATCGCCTTCATGAACTCGGGAACAAAGTAAGACATCTTCTTCTGGGTTTAGACCAGATGAAAGCAAAGCCTGTGTGATTCACGCAGGCTTGTACTGTTAGCTTACTGTGGTGATATTTTTGACATTTCTAAACCTCTCCCTGCAAGGCACAGATGACACATAATTTGCTATAAATGCATAAATATCCGTATTCAAGAAGAAGCTGAAGCTTTGGAGTAGAGGGTTGATGTTGGCATTACCAATGCATTTCCATCATTAGAAGATACTCTTGAGGACACCGAGTATGATCTTTCATGTGTTGCTGAACTTATAGGAAATCATTTAAATGCTCTCAGAACCAGTCTCCAAGTACTTTCCAGAGTACAATTATAACGCCCATGACTGGGTGGTTCAGCCTTTCTTAGCAGGCGTAGGGGCCCACCACTCAATACACCCCCAGGAGGAACTAATGGAGCCTCAAAGTGACCGCCTACTGGAGAGCCTATAAAAACAATTGTCTTTGGCAAAATGTGTATGCAGAGTTTCCAACTTTATCCAAATGTGCAGTTAATGTACTGTTACCTTTCAGCACCTCGTACCTATGCGAGATTGGATTCTCAGCATTTGCAACCCTAAAGACTAAATATCGGTCATGGCTGGAGGAGGAAAAAAACCTGTGGTTGGCTATTGCAAACATTCAACCCAATATTGACAGGCTGGCTGCTGAAAGACAGGCCCACCCTTCACACTTGTTCTCCAATATGCCACTGCCCAACTTGCAAGTGACAGCATTGATAGTTATCTCAAAGTTGTTGTACTTAAGAAATAAATTGTTACATCATTTGCATGTCAAACGTCTGTAGGACAGCAATATTGTTCGTTTTCTTTTGTGGGGAATTAATATACAACACTACTTTTTACTCAAGTCCTCTGTATTGTCGAAAAACATTCTGAATACTGCATTCACAAATATTTCTCTAATTTGAGTTATTGCAAGCAATGTTTTTGAAAGAATTTAGTGTTTGGCACCCACACCGCCATTTGGGGCAACATTCTACACCAGCGCGCAATAACTGTTCTCAACCGATTACATGTTTGGAGTCCATGTGTATAGGGGGGAGAGGCCCAAGCCAGGGTACCTTTCTCTTGGGGGGGGGGGGGGTTGTCTCTGCATCAAAATGTTTTAAGACCACTGCTGTTGAGTGACTATCTTGGTATAAAGAACGTTTAACAAAAGAAAAAAGGGTGAAAAAGCTGGCACTGTTCTTTGTTAACATATTTTGATTGCTAGTTTGGAAGAGCATTTAAACCCTCAGCGGTCCATAAGAGATTGTGCACACGCGGGCTTGAACAGTGGAAGCTTAATGTACTAAACAAACTTTCTCTGCAAAATCCCTGGTTGCTTTTTTTCTTTTGAAAGTGGTTCGATATCCACGTGCTTGCGGTACCCTTGAGTGTGATGTTGCTATGTGTACGGTACGGTGCATATACAACTCGTACACATGGCCGATTTATATTCAGTGGGTATCATTCCAGTCCTTTACTGTGAAGGAAAGAGTCGCAGGGGCCAGATTTGACTCGGGTCATCTGCTTAAGAACATTGCAGTGTTGCGTAGCCCCTGTGTCTATCTTGTAGACAAGAGGCACAGTGGCGCTATGCTTGTATCTTTCAATAAGTTGCCCCGACAGCTGCATGCCGTTGCACAGGTGTGCTGGCATAGATTTCCCATGTGCGAGGATTGTTGATGTGGCAAGCGTGGGCGACTTTTGCAGCATCTTCAATATTGCCTAATTCTGAAACGGAATGCCAGGGGGAACAGTGTTGTTTGGCTGGCATGAAGGCTGAAGTGTGTGTGTGTGTGTGTGTGTGTGTGTGTATATATATTGCGCTGCACACACCGTCAGGTGTAGTCTCAGGCCAGGGATGGTTGAAATGCCCTGATGAATGCGCTCTTTGATTTCTGTCTTCCTGCTTCTGGTGGCACAGGGTGCTTTGGGCTTGGATGAACAATCGCAATGAATTTGCTTTTACTTTACAAAAGCTCCAAATTCGATTTGCTGTTTTGTTTCTGCGCAGAGAGAATGGTTGCAGATATTGGCCATCCAAGCTGTCGTTAAGAAGGCAGGAAAAAAAGGCTTCTCTAACCAACAGTGGACAGATGCCCCCCCCATCTACGTATTTCTCTTAAACATCCCATTCCTTGCGGCCTGATCATTGCTTTCACTTAAGTAATTGAACACCAGACCACTAAAAAAAAGTAAAAACACCGAACGCCACTCTCTAAGTGGCATCCATTCATTGTCCGGCATCTGAAAGTGATTTGCATTAAAGGAAAGCCTCATCCCTCCCCACCCCGTTTCCATCTCGTTCAAGCTGGGGAAGATTGTTTGCAGTATATGCATCATTTTGAGATTCGTGTAATATGGAAAGTGTACATGACAGGTACTCTGTTCTCAAGTTAAGTTAAATGATTCTGTTTTGTTGTGTTTCTTTAGCTGGTATTTATATCTTGTATTTTTATCTTGACATGTTATGGGATTGTTAATGAGTGAATTGCTTTTCTTTGATGTTCCTTTTTAGTGTATAAGTTTTGTGCTTGATTTTCATGGATCCTGTTTTTGTAAGACATATACTTGCTATTTTCTATTTTGTAAAGGTTATTCAAGCCATATACAAGTCCCAAAGAGGTTCTGTAAAGCTGCCCACCATAAAAAACGAAGTCTGGCATTCAAAGACTAATTTTGTATTGTAATGCTTTTGAAAATTATGTTTTCACTGCTAGAAGTTACAGATGCTATACCAGTGAGGGAGCTGTTGTGTATTGCTTTTACGCCATTTATTTAAAAGAACATAAAAAAATAAACTGGGGTAAGTATTTTTCCCCCCCCATTGCCTTTTCAGTTCACAGTAGGGCGAAGTTGTGTCAGCCTTTAGGACAGGTTTCTAATTCCCTCCATCAGTTGTGCTGTCCTCCATCTACGTTTAGTTTGGTGGTCAGTCATAATGTAGAATGCAATAATGTAGAAAGTCAAAATGTCAATTTTTTTTTTTTCAGAAAACAGTAATGTCGAAAAACAGTCGAATTTTTTCTACATTTTTTAGAATTTTTTCAAAAAAATAAATATATATATAATTGTGTTTGAGTATGAGGGGTGAGAGGGGGGTGGCTGGGGGCTGTTGGGTGAGGGGGGGTGGAGGGGGGACCCCCCCTAGTAAATGATACTCTTCTTGTTTATTTATTGATAGTGCTAATTGACTTTTTTGTTTTTCGACATTTTTTTTTCTAAAAATTTACTCTTTTCATTATATGTATAGGTTTTCGACATTGTTTTCTACATTTATTTTTTTTTCTACATTTTTGTAAGTCGACTTTTTTTTTTTTTCTACATTATGACTATAAACCGTTTATGTTCAACACTTGGGGGGTAATCGCTACATGACTTGATAAACACAAATGTAAGTTTGAGGGACTCGGACGGATTACTGCATGTTATAGTTATACTTATGTCCCATTCTCTGCAGGTTGATGAGGTTCGAGGAAGGGTTTTATTGCTCCTTCAACACGCTTTGTTTTTTCCAACAATTCCACCTCAGCAGTTAATTGAAGATAGTTTGCCTGTAAACTTTATAACTTATTTATTGAATGCTTGCCAGGGGTAGTTGTGATCACTGTCATTAATTGAAAATATCTTTTTTGATCTTTATTTATGATCTTCGGTAAATGCTTTTTATGATGATGGTTGGGGGCCATTTTGACATTTCTTTTGTCTCTAATGATGGGACCAGTTAATTTATGTTCGATGTTGTCGAGCTTTGAGCTATTTTCTTGCTTTTCTGGATTTTTCAGCAGCCTTGTGCAACTGAGTACTTGCACGGTAGCAGGAGTTTTCTGACGTGGGCATGAAGGTAGTGCTGTTAATTGCTTTGCTATTTGAAAGTAGGGGGTCACTTTATTCCCTTAAGGCAGTGGTCTTCAAAACGTTTTATGCTGAGCCCCCTCTGAGTAAAAATATAGTTTCTGGGCCCATCCACAAGCCCAAATGCTTATGTTTGCTATTAAAAATAGTCACCATAATCTTGTTTTTTTAAGAGTTTTGCACCACCCCCTCACCCTGTGGGCATCCTTCAGGATCCCTAGAAGGGGCTGCCCACAGTTTGAAGACCACTGCCTTAAGGTACCCTAGCCGTTCAGCATACAGATGCCTCTCTCGCTCTGGCTTTAACGCTGTTGCTGTTCAAAAGCCCCCTTAATGTTCCGCATGAATAGGCCCATGCCTTCCTCAGATAGGTGCCCTCGACCATCTAAGTAATCATTTGGCTTGTCTACGTGTATCAGGTTGTGGCGTGTGTGTGAATACCATGCCTCTGCAAAATGTACCCATGGCTTGGTTTACTTTGTTTTAGTATTTATTTATTTTTTTGCCGGATTTTTCACTGCTCATGAGCGCTGCACTATTTCAGCTGTAGTGCATCATTTATGGCCACAGTAGCAATGCTTATGGGGGTGGGGAGGTTTGTTGGCTCTTCTGGAGGATAGTGCCTGGCTCATATTAACAAAGACCTGCCTGCTAAGGTGTAATAACTTTTTGTTCCTTCAGTAAAGATCACTTTGGTTGTGGGTTCTGTCCCTGCATACCCTCCTATTTCCGGTACCTATAATTTCCTGTACATGTTGCTGCCGCAAGCTGGGACTGTGTAAAGTTGATATTTACATTAAAGAAACTGAAACAGGTGCCTGTCTTTTAAAGGACACAAACAAAATGATGTGCAGCATTTTAGGTACAAAAGCTCTCCAGTTAAGAATATATTGCCTCGCCAGAACACCCACCTCTAATTCTTGGAGGAAGTTACCAAGCACCAGGAGACGGTCTGCTCACAAATAGGGACACTTCAGGCAGGACATGTCCATTGCAAGCCTACTGTAAATAATGGTTTTGGGTACAGACAAGTTTCACAAATACTTGTAGCGTACTAAATGTACTTTTTATATTTATTTTTCTTCTTTTAGGTAATCGTTCACATCATGGCACTTCTTAATGTGCTTTTCTTTGATTCTGACAAATCTCTGTGTATTAGAAAGAATGGGGAATTTGAGCCGTTGGCAATTCCTGGTGGAGTTAATTATGAATGGCTGATAGATGGTCTTTATGAAAGTGGAAGAGAAATACGTGCAGAAAAGGATTTCAAAGCAGTAGTGCTTTTCCAGTCGGCAGGTAAGCAATGTTTTTTTGTCCATATGTTTGGGGGAGGAGGCTACATCTGAAGTCCTGACGAGGCATTCCATTTATTTTATCACACAGATGAGTGCTGCGTAATGCCCACCACTCTTTTAGAGCATCTCTATATCCTCTAGAGTTACTCGATGGCCTACATGATTTCTCTTATGCTATTGGGCATTTGTAGAGTGCCCTCTACCATTGGTATGATCTCAAAGCGCTATGGGTTAAACTCCTTCTGGGACTGTAGTCCAAGTCCGACTAGGTAGAGTTGTGGGTAGCTGCATGGGGAGGGAGGGAAAGTGCCATGGAGCACAAGAAGAAGTCAAAATGAAACCAAGGGGACGGATGGGACCGCCCTTAAGGGGAGTCCCATTTTGAAGTTTTAACTGGCCTTTTTTGTACCCACAGCCAAGAAAGTGTATTAAGACACACAAAACATTTGAAGAACTAAAACGATTGTGGTGATGCAGAGGGACTAATTCAGGCTTTAAAAAGAAAGGCAGAGGAGGAAAAGCAGCTATGGGTGAAATTGGGGGGGAAGTGCTGGAAAACGAAGTGTTGCTTGACCTACAAGAACAAGATGCACTGAAAAAAAACAAGAGAATTTTATATTGTAAAAGCTGATGGTGGAAACTGACTATTCTTAAACTTAGTAATGGCTGTTCAGTAAGGTTGTCACCTTAAGTCTTTTGGTTGGAATGGCTAGTGGTGTTCATTCCTTCCACAGAATCTGCCTCTTTTAGGACACCTGGACAATTGAAAGACGAAATAAATTGGCTGTTGTCTCTGTGTAATGTTGCTGTTTCCAAAGATGTGGCTGTGCAACAACTACAAAATATTGGACTATCAAGTAAGTCAATTGTCTGCTACAGAAGTTTGGTCAGACAGATCTAATTTGACAAGCTCAACTATATCACTGTCTTCTCAACCGTGTGTCCTTGTTCCAGTTTGATGGTTATGCCTGATTAGACAGTGAAGTGACACCTGCATGTTACCACACACCTGTGCAATCATTCAGAGTACAGTCTTTAAAAACAATGGAATTGGAACATCCCCATAACCGAGTTTGTTTGCTATGTTAGACCTCGCTACTAATCGACAACGTGAAGTGCAACAATGTCCATCTTTAACCCCTTAAGTGCCAAGGTAGTGTATGCATGTCCTTTTTGCATAGACTTGCATAATAGCCTGGCAGTTAAATATTTCCCCCAAGTTATTGTTTACTGCGGTGAAACCATACATGTATAAATTGTGTTTATGGAACCAGACATGAGTATTGCTGTTTAAGTCATCAACGTGTGTGTGGCGCGCGCATATGCTGCTGTGTGACACTGAAGATGCAAGTGCTCTTGTGTGTAGAGCTATATAGTTGATCTGGTGAATTTGTAGGTTGGTGCCAACTTTTAAATATTACATGTTTTTGTGCTATTATCTATTATTCCTGGTGGGGTCAGCAAGTGTTTTCTTGGGTGTGGTGAATGGTTGAACTAATTGTTTGCTGCTCATAGTGAAATTGGGTGAAGTGACTGTTGGCAGTCTGTCATGCAGGTAGACCGTGAACCGATTCTGTTTAGGTCACTGAAAGTGTTTATCTTTGTGCAGTAATTTGTAATTGTGGGAGTTTATTGCGTGTGATGCCATAAGGTGAGAACTGAAATTGGGGAGTTTACCGGTTGGTTTGTGACATTATTGGGTGGATTTGTAGTTTTGTACACTAAATCGGCGAACTTGGTTAACATTTGTGTGCTCTAGCACAGAAGGCAAAGAGTGACGTCTGCAAATTCCCTTTAGGTTTTCCAGTACACTATCCATAAGTCTAACTAGACTCGCCGTAAAGTAATAACACGCTTCTTACTCACAAGGGATACATCCTGGGGTAACGAAAACCCTTTTCCTAAATCTTTTGGAAGCATCGTGAAATTATATTTTGGAAGGATCATGAAATAACTCCTCCTGGAATTGTCTGTAATAATCAATCACAATTCTAAACTCATCCAAAGGTTGTCATGGGACCATGCTGTAGTAATCCCCACTCATCCTGAAGTTGTCATGGGATCATCCTGGAGTAGTTTCTGTAATAAGTTGAATCATCTCATCTCATTTAAATATTTCGGCCTATACACATACTTCAGGATGGTTTCGGATGATCTCCCTGAACTAGCCATGGATGACTCCAGAATGATTCCAGGAAGATGTTCCTTTTTGACTTTGGGCCAGGCGTTGGCGATGAACCGGGCACCCGTCCTCCCCATGATGAATCCACAGGCTACCAATGGCCCCATGCACTCCCTCACCCACACGAAGTGGCCAGTAGACTGTGCCAAGTGTGCACTTGGCTTGCGGACCTGCTGCAAAAACTTTGAAAAGGTGCCTACTGCAGCTGTCTGGGGCTTGCATTGCCCTAAGCGAGATCAGGTGAGGAAGTGTCATAGAGGGGTGCAATATTGCAACAGAAAAAGAAAACTGGGTTACCTTACCCTCGGTAGTTCTGATCCTTAAACCAGAACCAGAGCTTTAACTGCATCCTCTGACAGCAGTTATGTCCTCCCATAAATTCACACCCCACCCATCAAATGTAATTTGGGGCTAAGCATAGAAGGCACCCAACGGGCGTAAACCACCTGCAGTTTGCCGAAAGCCATCTTCACACTCGTATGCACTTATTTTTCTCATTCCATGTAGTTCTGCGCTAGCACCAAAATGATGTTGTTAACAAAATACAGCGCAAATTGCTGACGCAACCTCAATGTGGCAATTGAATATCAATAAGACAACAGAAAAACACCACAAAATCTGAGTCAAGGAGATAATACTTCTTTAAAGCTTAACTGGTGAGAACTATGAAACAAACTTGTGAAGTAAAGCAGCTCTTCACAATGCATAACTCTGTTCTGCTGCAGATCCACAAGAATATTTGTATGAACCAATCAAAAGAAATGTCATTTGGTAATAAGTATTGTATCGCTGTCAGCCGGTCAGACCCAAAATTCAAACGTAGAGCCCTTTACACGAGTGTTGGCACTCGGGTAGCACTAAAAACCCCATTGACTGCTTACTGACGTCCATGCTACTGGTCCATTTATAATTTCTCAGTGTTGGTGTAAAGAGCCACTCACTTCCCTTTTGCCTATCCTCGGGCATCCTCTGCTGATCTGCCAATCCACTTCCCAGATTTCAGACCACTGTCAGTCTGCCCTGTTACTCTACCCAGGCCAACACCTGCACTACTCGCTCTGCACACAAACACTTGACTACTTTCCAGTTGATGCTTCTCCCCCTGGGCGCCCTTTCCATTTGAGCCTGCACAAGAATGGCTGGGGGGGGAAGGTAGGTCCCACCAGAGGAACAGCCCTAGAAACGTGTCCTCCTCAACTGTGTTGTATGTTGTGCCCCAAGCTACGTACACCCTGTAGTACATTACTCTGCTGCACCCTTCATTCCATGTTTACAAGACTGCTCGTTATGTATGATTATTATAACCAACTTTGGGCTTGTTTTTGCCCAAAGTGGCTTATCGGTTTTCAAGGTCGCTTGTTGCAGTTTTATCTGCTTATCGCCTTCATTGCACGCTTTTGTGGCACTTAATTGTTGACTGCCTCCGATCCTGCTTCATTCACAAGGTAATTGCAATGAAAGGGGAACGATCATCCGGTCCTCCAATCCACTGTTAAAACACACCCTGAAGCTTTGATTGATTGTCATCGTGCAAGGCCACAGGCAGTGTCCTGTAGTGGGCTGCCTGTGGTCTTTTAATGACCTGCATTTACTCCTTTCACTCTCTTATCACCCACAGGCTGTTCTTCTACATATGATTACACATTTGTCACTGATGGACTGAACCCCCCCATGGTTCATTACCACAGCAACAAGGTTTCTTGCTTTAAAAAAAGCCTCCCCTTTATTAAGGGAAGCCAATAAGTCTTGCATGCAAAAAGGGGTTGCTTTAAATGGATGCATAACTGCATACGTATGTTTGTGGCAAATGCATTCTGTATCCAAGTAACATTACTACAGTGATTTTAAAAAGAATCGCTTTTTTTCTTGCTTGTATCAGTCCTGGAACTTGTAGTTGTCCTTTTAGGATGTGGAAAATTAAGCTACAACATTGTTTTGGCTTACTGTGTTTCTGTAAGGCTGTTTATATTATAAATTGAATTAATATGAGATGTGTATTTTGTCATTTAACTATCAGAGCTCTGAGGTTTCCTGTGTATGAGAAGGCTTTGCAGTCCTGTTTATCCCTTTGGGTTCTGGGACTTGGAGTTTTTTCTTTACTGCTTGAACTGACAGAAATCTAAAAGTCCAAGAATTCCAAGCAAAATCGGGACAGAGTGGCTATCTCATGCATAGCCACAGGAAACCTCAGAGCTCTGCTCGCTAAAACATTATTGCAGATCTTCACATTTAAATATTTGTGCCAAATGGCATGTGGAAGGAATGTGTTCAGGTTCCTCAATTATAGCATGGATTAAAATCCCAGCTTTGTTGTTTAAAGTGAGTGATCCTGGGCAAATAATGTAATCTCTTCTAGTAAAGAGGACTCAAATGGCAATGACATTTAATTTCCTCGTCTATTGCTGCCAGTCACCAAGGATGTGTGGCAACTCCAGAGTAGTGCCCGACAGGAGAATTTGAGAACCTTGTGCTATTCCCTGTTGTTGAGTCTTGTGTAGCACACAGTTTATCATTTCTATAGTTAGTTTGAGTTTCAGAATGTGCAAAAGGTAGGAGAAGGGGCTACAGTACAAGCATTGCAAGGCTTCTTTGCAGTGTTGATATGAAAAGATAGGGTTTTCTGTGGTTTGTTAAGTTTTATATGTTTTGTAAGTAGTTTGGTGCAGTGGTTAATGGGCACTCCATGTAAATTGTTTGTGTGGTTTGTCGACATGGGGTTTAAGGAGTGTGAAGAGTTGTGTTGGTTTATCTGTAGCTGGTTAGTGTGATATTTAGGCATATGCAATGGAGACATATGTTGTGTGTTCCATTGTGTATCATCAAGTAGCAACTGACAAAGCCAATCACGCACCACATGTTAAGCAGCAGAGAATTGATGGATCAAAGGAACAACTCACAAGGGAGGCAAGGACCAGAGAGTGATGGGCCATATGAGGGTAGAACCAGGCAAGTGTCACCCATCGGGGAGCCAAGGGCCACATGAGTGACCCATTAGGGAGCCAACGGCCAGAGGAGTCACTGACTAGGGGAGGGTAACTCGTCTGGGAGCCACTGACCAGATGGGAGTGAAGCACTGGAGGAGTGATGGACCAGATGAGCAACTCACGAGGGGGCCAATGACCGGGGGTTCTGATGGACCCTATGAACCAATGACCAGAGAAGAGCAATCAAGTAGGTTACTCAGAACCGGAAAGGTGATTGACCAAAGGAGAGTGATTTTACAAGGGAGCCAAAGACCAGAGGGGTGACAGACAAGAGGAGCAACTCACAAGGACACTGCTGCCAAGTGGGCCCATGTCATGTGTGACGTCATGAGCCAGTACTGGATTTTCCCTTTCTGTTCTGGTTGTTCTGGGCTCATACCTAATGGAAGAACAAAAATACCGGTCCCAGAATTCAACAGGAAATCGCTGGACTGGCTCAGTATTATGCATGGCATGGGGCTACCTGGCAGGTATCCAAGGGAGACAAGGACCAAAGGAGAGCGACTAATCTAGTACCAGCTGGGCAATGGACCAGAGGAGTCAATGACCCAAAAAGCTATGTGCTTTTTGTAAGGATTCACTAAATGAAAATGGACACTAGTTTTCATTTAAATAAATAGCAATTTTAATAAATGCTTTTTGTTCCAAAATATGTGAGACAAGCATGGTATCAACGGATGAGACTGACCAAGTAGGTAAAAGTTTAAGTAGCTTTAGTTTACTTGACAGGATGGTGTAACGCCCAACTTGCCCTAACTCTGAGGTGAACATTTTCCCTACCTAAATAAAAGCCAAGTCCGTAAATCCAAATCGAAATCTCCGTGTCACAACCTATTCTTGCCCTCATATCTATAACTTAAAGGAATGGTGCGGTCAGAAATATTATTGTCCCTATGGTTCGGCCATGTGCTTTTAACCATAATTCGATCGATCGTACAAACATTTCCTATGTACCTTACCCGAGTTCTCGTCTCTTGAACACAAGCAATATCAGGCAGCAGGGCGCGGCCATCTTGTGATAATCTTATCACTTGCCGCATCGCCCTGGGTGACTTGCGTTTGTGGCACTAAATCATATCCCCCGCCCCGAGCCTGACATCACCATATTCTCAGCCTCTCTCCGTGACGTTACTGGGCAGCATAGCCAAACACGCCCAGTCGTCTATGCGACTAGATGCTGAACCCGGAAAACACACATCGTCTCACAGCACAGCGCGTCACAATTAGGAATATGAAACTGTACTTTAAAAGGAAACAGCAAGACTGTACAATTGGTAAAGTACATTTATTTCACATTAAATGTTTCGATAACAATCGGCGTCTGACATAATCAATGAAAATTGAACTTTTTTCTTTGTTCTCGTTCCATAAATCCGCAAATGTTTATCATGAGTCACGCGCTGTACCTTTTGGGTACACAGGGTGTTCGTTTTGTCTAAATGAAGCACTTCGGTCGCTCAGTGAATTGCAAAGATGGTGCATGCACTTGGCACTAGTACACCATAAAGGTTGTTATGTTGCTCCTAATCGCCGGTACCGCGTACAGGCACATTGGACTTTGTCTGTCGTCCCAAAAGACGGTTAAGTAGATCCAGTGATTGACATGTAGCTGCAGCTGGCGGTTGAAGAAGCCATCGGTCGGGGTCTGGAATAGATGACAATCGCAGAACGGCACGATGTACCTGTTTGCAAAAGATAAAAATAGAAATCTCAGTAGCCGATCTTTATTACAAGTAGTCATTTTCTTCATTAGTGCAGAGGTGACACAATGTGAACCGAGAGAATATAACGTGGAATATCAAAGTACTCTGCTATTTGCTTCCGAGGATAGTGCGATCGAGAATGTTGAGCTCTAAACGTAATGCGTAAACTGGGGCAAGAATTCGAGGTGCAAAAACAATGTAATAATTTATTAGCGTGTAACCAGGAGAAACGAGTGGTAGTCTACATGCGTCTCGATGCTGGCCTGGCCATGTGCCCTGTAGATAGCCCAACACACAAAGGTTGTACTAGCATTTCATTGCAATATGCCACACAGAACAAACAAGTACAATGTCACCCAGCAATAATGGTCAGCTATTCGTATTTCGACTAGTTCTGGTATGAAATCGTCTAAAGAGAAACTTACATTATATTCGGCATTTCCATTCTCTTGGTGTAATGCAGACCGTAATGCAGACTCCTCCGTTCGTGTCAATGATTTTTCATGAACTGAAATTCTATGTAACTAGGTCCAGTTTCAGAATGGGCAACCTTATCATAGCATATGTTATTACACCCCCTCCTTCAATTCAATCCCTTTCGGAATGGTCCCTGCCTCTCAAGGTAAAAAAACATTAGAACCTTATACTGTGCGCGGGATGCGTGTGCTCCCCAGCTCCCAAGCAAAAATTCAAAGCTAGTGAACGTCACTCAAAATGAACATAAATTCATACTTTGCAACATCCCGTGTCAACTCATCCATGAGAACATGAATTTTGAAGCACGGGCACAGGGAATTGGGGGCTGTAACTGCTCCTTTTTTTCGTGGTGCTGCTGAGCTGTAGTGGAAAAAATGTCAACGACAGAATGCCCCCTATTCCCAAATTATAGTCCATGTAACACATAAAATGAGTCAAAATGTGTCTAGTGATAGGCCCACCTCTGCTTATCTCATGGCCTCCTACCCCATGGCATGTTTTCACAGTCAGTACTTCTTGCGTGCCTAGAATGTTTTGGGGCCTAGGTCAAATCCCTTTTGTAGGACGAGCAGATATTCAGCTTTTTGCGGAACTTTATTGCAAGGCAACTTCCAAATCCCAAATATTCTTACACATGTGAGCCATTGGCCATTAACACGAAAAATGAAGGTCGCACAGTAGCTCGACTAAACTGAAATGTGAAAGCAATCGTAATAATTGTAATATTTATTTAAGAAAAGGACTGAGAGGATAGATTTCAAAAGACTAATTGCATACTTTATTTGTAGTTTTATAGAATTTTTTTTTTTTTTGTTGCAAAAATAAAAACAGACGGTAATAATTTCAACCGGGATTTGAACAATTTAACAAGCTCTGCTTTGGGTGTACATGGCACGCTGGCAATGTTTTGTGGCTGGCAATGTTTTGTGGCAATGTATGTGTACTCTGAACAGATTTGTGCGCAATTCCATGAGTATGCATCTTAACGACATTAATAATAAGATCTTTCACAAAATTGAATTCCATTTTCTCATATACTGGTTTGACAACCCATTTTTTGCTTCTTTTTGTAAAGGCCATAGTGTAGCGAAGCATCTCTAAGTTTCCTTCAGTCCTAGATTGTTCCCGGCCTACATTTTTGTTATGCGCTAATACCGCTAGTAAAGTCCTAGAGTTCATCCCTTGGATGCCAAAATGCAATCTCTTTGGCCTGTACTTTAGGCACATATTGTGGAACACCTCCAAATCTCCTGTGTGACAGAATTCTGTGAGTCCCTTCAGATCTCTTGATAAAGTTTTATCAAACACAATCTTCTCAAGGGCTTTGTGTGGAGGTGAAGATGGGATCAACCACTTCTTCTTCCGTGCCTGCTCTGGGGACAAAGGGCCATGTTCACATTGGTGGAAACGTTGGTTTTCTGTCCATTGGTGAACGTTCGAACAGTGGTGCATTAGTGACTGCCATTTGTCAAGTAGAATTTCCACAGACGCATCACATGTTTTGGAGCTCCACCAAAGATGGTTGCTAAAAGACTGGGACCATTGTGAAATACTTTCCAAACTTTTTCTTTTTCCCCTGCAGCCGAGATATTTTTATTGATTGATTTGGCAACATGCCATACATCAAATTGATGTTTAATATTTGGATACTGCTCTCTCATTGTCTTGGCTATTGAAACGTGTCTGTCCATGGCTATAAGGTGGATTTGCATTCCGCTCGATTGTAGATCTTCCAGTGATTTTATGAAACCAAGTTTCTCCATGACCACCGAGGATTTACATTGGGACACCTGCACGACCACCGAACACACAATTTTCTTACTTTCCATGTCCTGAAAATGGTAGGTGCAGTACTTAGCAGAAAATCCAGGGCTGTCACACTGTCCATCTCCGGCTAGCCAGAACCGTTTGTCGTTGATTGTACTTTGAATAGCCAATTGTTCAATTTTCCAAGCATCACTAATGGCAAGGAATAGATAATCACGTTGGTATTTGTAGTATTGCGTTTTAGAAATGAAATGGAGTCCCACAAACTGAAAGAAACTGGATAACTTCGTGAAACTAGAGCCACTGAAAAGTAAAGCTGCTGCACACAGTAGATTGCCATCTGGCAGTTTCCCCAGCGTCGGTTGAGCGGACCATGAAAATGTTCTATGTGACTTTTCACAGGTGGCATGTATTTTGAGGTTACTGCCTTGTGTCGAGTCACGCTCACAAATGGCTTTCCACATACTTCCCCTCCCACTGAATGCACACATTTCAGCATCTTTCTAATCTCCACCAAGCTGCTGTCGAATACTATGTATTTGGCCTCTTTTATTAGACTGTCATCCGGCAACACTGTTGTTTCGGACTGAACCGTTGTGGACATATCAGCCAAACTGGACATACTATAGTCAATGTCTTTGTCTGTTTCGTCGGTTAATAGTGTTGATGCTTCAGTCTCTGTCATTTCAACACCTGTTACTTGACCATGGATAGGAGAAAACATCAATGTGGACTGTTTTTTTGGGGGGCATTTTTTTGGCGGGTGTCGATTGTGTCAAGTGCTCATTGAGTAATGTAAAACTATCTTCTATAAATTCACTTTTGCCTTCATCTTGCGGAGCAGGCGCATTGTAGCAATGGTCCAAAAACACTTTGCTGGATTCGCTATTAAATTCATTTTCTGGCCATTGGACATAGGCATCACGAGTGTGAACACGCTGTGCCTCAATTAATAGTTCCTCTATGGTGAGAACAATTGGCAAGCAGCATCTGTCATTTGTATCGCTGTCTGCGTCTGCATATTCCGTACTCCATCGGACAACTACAGGACAGATAGGAAAAGGGATGTTCAGTGTAAATCCAACATAGTGTTGTACAATTTACATTAAAAAAAGCATACAATGAAGGCCTCAGCACAAAACAATTGACAACAATATAAAGTGTTTATAACTAACCTTATTTTTATTTCTTTTCTTTGAAACCTTCTTTACTCTAACATCAACATCAGCAAGCTGGTGCATCGACTCAGATCCACGTGCCTCCGGTTCAATATACAGATCTTGTGTACCTTCTACAAAAAATAGTATCCATTTAAAATAAGTCATTTGTATTACACATATAATTAGACCGACTTTCTTCCATTAGATGGTACTGTCAGTACACATACCACTGGCTCCGGATCAACTGCAAGGTCTGGTTCCGGAACAACTACAAGGGATAATGTAATTGTAGAGGACTCTGCAGCATCTCCCTGAAACACAGTGCTTGCATTAGTAAGGACGTAAAGATTGGAAACTGGACACACAATTTGGAAAGACGACAAAGGTACATATCGATAGTAAAGTAGGAATGAAATATTGTGTAAAACAATTACACGATATGTAAATATGATCAGATTATCTCGTCCAATTGAACTGTGAAGACCATACCGCTGGCACCGGATCTACTACGAGGGATGTTGTAATTGTAGTGGACGCTTCAGCATCTCCCTGAAACACAGTACTTGCATTAGTAAGGATGAAAATATTGGAAACTGGACACACAATTTGGAAAGACAAAGGTACATATCAATATCAAACCACGATAAACATTGTGTAAAGCAATGATACGTTGCGAAAATATGATCACATTATCTAGAATTCCGTGCATAAAACCAGTCTGGAACAGAATAGCTAGGTAAGATTACCCGGCAAGACGTGGATGTTGAATCTTGTTGCTTCATATTCGGTGGATAGTCATGGAGTGGTAAAGGGGAAGTATTTTTCGATGTAGAAATTCCAACATTAAAATGTGGCATGTAAGGAGACTTAATACGAGAAAATGATGCTTATGTTAATGCATAATATAGCATAGTTATCCATCCCCATAAATCATTTTTCTATGTGGGTTCTACAAACCAAGGACTGATGTTTAGCAAAATAGTAATTATTTCAACAGCTATTCAATCACATAAATATGGAAAGTACTATAAGTGACATTTACACTGAAAATACAGACGTAAAGCTAAATCTGTAAGCGTGACTCACCTGTGGTGGTATTTTCACGAATAAAGTCGGAATAGCGTTTGGGAGCGATTTTTGAGTTGTTCTCAGTTGATTCCTCTTTGTGTACAAGGATGTGTCGTACATATCCGGGTTGAAGTGCAGGCTGCAGATGCGGTATCGATGACCCCTCTTGTCCTCCAAGATTTGTTTGACTCTAGTTTCAAGCTCTTCCGGTGGATATCTGCAACATCTGACCCATTCTCTTATTCGATCAACAGTCTTAGGGAATACATGCATTGTAATGCCTTCAGATTTGTCATGGGTCTTCGAAGGGCAACCAAAAATAGAACATGCAGGCATTTTTGTAAATTCTGCAAAATAAAGGTCAACATTATTAGAACATTATTTTGCATAAACATGTGAGAAAGAATGAATGGGACCATTCATTGTTCATTGCACGCTTCTTTTGGTCACCACAGCAAAACCAGTGCAGCGTGTGCGGCTGTAGTATGGGATACAATTCAGAAACGATTCATTGATGTGTTGAAAATCAGAACATGTTACTTGTCCCTTGAATGTTCTATTGTGCACGAAAAGGAAACATGCTTATACTATAGACATGGGCAGCGAAGGATGCAATACGATGCCAATTGACACTGATAAAAATTGATATATCGATAACATAACAAAAGAAACTCAAGTCAATAGCAATGAACAAATTAACATAGCACTACAGAGTTTGTTACTTCAGAATAGATATAAATTTACAAATGAAGGAGATCTGATTAGGATACATGCCCTTACCTTGACCAAAAAACAGTTGGATTCAACAAGCAGAGTCATTAGTGGCAGGAGAACAGGGAGATGTACACAGGTAGCACACTGACGAGTTCATTCGAAGCGGTCACAGAGTAACACGTTCACGAGTTGAATTGCAGTGCTCAAAGATGTTCTCATGTTAAATATCAAGTGGTTTATAAACAATTACAAAAAGGGGTGTGTTTGTGAATGAATGATGTGTATATGTCGTGGTATTAAGTGCAGTGTGGGGGAGCGGCCTGCTTCAAGGGAGGCCTGCCTGGAAACCCAGGGTCTGAGCCGGCATGTGAACAATGGCCCCAGGGCGTAGGATACCTTTTGAAGTGTACATGGTGTTTGGCACCTTGGCCGTTCTCGCCCCTGACAGCACCCCATGGCAGCGCACTGCCTTTGATAGTGGAGGGGGGATGGATTGGCCGGGGGCGTGCAGACAAGGCACCGGAACACTACTGAATGGAGACACACTTGATTCACTTAAACACTGAAACAACCATTGATTAAAAATATGTTGTGTTTTATTAGGTTTCTTATTTTGATGGCACGAAAATACTAGACATTGTAAAGGTCTGGTTGCAGCTCAGCGAGGGGAAAATCCCCTGTACTGACCGCTGTCACTGGGCAAAGTTTGTCTAATGGCGCCAACGAATCAGGCAGGTATTACTCGTCGAACGCGGTGTCCAAGCCTCCCATGAAGCCACCATGTGTACGAACGATAGGCCACCAGCCGGTACCACCTATGAAAGAGAAAGATACAATCTGTTTTTAAATGACCAAGATAAGTGTATTAAACCTTAGTTGTCAAGGACAATTCTTGTATGCAATGGCATTTTTGCCAGGACAAATGCTAACTAGACACTGCACAATATTGAACAACTTTTATGCGACTATTACCAGAGAATTGCAAGACTAAACGGATATGACAATGATCTATTGAAGTTATGAGAATATAGGGGACAACCATGAAATAGTAGTGGCCTAAGTGACATCACAACCAGACTATACTTACTCGTTACTTGGCTTACGAGGGCGAACTGTTGCGCGAAGTTTGTGCATAAGCACCATCAAAATCCTCAACACGGACCGTGTGAGGCAGGCTGCCATGAAGTCTGGCAGCTCGGTAACGCATTGCGGCTGTGGATCGCCTTGCGATATGTAGGACAAGCATCCAGAGTTTTCTCGACAGCAGCAGTTCTCCTCCTCGGTTGGCATTAGCGCGCACCGATTGCAGATACACCAGGTGGAAACACTGTCCATGCGACTAGGCACAGGCTTTTCATCTGTTGACGCGTCCGCCCAACTGTTGTTCAAAGCCCCATCATTTACAGAGCTTGCTCTTTCCAGTAATTCCTCCTCGGAATACTCGGGCTCGTACAGGTAGGGCATTATTGTTGCCATTGTGTGGTAAAGAAACGAAAATAATTTATATTGGTCATACTGGTATCTGTTCACACGGGCTACAAGCAACGAAGGTAGCTGACCAGAGCACAGAAACCAGTCACAAAATACTCAAAGAAATACAGTGAGAGG
The DNA here is from genome assembly GCF_040938575.1 of Ambystoma mexicanum. NCBI lineage: Eukaryota > Metazoa > Chordata > Amphibia > Caudata > Ambystomatidae > Ambystoma > Ambystoma mexicanum. The sequence continues at coordinate 864,432,799 of NC_090924.1, read as the reverse complement.
AATGGAAAAGAAAATCTGCTGTTGTGTGTTGTGAAACACTCTGTTTATACTTATCGGGGAAAGGGGCTTCCTGCCGTTTCCATGGCGACACGTCATTAGCTGAGGCGCAGAGAATGTTGACACGAGACGTGCTTTGGTTTTGTGAAATGGGCGGTACGTGTCTAGTGATGTCAGGCTCAGGGGCGGGGGATATGATTTAGTGCTGCAAACACAGGTCACCCAGGGTGATGTGGCAAGTGATAAGATTATCACAAGATGGCCGCGCCCTGCTGCCTGATTTTGCTTGTGTTCAAGAGACGAAAACTCGGGTAAGGTGCAAAGGAAATGTTTGTACGATCAATCGAATTATGGTTTAAAGGACATGGCCGAACCATAGGGACAGTAATATTTTCTGACCAAACCATTCCTTTAACTAAAATAGTGTTCACAATAAAAATGTATAACTGGTTCTGTTGCAAACTCTTTTTGGTTTTTGTCTCAGTTCAATATTGACTTACATTTCCAGTCTTTCACCGTGTATGGGAGACTCCCTTCAACATGTTCAAAATATCTTCAATCAGACTGTTCATAGAGCTTCAACAATTCTTTACACAAAGTTGCATGCAAATCTTAGGGTTCCCTTCCCCAAGATCAAAGTTACTCAACTTGAGGATATTTAACTTGTCTTTCCATATAAACTTCAAACTCTTTGTCTTTCAATAGGCAGTTAATTAACTCTTGAATTAAGTCCATCAAAACTCTTATATACACCTTAGGCTTGTCATAGGTCTCTGTGGTCCACTTTTACCAAATCATGGATGTCCTTTTTCCTTTTTTACTTTCTTCACCATTCAATTTATATGGATTTCCTTAATCTTTGTTACAATATATTTCACTTGGTTTCTCATGCTTTACATTCATTTTGTACTGTTTTCACTTTTTCATATCATTTGGCTTTCTTCTATTTCCTCATTCACTGAAAGTGGCAATCTTTTACAACCATTCATTGGGGTTTTGCTCACACTTCACACTCTTGTCAGGATGCCTACCCCCGGGCATCCGGATCAAGCCCATCAGCCCCAGGAGCAGGCATCCAGACATTTCCAAAAACCCCAGCCGCCCCAGCTAGGGGCTGTCTGGATTCAGTCCTGGCGCCGTAGGCACCAGGCTGATAATAAAAATCAGTCCTGGCGCCATAGGCGCCAGGCTCATAGACATTACTTACCTCATGCAGACCATGCTGCAAATAAATCCAAGCCAACGTGAGGCCTGGATGGGACTATTTTACTACAGGGACTATTTTTTTACTCTGGTGTGGTCCTGGGGAACTTCTTTCCTGGGACTACTTTGGAGGCTATTTAAACCACGCCCGAACAGCAGCACATGCTTCGTGTTGTTCTGCATCCAGCAGCGTGACTCTCACCGTGCCTGTAGCCAGCATCCAGTCTTCTGCCACGCCCGCGTTCCTGCAGCCAGCCTCCAGTCTTCTGCCATGCCCGCCTCGAATCCGGAGCTCCTAGAATAAAGAGGAAGAAAAGGACAAGGTTAGAAAACAAACTTATTTCAAATTCCTCACCTGATTCCGGATCCATTTTATCTCCCGACCTGGAAAGTAAATCAGTCCTGCACGCATCGCTTCGCCAGCTCCAGCACGGCGCCATACTCGCCAGTTCTCACAGCATCTTTCGATCTGGCACTATCTCCATCATTTCTTCGCCGTACTCCGGCACCTAGGGGCACAAGAATAACAAGGTGAGCCAAGGGAATCAACAAATACCTCTTACCACCATAGACTTACCTGATTTACCACCGGCGGTATTATTCTCCATATCTTCATATGCCACATCTGTAAAGAGGAAGAAAAACAACACGTTAACGCATGCAATAGTTACCGGACAGCGTTGGGTAACACAGACTCTTACCTGAACGCCAGCAGCAGCTACGAGACCTTCTTCTCACAAACTCAGTTGCAACTTAAGGAAGGAAGGGGACAAGAGTGAACATCGGGCACATTGAACTCTTTGAACTTGATACTTACCAATCCCGCCTGGGACTTCAGAGTCAATGCTTACCGGAACTCTCCCAATGCCTTCAAACCAGTGAAGTAACTGGTATCTACGCGCCCCTGCAAGACACGCAGGATGGAGAGCTCATCTTTTACAAACATAAGGGGATATCGGAGGTGATTAGTGGGGGAGAGCGAAAACAGTTGGGAGGCCATCACTAAAACCCACAGGTGGCTAATCCCTGTCTCCACTTGCAGGAAAATACTTCTTCGGGTCCAGCAGACAAGACTAGGAGGGCCAGTCCAGACAGTCATCTCTGCACTACGCATCACGTTGATGGAGACCGCAACTGTCCGGGTCCGATTGACACCCCTGTGGGGTGCAGGTGAGCGTAACAACTCTCTTGTGGCTCCCCTTTCTGTTAAATGCCTTTCTTCTGTACTTGGACTTTCGAAAATATATCCTTTCTGATATGCGACCCCTCTGATACTTAGTATTCGTTAAACTCAATATACTCATTACAGGTCTGGCGGTAACCGTGCCAGTGATAATGATTTACTGGCACCTGACTTCCCGGTAACTCTTTCCGGACTCTCTGGGAGTGGGGACCACGGAAGCACCGGTACCATTAATAACAGTGCCTGTGCTTCCTTTGAAGTCTGCATACCATAGTCTCTGTGCTGTGATATGCTGGTCCGGAAACGATGGTGCCAGTAAGCTTATGAATGAGCACCTATGTTTTTGCCAGGCTTTGTCCTTGGTTTTTCATACTCTTTTTTTCTTTTTCCCGTTATTTAGAAATAGATGTTGTTTTGAATACTTTTCATAGTTTATAGACTAGAGATCAGAGTGTCCCATGAAGGCTTCATGGATGTAGGGTTTTCTTTCTAAGGGGAAGGTGGAATACTGTGTCTCACTGGAGGACTCCTCACATCTATCTCCCAATAACCCCCTACCTGGGTGATCCTCCCTCGCTTGTCCTCCCCGAGGGTTGGGATCCAAAAGCGATGGCTCTCGCCTGGCCACCTGAGCAAAGGATCCCTGGAGACTACATGTTAGAACGCCCTCCGGTTTCTCACATATACTAGGTCTGTATTATCTCTATGTATGGTCACGTTAATGTTATGTTTTTTCTTTTGTGACCTATCCACAGTGTTTTATAGGTGCACTTGTTTTGTTGGCTTTTTTTGCTTGGAAGTCAGCTTGTTTCAAAGGGTCATTCAGCTTATTCTTTTCATTCTGACTTGGCAACACTACTTCCTTGAACTACCAGAAGATGATTTAACGCAAGCCATAAGGCATTAGCCCACATACTCGTTTACGGTTATTACTCCAAGATCCAGAGTAATGTATCCATTTCCCTGTGAATGCTATAGGGGGATTTACTAGAACCTAGGTAGTAGTTTGCTTGTCTGCCGAGGTGCCACTATGGGACTCTGAACACGGGATGGATTTTGTATGTGGAATAAAGACCTGAATTGGGATTATAAAAGCAAACCAGGTCTGGGGTGATGTCATGCCTGCTGGACATATCTTTGGACCGGGAACAACCTCTCCATACAGAATGAGTTACGCCCATAGAACCGCTAGACCGTTCTATTCGAAATGGAGATTGTTTGATGCATTGCCAGGAAAACGACGTCTGCATTTTTCACGTCGTTAAATTCACGTGACTTAGTTCCGTCACGTGTGTTACGGCAGTACGTACATAAGCAGCATGGAAACGTTGCTCGCTGCTTCTGATTAAGACATTTTGGCGTTTTTGTAGCTGAACTCTGGACCTGCATCCTTGCATTCCCTTCAGCAACTTCTTTGGCCTTTTGTAGCGTGTTTTCCTCCACACGCTAATACCTGGAGCTGTGTATCCGGTTTGCTTTCTTATCCACACGCGGACGCTGTCTTCAAGTGCGGCTGTCCTGGGCTGTGTGTATCCTGTTCGCGTGCCAAATCTCCACGCGGACACTGTCTTCAAGCGCGGCTGTCCTGGGCTGCGTGTATCCTGTTCGCGTGACAAATCTCCACACGGACGCTGTCTTCAAGCGCGGCTGTCCTGGGCTGCGTGTATCCTGTTTGCGTGCCAAATCTCCACGCGGACGCTGTCTTCAAGCGCGGCTGTCTTGGGCTGCGTGTATCCTGTTCGCGTGCCAACTCTCCACACGCAAACACTGTCTCAAAGCGCGGCTGTCCTGGCTGCGTGTACACTGTCGCGTGCAATCCTGCACGTGGCTTTCTGAACTACTTTGAACCTTTGGTACCTGTGATAGTTAACAGGTGAACTTCTCTTTTTTTTTTTGTTCTTTGTGGGAAAGGAAGTATTTCATGAACTATTGGAAGGTGATTGTGCACAGTACTTTGGACGCTATCTTGTGGTGCACCAATCCGGTATCTAGCGTGAGCCTCGTGCCATTCGGGATAAGTCTCCCTTACTAATCTTCCCCCTCCTTTGTCATTTGTTCAACTCCTGGTTTTCTTCAAGAGACTTTTGTTGGATACTTCAGTTCTTGCCATATGGTCAGTGTTTTGAATTAATGCTAATACTGTGCTATCATAGCGAGTTGAGTTTGGGACAGTTTCTTATGATACTTTATCTATCCTAGGCTGACCTCCGATACAATACCCACGCCCTTTCCAGTGATCCCTCTCTCTGCCTGTTTCATCAGTCAGAGAGTTGTATCATTTGGAAGGTCTAATTTGACTTCCCTACAATCAAGTCGTGTGAACAAGGATCCGGAAGAGCCCTACTAATTGTATCCTTTTTTGGTTACCTTATCCTTTTCAATTGATACATTGGTGATTTATGACAGGTGATGAAGGGATGGTTCAGGATAGGGACAATACCAGTGAGTGCTCTTGTCTGTAATTATAAAGGGTTGTGACAGGGCAGCATAGAAATCTGCTTATGTCTGGGGGGGCTGCAGAGGGCTTTCTGAATGGTCGTCTCAGAACTCTCAAGTTTCCCAGTTCCATGTGTAAGAAAGCCATCTGTAGTTCTCTCTCTATGTTGCTCATAAAAGGGAAGGGAAAAGGAAATGACAACACAGGAAAGATAGTGTAAGTACAAGGGAAGAACAAGCTAGGATAGACTCCAGAGGAGGTGGAAGACTAGCCCCTGCACTAGACATCAAATCATGTAAATTACTTACTGCTAAACTTCCCATCTCTGACTCCCAAACGCTGACCATCCATCTTATATACAGGCCTCTGGGCCCCATCGGTGCATTTGAAGAAGATATATCCATAATATCTGACAACATGAAAACGACCTCTCAAATACTCCTACTGGGGGATCTCAATCTGCTCTTCAATGACCCTAGTGACCAGCAAGCTACAGCAATTTCCAATGCGCTCACCAAACTTGGATTTATCCAAAGGGAGAATTTACCTACACATAATAAAGGCAGAACATTAGATTGGGTGGCACAACTTAACTGTAATGTCTCCATAACTCCCCGACTATGGATTGACCATTACCTCCTATCCTTCACCTTTGCAGTCAAAAACCACCCCCCCAAAATAACCCAGTAGCTCCCCCTTACTAGAAATAAAAAGAACATTACGGCGGACAAACTTATACCACTCATAATACCAGTCCTGAATTCAATGCCTGATACTATGACCCTGGGACATTAGTAGACGAATACAATAACACCATGACCAAAGCATTAGACATGATTGCCCCGCTAAAAATGAGAAGTAAACCCAAAGCTCATTTGAACTCTTGGTTCTCTATGCACCTTAAATCCTTGAGAACTGAAAAAAAAATGCGAAGTCACTTGGAACATCTACCTAACGAGGAAAACAAAACTAACCTTGTTAACATCTCAGCCCTATATAAGAAAGAAATGATACTAAGCAGGAATCGTATAACAAAAGAATTCTCCAAGCACATTCTAGTACTAAGGAACTTTTTGTAATTTTAAAAAAGATGGAAGCGCCGATTCCCCCCACTGAACTGTTCGAAGGACACACTTTGGTGTTCCAACATACAGAATGCCTTAACTAATAAAATTACCTTTCTTCAGAACAAAACTGCTGGTAAAAAAGCAAATATCCCTAACTCAGACACTTCAGCCATCACCCCCACGAATACCACTAAACTGTCTCAACGTTTTAGCTTCTCAAGAGTCTCAATCCTTGAGGTTGAAAACATTATCCTCTCACTAAAACCCTCAAACTGTCAGGGAGACGTTTGCCCAGCCCAAATCATCAAAGATGCAGCAAGAGACCTCTCACCATTCATAACCAAACTAATGAATGCATCTTTTTCATCAGGTACTATCCATAGCAACTTAAAAGAATCCTGGGTCCTTCCACTTCTCAAAAAACAATCACTAGACCCATCCATACACTCCACTACAGGCCCATCAGAACAGTGCCTTTCTTACTAAAAATATTAGACTGGGTGGCCTACCTGCAAATACAGGAGTGCCTAGAGTCTAATCAACTCCTGGGTATCTGACAATCTGGTTTTAGGCCCCAACACGACACTTTAACAGCACTGATGGATCTTAAAACCCACATCGACAACCTTAAAGACAAGGGGAAAACAGCCTTGCTGCTCCTCATTGACCTCTTGGCTGCCTTTGATCTGGTGGACCATAAAGTACTATGTAATCACCTTGACTCAGCGGCTCACTTCGCTCAGGATGCCATAGTGTGGATTCAATCATTTTTTAGCAACAGGACTATGATGGTCTTCTTGCCAACCGCAACGGCAGATCCCATTCCTATTACATGTGGAGTGCTGCAGGGTTCCTGCGTTTCACCCACAATGTACAATATATTTACTAAACCCATGTTTGATGATCTGGACCATTTGGGTATCACCTACACCAAATATGTGGATGATACACAGATTCTCATACCACTTATAGTGGATTATGACAAAGATGTTAGCTTAGTAAACAAAATATACCTCATCCAAGCATGGATGGCCGCCCAGGGACTATGCTTGAATGATGACAAAACTGAGCTCCTCAATCTAGAGACTGCTTTCAACCTCCACAAGCTTAGCCCAAAATACACCTCCTTCAACATCGATGGCAACCTTATCAAAGTAGCCAAAGAGGTAAAAACCCTTTCTTTTTACCTAGACTCAACTCTCACCTCTGCCAAACAAGCATACACCTGTAAACTGATCAGAGCAGGTAAACCATTTCTATCTAAAGACAGCTGTACCATACTTGCCAGAGCCCTAATTCTTTCCAAGTTGGACTACTGTAACTCACTGTACTTGGGTGCTAGTAAAAATACCATTAATAAGATCAAAATACTTCACAACAATGCTCTGAGAACACATCTCTGAAGCAAGAAGGCAGATCAGATGGTTGTCTGGGTGGCAAAATCATGCTCAAAACTGTCTTGCTGACTCACAAATGACCTTAACAATGCTGCTCCACGCTATCTCATGGAAAGAATTAACAGAAGAATTACCAACTGAACCACCAGGACTACTAACTCGGATTGCTTATTAGTATCCAGGTTTAAACTGACCAAAGCTGGGGGGAGCAGCTTCCTGGTCGAAGCAGCGCAGTTATGGAACTCTTCCCCCCCCCCCCTCCATCCCTTGGGGGCGGATCAAACCTTTCGCGACTTCAGATTTAATACCGTCAAATGGCTCAGAGAAAAGGACGACTAACCTATTGCTCTGATTGCCCCTCACTAGCATGCTTCATAGCTTTATGTTATGTTACTTTGCATTTATATAGCGCCTTATGTACCATTGGTATGGTCTCAAGGCGCTAGTCGGTTGAACGCCCTCGGGAACCGAAGTTCAAGTCACTAGAGGGAATAGAGAATAGAGAGAGTCAAAAGGTGCGTGTGAGCACCTGATATGTGGGCAGCTGGTGTGGCACTCGTGTGATAGCTGCTTCTTAGCGGTTGGTGTAGTGGTTGAGCGATCAAGAGTATGTGTTTGTTCTGGCAGGTTGTTATCCAGACCGATTCTGGCTGCGTTTGGCCTGAGGAGAACGCCTAGGCTGGAGGGTGTGTAACCAGCAGTGTTTTAGTTAGGGTGATGGGGAGTATGAGGCAAATGATGGTATGAGAACAGCTATACCGAATGGTGTCATAGTATCGCTGTGTTCTAGTTGAGTAGTGGTGTAACCAAAAAAGAGTAAGCGTGGAGATGTGCTATGGTGGTTTACCTTAGGTGCTTGAGATCGAGCCCACTCCAATAGTTCCATGTACTCATCTGTTCCATGTACTCCGACTGTTCCACGCATTACAACCGCTTCAAGCACTCAAACCGTTCGTTTCAATGCTCTTTCAAACATTCCATGCACTCGAATCCGTTCCATGCACTCGAATCCGTTCCATGTACTCGAATCCATTTCATGCACTCGAATCCATTTCATGCACTCGAATCCATTTCATGCACTCGAATCCATTTCATGCACTCGAATCCATTTCATGCACTCGAATCCATTTCATGCACTCCAATCCATTTCATGCACTCCAATCCGTTCCATGTATTCCAAGCCATTTTATGCACCCCAAACAATTTATGCACTCCAAACAATTTATGCACTCCAAACAATTTATGCACTCCAAACAATTTATGCACTCCAACCATTGTATGCAGTGCTCCTTTCATTCGTTCTACCCACGTTATCCTTTCTCCAAGCATCATCCATCCACATACGTCATCTTCACCCTTTCCGTCCCCTTCACCGGTTCCACCCACTTCACCGGTTCCAAACGCATCAACCGTTCATCCACCTAATTCATCCATTCCGCCATTTCACCCGTTCCACCCACTTCGCCCATTCTACACTCGTTCACCCGTTCCTTCTACATGCTTCGCCCGTTCCTTCTACATGCTTCGCCCGTTCCATCCACATGCTTCACGCCTTCCATCCACATGCTTCACCTTTTCCATCTACATATTTCACCCATTCCACCCAGTTCATCCGTCCCACCCAGTTCATCCGTTCCACTCATATGCTTCGCCTGTTCCAACCCCATACTTCACCCGTTCCATCCACATAATTCAATCATTCTATTCAATAAATTTGACCCATTTTGTTCACATACTTCACCTGTTCCTTCCTCATACTTTACCCGTTCTGCCAGATACATCTTCCATTCCTACCACCCAACTTCACACGTTTCTTCCCCTTACTACACCCGTTTCTTCCAACCACTTCACCCGTTCCTTCCAGCCACTTCACACGTTCCATCCACATACATCATCCATTTGCTCCACACTCGACACCTGCTCATCACTCGACACCTGCTCCTCTCTGCATTCTACACCCGCTCCACGCTCTGCACCGGCTCTGCACTCTACACCCACTCTGCACCATACTCTACACCCGCTCCGCACTCTACACCCGCTCCTCGCTCCGCATTCTACACCTGCTCCACACTCTGCACCGGCTCTGCACTCTACACCCACTCCGCAATCTACACCCGCTCCGCACCCGCACCATACCCTACATCCGCTCAAGACCCTACATCGGCTCAACACCACCGCACCCTACATCAGCTCAACACCACCGCACCCTACAACTGTTCAACACCCTACAACTGTTCAACACCCTAAAACTGCTCAACACCCTAAAACTGCTCAAAACTCTAAATCTGCTCAACACCCTACATCCGCTCCACTCGATTATCCACTCACACCCTACATCCGCCCCCGACCTACATCCGCACCACGCTCTTACCTGCTCCGTGCTCTCATCCGCTCTGCGCACTTATTTATTCTGCGCACTCATCCGCTCTGCGCACTCATCCGCTCTACGTGCTCCATCCACTCCACCAGCTTCATCCGCTCCACTCACTTCATTCATTAATCCTACATTATCGGTTCAGCCCATGTCACTTGTCGCACGCACTCGATCCGTTCCGTGCTCTCTCTCTGTCCCATGCACTACACCCGTCTCATGTACTCGAATCGTCTATTCTGTACTTTCCATTTATACCATGCATTCATACATTCCATGCCATCTGTCTGTGCACTCATCCGTCTCCTGTATTCATCTTTCCATCCTCTTCACTTTATTCCTTTCGTCCATTTTGTTCCTTTCGTCCATTGCAATCATTTCATCCATTTCATTAATTCCAAATGCTTTCGTACAATTTATTCTTTTTATACGCTTCACTGCTTTGATCTGCTTTACTCATTCTATTATGTTTGTCCTTTTTAGTTTACATTAGAGGTTATTAGTTTTCGATTTCTCGCTTGGCTCTTGATGATGTATTGTTATTTGTTTAATTGTTAAGATCTAGTCGTTTGGGTTAGTTGAAATGTTGTTATCCACTTTATTCCTCACGTCCACATTGATCCTCTTGTCCATTACATTTATTTTATCTATTTCATTAATTTCAGCCACTTTACCGCCCTCGTATAATTTATTCTTTTTATCTACTTCGCAGGTTTGATCTGCTTTACTCATTCTATTTTGTTTGTCCTTTTTAGCTAATCAATAGAGGTTATTAGTTTCCGATTTCTTGCTCGGATCATGATGCTGTATTGCAATTTATTATTGTAACACTCACCTGGTATCCACGGGGACGTCACTCAGCCTGTTCTGACCTCTTACGACCTTGAACCCCTCCCTGGAGTCTACTTGACTGGAGACTGGGCCTGAAACACAGGATTGATAGAGTTTAACTCCCTATTGTCTCTGTGTGCTTGAACCCCTTCTTCCCTGGGGTCCAACCCTTCCCTTTGATCCACAGCTCACCTTGTTTTCTTGGAAGGTGTGCTCTCCGTCCTGCTTTCAGCGCAGGGGCGCATTGATTGATGCAGGCTCGTTGCTGCCTAGTTGGTTCACTGGCAAGAGTCCGACAGGTAAGTATGAGTCTTTTGAACAGTTCTCTAACTTCGTTCCTTTCCTTCCTTAGATGATGGGCGGCGTCCGGGGATGGCGACGTGCTGCTGATATGAGTAGCACTGAAGGTGAGAGAGCATGATGCGCGATGCAATCCTTTCGTATTTGTATTGAACTGAGTTCTTTTTCTGTGTCTTTTAGGTGCTGCGATGTTTTCAGCGTGGATGCCGGTTATGAAGAAGAAATGCGGTGAGTAAGTGCGGTATGGGGTGCCTCTACATGTTTCCACGCTAACCTGGAGTGTCTTTTCCCCTCTTGCAGATGGATGAGAAGTTCCTGAGACAAGAGTTCCCCCAGAGTGGCTGGGATTCAGGTAAGCGTTTGAACCTTGTACAGTCTTTAAAAAATAAGCAAAGATTTGCTGAATGCTTACTAATGCCTTTTTTCTGTTCTTTTCCCTTTTCCTTAGGAAGCGGCGTGCCGGGATGGGAATGACACCGCCGAAGATGCCCACAGAACAGAACAAGCGATGAATGATGGGCAGAAGTGCCGCAAGGTAAAGCTGTTCCTAACGGTGTTCTTGTTCTTGCAGGAGCTGAGCGCAGAAGAAAGATACAGGCCTACTGGAGACCGATCCGAACACCGTGTGTCACGCTGCAGGGGCAGAAAACACAATGTATGTTTCTCAGCCTGTGCGTGGCTTAAATAGTCTCTGGGTATCCCAGTTGTCGCTGGGCTGAACCACACCCAAAAGACTAGACTGCACATGCAGTTCTGGGAACCGAAATATGTGGGGGCATCCATCTTGTCCCCATCAATTCACTACAAGTCCAATCCACAATTTTATCCTATGGGAGTGAGTGAGTCTGGTGCCACAAGCGCCAAGTCTGACTCCAAGTGGGTCTTTGGAGGGATGGAGAGGCCCCTGAGGGCCATGTAGGTGATCATGGCCTGGCTCCAGCCTGACATCTTGGAGGGCTGGGGACATGAGGGGCAGGAATCATGACAATTATCTAGCATTTGGCAAAGTCATTAAGATGCTGTTATCCAGTTTGAGTTAGATTGAGTTTGGGGTCGGTTTCAGGGGAAGAGCCAGGTTTTCAGTAATTTTCGGAAAGACACGAGGTCTTCAGTGAGTCGGATGTGGGGTGGGAGTGCGTTCTACAGCATGGGGGCCAAGGCTGAGAATGATGATCCGCCTAATCTGACTGAGTTTGTTTTGGTATGACTAGGAGGCCGGCTGAGCTTGACCTTTTAGAGTATGTGCAGTGTGATATGGTTTTAGTTTGTCTTGAAGATATTGAAGTCCGGTTTTATGCAGTGCTCGTTGAGAAATGCATAAGGTTTTGAAGGTCACTCTTCAGGCAATCGGAAGCCAGTGCCGAGTTTTGAGGGCTGGGGAGATGTGGTCTCCTGGGCCAAGCCCTAGTAGCAGTTTGGCTGCAGCGTTTTGTGCTCTTTGTAGTTTAGTCAGTTGGTATGCGTAGACTCCGAGGTAGAGGGGGTTAGCGTAGTCCAGTCTTGATATGACAATTGATTGGACCGCAGAGAGTCTGTTGGGAACGGAGAGGTATGGAAAAATGCGCCTAAGAGTTTTAAAGTGGTAGTGGCAGGACTTTGAGATGTTGTTGACTTGGCGTGAGGGTGTAAGGTCAGAGTCTAGGGTGCATCCAAGGTTTTTTTTTACTGAATTCAAGGGGGTCGGTGAATTGCCCATGGCAGATGACCAGGGTAGTGTGTGTGGAAGAAGTTCGGCGTTGCCACATACCATGATTTCGGTTTTGGAGGGGTTTAGCAAGAGGTGGTTTGTGGTCATCCAGAGCTCTATGTCGAGGAAGCAAGGTCAGGTCCGCAGTTGGGTTTTGAGTTTAGGAGTTTTAGAATTAGTTGAGTGTCATCAGCGTAGTTGTAGCACAGGATGTTGTGTGAACGAATTATTCGTGGGAGGGTGGCCATATAGAGATTGAACAGGAGGGCTGATAGGCATGCTCCTTGTGGCACTCCTGTGTCGACTGGTCGGGCTTGGGAGGAATAGGTAAAGAGTAGGGTTATTTGGTTCCTATTTTTGAGAAAGGATGCTATCCATTTGAGAGCGATTCCACGAATTCCTAGGGAGTGGAGGCGGTCAAGGAGTAATTGATTGTGTCGAATGCGGCAGATAGGTCAAGAAGGATTAATGTGACTCGTCCCGCAGAGTCTGCCGTATTTTTAAGGTCATCCAAGATGGAGGTTAGGGTGGTTTCAGTTCCGTGTTGGGCTATGAAACGCCCAACATGAAGCCTGAAAGGGACTATTTTATTACAGGGACTATTGTTTACTCGGGTGTGGTTCTGGGGATCTTCTTACCTGGGACTACTTTGCAGGCTATTTAAACCACGCCCGAACAGCAGCTCATGCTTCGTGTTATTCTGCATCCAGCAGCGTAACGCTCCCCGTGTCTGCAAGTCAGCATCCAGTCTTCTGCCACGCCCACCTCGAATCCGGAGCTCCTAGACAAAAGGAAAAGAAAGGAGAAGAGGTTAGATCACGGACATTATTTGATTCTTTACCTGATTCCGGACCCAGCACATCTCTGAGCCTGGAAAGGACATTATTTCAGCATGCGTCGCTTTGCCAGCAGCAGCGCTGCGTTATACTCACCAGTCCACCGCATCTTTCAACTCGGTGCTGCCTCCATCATTTTCTTTGTCGAAACCCAGCACCTGGGGGGGGAAAACAAAAGGAATAACAAGGTGAGCCGAGAAAACCAACAAAGACAATCTCTTTGCCACCATAGGCTTACCTGCTTTACCACCAGAGGTATTCTACTTTAATTCGCTGCATCTTCCTATGCCGCACCTATAAAGGAAGAGAAAACAGCAAGTTAAACTCATGCAACTTTTACCGGACAGTGTTTGGTAATACAGACTCTTACCTGAACGCCATCAGCTACCTCCAGGCAATATTATTTTGGACCCATCTGCAACCTAACGAGGGAATGGAACAAGAGTGAACATCGGACATATTGAACTCTTTGAACTTTATAGACACTGGAGTCAATATTCCTCCGGAACTCCTCCAGTACCTTCAAACCAGTGAAGTACCTGGTATCTACGCGCCCCTGCATGTCATGCAGGATGGCGAGCTCATCATTTAAAAACATAAGGAGAATACTTCTACGAGTCCAGCAGACAAGATTAGGCGGGCCGGTCCAGACTGTCATCTCTTCACTACTCATCACGTTGGTGGAGGCCGCAGCTGTCCGGGTCCGATCGACGCCCCTGTGGGAACCAGGTGAGCGTAACAGGTTTGGCACGAGGGATTTGAAGGTGAGGTGTTTGGGGTTAGGAGTTTCAGTTGTGGTCCGTGAGAAATCGAGGGAGAGGGGTTTCAGGCAGGGTGAGGCGTTGGGGGAGGGTGGTGATTGGGGGGATGAGGTGGTGGGTTGAGACAGGGGAGGCGATGAGTGCTGAGAGTGAGGGGGACCAGATACGTTCAACTGATTCCCCGGCGATGACCTCTTCCTATGTGACCATGGAAAGCCAGTTGTTTCCAGATCCTGACCCTTGGGATGGTTATATGAGGGAGGATCATGTGGAAGGGGACAACTGCCGGGAAGAGATGATTCCATTGGACGAGGCACAGTAGTCTTCCTTTACCCCCAAAGAAGACCCTATAATACCCAAGTTCTTGATGGCTTGTTGCCACCCATAGATTCCACCTATTGTACAATTCAGAAACTCCATCTTTTCTGTCACTCTAGACAAAACCCCATGTATACCTCAGATGTTCAGAATCCGCATAAAACATCCTCTGTGTCTGACATGTCTGTATATAAAGTTTCTGAGCAACATCATTCTGGAAATCCCATTAAAATCTCCAGTTACCATAAATCCTCAAGTACTGAGGTGAAGAAGAGGAGGGAAGAGTTATTGCAAACCAAGCAAAGGCGAATGCGCGGACTAGTTGTTTCAAGGTAAATTGCCTGTGACAATGAAAAATGGCAACCGCAGTATACAGAGCAGAAGAAGAGGAAGTGGCAGCAGTACGGAAGGGAGCCATGCAGGAGAAAGCCGAAAGCGAGAAGAAGGGCAAATCCAGGCGGTGGCTTGCAAACGCGAGTCACACATACTAGCGTTGCCTGAAGGAGGGAGAAGAGCAGCAGATGTACCCGAAGGCCCATTGGAGCATCGAAACACACAGTGGAGCTCCTGGAGATACGATTGTGCCGGGGTAGAGCATTCTTTGGTCCAGGCCACAGAGAGAAGCCGATGAGCGAAGACAGAGCTGCAGGAAATGCTGGCTAGATGTCTGCATCATGTCAGAAGCCAACTCAAGGAGACAGCTTCACTGCAGAGGCACACTGTAAGTCAGAGGCGCCTCAAACAACCACTGATTCTGCTGCCCAGAGCCATTGAGGACCCCGGGGCATACCGACACCCACGTAAACACGTGAATGAAGTATTTGAGACTGATATGTCTGAAAATGCTCAAAGGCAATTTAAATGCAAACAAAACGTACTGTTTAATCAATGCTTGGAAGAGAAAAGATTTGAATACCAACAAGAGAAAGTACAACAGCGTATGAGATATCAATACATCTAACAGAATAAAGCAGATGCTGATGTGGCATATTGAAAAATACAGTGAAATTGATAAGTCTTGGTAAAAAGAAAACACAAGGCAGCTGACCTTTCAAAGGGGAAGATAACTGGCAGGGGAGTATACAAGGGGAATCTGTAAACCCAAGAGCAGGATTCTTGGCACGGAAATATGCCAGGGAATCCACCAAAGTTGTGCAAAGACTTTAATCTTGTGGCAAGCCACCTGCCACTGGAGTATACCGGTGGATCTAAAGCAGTCCATAAAGGTCCCGGCGTTCAAATATACCAGACATTTGAAACCGTATAAGAACTTTAACATTCAGGGAAAATACCTAGCAGGGAAGTATACCAGGGGATCTGATGAACCCAGAGATGATTCCTGGCAGAGGAATATACCTGGCAATCCACTAGAGTTGTATAAGAAAAGGTGTAACCATGATACTAAATACCTGGCAATGGAGTGCACTAAGAAACCTGGAAAGTAAGAATTTATGTTTAACTGTAACAGCCAAATCTTTAGATTTATGAAACAGCCAAATCTTTGAGTTTACAAGAACAGGAGTTTTGTGAATCTAATGCTAGGATATTGTTATTCAAGGGAAGTCCTGGTAGTCAAACATAACAGGCATTGAGTCTATAAAGGAACTTTGAAAATGTTTGAGAGAGGCTAAAGAGCAACTATTCTTTGTTTGGAATTCATTTGAACAGGGGTGTTGCTAGGTCTGGAAAAGACCAGGGGCTACGCTAATGTCGGGACTGGGGGCTAGCTAGTCATTTGGCTGTAGCTCCTGAGATTCTATCTGGGGCTACAACCAAAAGACCAGGGGCTATAGCCCCCTTAGCCACCCCCTAACAACGCCTCTGCATTTGATCAAGAACTTTCTGAACTTGATTTGAAAACCTCAAGAAACTCTTGTTTAAAAGAGACACGTTCGCCATCCTACCAAAAAAAAAAAAAATCCAGGGGAACGGAACTACCCTCTGGTTTCAAGGATTCCTCCTTGGAAAGTAGTACTTAGATGTATTCTTATGTTTGATTATGAACACTTTTTACACTTAACATATGTCCGAAATATTTCCTTGCACTCAGCTGTTTGTTTCTAGTGTGAGGGTCAGTTAAGAATGCTTTGGATACAAGGACGGTTTCTAAGTTGCCAACGACTTGACACAGACTGATTCTTAGTTTTAGTTGCTTAGGCAGGGTACCTCCTTTCTCAGGTTAGGGATAGAAGGGCGTTCATCCAACCCATTTTCTGTTAAATAAAATGTATTGACAATGAGAACATTACAACCTTGTGTCTGCCTCTCATTTCCGACCCCTCACAGTGTGTACTAAGGACCTGGCAGGAGAGTGTACCAGGTGAAGGTTAATGTTTGTGTAATAAAGTCCAGGTAGGAAGGTGCACCAGATGAAGTGAAAGTTAGACATTTTTGCAACAACTATATCTTCGCAAAGCGCAGAATCGCAATGATCTGGAAAGAATGTGTAAGACCGTCGGCCTTCGCCTGGTGGTGAGATTTAAAGAAATGGGCGAATGCAGAGACAACGATGTGGCAAGAGTCATCGGAAAGGGATGGGGGAGGAGGAGCAGTGACATTGGCTGCTTGGAGACAAGTCGTAGGGGCACTATCCACACCCAAAGTTGAAGAGGATGGAGGGTGTTAGAGCAATGCGGGAAGTAGGCTGGGAGGGATGGGGGAGTTGGAAGTTGTGGGGGAGAAACAGTAAAAGAATGTTTGACTTTTAAAGCAACACAAACTGAGTGAGGATGCAAAAATGATGCAATGTTAAACGAATAAAGAATATTTTTCTAAAAAAGACATTTGTGCAACAATGCCTTCCAGGAGAGTGTCCAAGGTGAAGACAACTATAGATAACCAAGTGTAAAGAGCTTTAAGGAAGGACATGCCCTTGAACTAAAGAGCTTTAAGGAAGGACATGCCCTTGAACTAAAGAACTATTGGGGACATTGTACAGAGGAATGGAGAGTACTTAGGAAGAAACACACCCTTAGGATTTGCAATGTGTAAAAGGGGAAGAGAAAGCTTGGGTAAGGGAGCTGATACCCCCCAAGAGAAGTGAATATACCGAGGGGTGAGAATAATCCTCTTGGGAACTGCTTATTCGTTTGAACTGATTAAAATGAATACAAGGAATCTGTGGAAGGAAGATGATCCCTGGAACTGTGATTATTGTTCATTTGGAAACCTTTGGTTGGATTTGAACTTTTGTGTTGAATTTGAGCACAAACTGAAGAGTCAATACCCTTTACACCTTGGAGTTTATTTATAGTGTGAGGAGCAGAATAGGATTATGGACACAGGACATGCCTTTTGTTTGCACATCTTAACACTGGACAGCTTCATTAGTTTTGGTTGTGGTAGGGAAATGTATTAATAAAAGTTTGTCACCACAAACCTGTCTCCGCTTCTCATTCCTTGCTCCTCATGTTGAAGTCGCAGAGGAAGATGTTGTTGGCATGTGTGAGAGATATGGTGGTGACCAAGTCTGTGAAGTCTTCAATGAAGGAGGTGTTGGACTTAGGTGGTCTATAGATGAGACAAAAAGTGACTGCGTCCCTTGGGGAGTGTGGGAAGTGGCAAGATAGATTTTTGAAAGAACCAATGGTAGCAATGTCCAGTTGGGTGCATGGCCATGATGCCTTGTGAATGACGGCAAGGCTTCTGCCAATCTTTTTTGGATGGTCTCTTAGAATCCTGTAGCCATTGGGGGTGAGGACATCTAGGATGTGGGTGGAGGTGAATGTCATCCAGGTCTCAGGAATGAAGATGGCATCCAAGTCATGTGTGGTGATGAGGTCAGCGATGTCCGCTACATGGTTGATTGCTGAGTCGACATTGAGGAGCATCAATTTTCGTGTAATGGTGGATGATGGAGTGTTTTTGGGGTGTATGGTGACATGGGTGAGGTTGCTGCGATGAGGTGTCCATGATGTTGGTTATGAGTGGCGTGGCTGGCGATGAGTGTTGATTGTAGGAATGAGCTGGTGGGAGAGAGGAGTGAAATGTTAAGAGGGACAGGGGTTCTGGTCTTGGGTCTAACCAGTCTGAACAGGTCCAAACATGAATTGCCCTTTTCTTTTTCTGGCCTTCACTTAGGACGCCTGGGTGTAAGAACAGAAATGAAGAGGCAAGTCTAAGAAGGTGGGTGAGGCTTAAGCCACATGACTTAGATCCACTTGCACCTGCTCAAAGGATAAGAGGCTGTAGGGCTACTTAAGTAGGGAAAAAGGGCAGCAAAACAAAAAGGCAGCAACAGATTAGCAGTGGTTGATAGGTGTATGGGGCTTAGGCCATGTGACCTAGATCCACTTGCATCTGCTCACCAACTGACTTGGAATTAGACCAAGAAATCATTGAATTAATCAAACGACCAATGCCTTGGGTATTGCCAGTAGACTTGTACCCAAGAAAAGGTCTGGAGGAAGCATTTGTTTATGCGTCGAAATGCACATGCCCAATTGAGCCATACAGAGCGAGAGACCTCTTACTCCAAGTATGATGGACATGATACACATCTTACATGGCTTTGTTATAAATCCTACAGAGTTCTCACAAAAACCCTACCTAAGTCTCCTCCGAGGTGGCCAAAGGAAGGCAGCCGCTACCTGATCCTAACCCTGGGGGTGGTATTAGCAGGGAGGATTACCTGGGATGAGAAGGGCCCCAAGGGAATAGGAGAATTCCATTGGGAGAGGCGTGGTATTTATCGTCCACATAGGGAGAGATTTCCATAATGCCAAAGTATGTAACGGCTTGTCAGAGTGAAATTTCCTTTCCAGAAGCTGGCCATCTTGTGGGTTGTAAAAACTATCATGATCCACATAAGAAACAGGAAAATAATCGTCTGCATATTAACATCTTAAATTCTAATGCAGCTAACCCTCCAAGTTCAAACCAAACATTAAATCCTTTTAAAACATTTTCTAAAAATAACGTTAATGATAAGAGTGAAATTGAAGATAACATTCAGAACAAAAGAGGTAATTTGAACACTGAGGCAATCTAGTGTTTCTAATGACCCACACCTGAGTGGTACTTTAGAATATAAGAAACCCCCTTAGGTGCAGGCCATGAGAAGAAGCAGAAGGTGGAGTGATTGCAGAGACTCCACGTTGCAGTGGCAGCAGACGAAGAATGGAACTAGAGATGCCAGAGCCGCCACTATCTAAAGAGCGGATGACGGTCACAAGAGGGTTTCTCCCTTTGATGTTGATGGCTGTGAATGTAGAGGTTGCCTGGTATGAGGGCAACAGGAAGTACACAGACACAAGAGATTTCGTTTTGGCTATAAACCTTTATTAAATTATATTGAGGTATGGGGAAAAAGGCCTAACCTGCCCTATTCTAGTTGGGTTTTCCGTACTTAACAAAACTAAGGAAGTCTGTGTCAGGATGTCAAAATCGAAACTTCTGTCTGTGTTGAAACCTATCCTTGCCCTCACCTAATACTTGGATCAAAATGTGTAAGGCCTTGGTCTCAAAGTAATATGTGGTTAACCAAATGTTCCCAGCTCTTTACACCGGTAACTTGAGAAGGGATTCCCTTCCCAAGGCTTTCAGCTACTCCAAAATGACAGATAGGGGGTGCGTCCCAGCCCGTTCTATGTAACAAAAGATTCATAACTTTCTTCAGGCAAAAGTTCTCCAACTGACAAGTAGGGGGTGCATCTGCATCTGACACAACTTCTTGATGGATTTTCAAAAGCACAAAAGTTCCTTCACTGGGAAACGGGCATTTTCTCCTGCCAGATTTCCCAATAGTTCATCAATACCAAGAACAACAAAGAACCATTCCTCTTCTCCACTAGGAACCTGGTATACTCTCCTGCCAGGTTACGCAAGAATTCACACATCCATTCTGCTTGGCTTAAAAAAAATCAGCATAGGCTTCCCAGTACACTGCTAGGAAACGTCTCCACCTTTTCAGTTCCCTTGATCAAACTGCCTGACGTCCTTGTCCAGGCTTCTCTATGCTTTCTGTATAGGGGTCTTTAACAACTGTTCTTGGCTTTTAGCAATGCTTGCTCGTTTGTCTCTTGACAATGCGTACTTGTTTGGCTCTTGGAAATACTTTTATTTACTGGTTCTCATAATGTCAATTAAGGTCTGGCAATGCTTGCTTGTTTGGCTCTTGGTGATGCTTGCATTCACTGGTTCTCACAATGTCAATTGCGGTTTATGCCTTTATATTCAATTCTAATATTCAAACATAAAATGTCTCTTGGGCCAAAACGCCCATTCACTGTGTTAGGGACCCCTTTCCACCCAGGCGGACTAACCGAGTTCTCATGGTTCACTTTCTGCTGCCTGTTGCTTCTCGGAACAGCGCCTCTGCTCGCGGTCTGCTCACACTGGTTCCCTCTGTCATATGGCATCTCCCACGGCCTCTGTGCTTCCCGTCTGCTCGCTTTGGCGTTCTGGTGAATTGCAGTCAGCGGTCCTGCACTTATGATTGCCCAGGAGTCTCTCTAGCGTTCCCTGTAGCTTTGATCCGTAGCGCACTCCCCCCTCAGCTCTGACTCCCGACGAGCCCCACTCGCTCGCCACACCGGATCACGCACTGTGTGCCTCACAGCGTCTTGGGGAGGTGCCTCGTTGCCAACACAACTCCTGCCAATTCTGCTTTGGAACTCCTCTGCGTCGCTCGTTCTTCACAGCTGAACTGGTTTTAAAGTTTCCGGCTCTATTTGCAGTGGGTCAACCACTAGACCACTCACCTGCAATGGTATAGTCTGTCTTCTGTTTCACTTGCATCTTCCTCGTCTCAGTACTACAGTCTGGATAATAATACTGACAATCGAGGGAAATGGATGGGAATGAATGGCAATATTGCATAATTGCTTGGGGAATGGAGTATGTTTTATAAAAAGGGAAAAGGGGGACACCATGTCTCATCCACTACCCCCCAGGTAGTCCTCCCTCTGTTAGGGTTGGGTGCCATTCTGGATGGGATTGTTCTTCCTTCAAAGCATTGTGTTTTATGCAAGCCCTTGTGGTCTTGCACATCGATGGGGGGAATGCTCTACTAACAGGCTTCCCAGCTGCTCCCTTGGCTGCCCTAAAAGCAGTCATCCACACTGCAGCACGTCTTATTACGGGAGCACAGAAATTTGACCGAATTACTCCCATCCTATGCAAACTACATTGACTTCCACTCCAAGCCAGGATACTGTTCAAGACTGCATGTATCATCTACAAAGCAATCACGAGTAGCACACCAGTGTACGTGGCATCTAATCTCCACATATCTGGAGGCACACGCTCTTTGTGCAGCAAATCGACTAATCCGCTTGAATCACAACTTGTCCGCAAAGAGAGAACTGCAAACAATCTTTCTCTTGTCATGCACCCACTCTCTGGAAATCGATCCCAGTGTCGGCTCGGAATGACCACACAATTCTCCAATTTCACAAATCTCTCAAAACACGGCTCTTTCAACAGCACTTGCCCAAGGACTAATTCCAATGGACACACATACCGAGCACAGACCTCACAGTAGTGCACGACTGTAAAAAGATGGTAGCTCAAATGCCGGCTACCCACACTCTGTAGAGTGCTCCACTCCGCTGCTTTTGAACTAGGTCTGCACTTTAAACAATAAAAATAAAATAGTGTCACACTGACGGAACAAGCTTACTCCTTGGCTGAAAAGGAATGACTGGTAGTAGTATGGTCCTGTGAACATTATCATCTTTTCCTCTATGGGAAAACACTTATGATAATCACAGAACATCAAGCACTAACAACCATATATGGAAAACAATGCCAATATGCCTCCTACAATTGCAGGTTTGCAGTTACAGAAGTATCAGTTGTATATTGCCTGTAGGCCAGGAAAAGAGGATAATCCTGCTGGGTATCCAGTGAAACTGCCGCCAGCAAAAATGTAGTTGGTGAAACAATCATGGTGAAAATACCCCTGCAGTGAAAAAGCCACCAAGGGAACAGTCGTAAAAAAATGTTGCTGAAAAGTAGCCAAACATGCAGTGCTCCTACGGTTTAGTGGGCTTTTGATTGCCTGGTTTAGTGTTAAGTTTGGGTATACGTTGAGGCTAGGGCTAATAGAATACTGGTTTTGGGTAAGTGTTAAAGAAAGGGATAGGGTGGTTGGAGAAGGCTGGTGATGTTGGCGTTGGATAGGGTGTTAACGATAAACCTAGTTTTGTTATGCAGTGTAGAGTAAGCATTAGGGTAGTAATAATAAAATGTCATTCTTATGGTGCTTTTATTCCAAGTGCTTTACATATATTTTTCATAAAATTATTATTATCCAATCCAAATTGGTACTCATTTTATTGACCTCGGGTGGATAAAAGACTGTGACGACCTTGCCGGGATTCGAACGTACGACCCACATATCAGTCACAGATCGCAGCAGCGAGTGTTTAACCTGCTGAGCTTTCCTACCAGATAAGTGTACATTTTAGAGTTGTGGTTAGGTTAAGGCTAGGATTAGAGCAAGGGTTTGGGTTAGGCAAAGGGCTATGGAATTATTGGCAAGCTGGTGATGGGGTTGGAGTTAGGTTTCCTGTTCATTATCTATTTATTTGGTGTTTTGTATTGCATGACAAGCAAACAAAATACTGAAGAGCTGCTGTTAGTTAAGGGTTCAAGTAGAATAAGGGTTTAAGTAGGGTTAGGGTAAGGTTTAGGAATGAAGTTAGGGTGATTGGGGAGGTTTTATTAGTGGTTTTGTCATTGGTAGGGTTACAGAAAACCTTATCACTGGCAACATTTTTACACTTTACATTGTGCGTATTAAATGACTACATATTTTAAATTACTTTTTTGCTGACTGCTTTTTTACATGACTACATTGTCCTGGGGACTGCTCTTTCCTGATACTTTGCCAATAAAACAAGATTCCATGACCTCAAAAGCTGAAGAATACATTATGTCATCCATCGTGCATGACCTCAAGCGATTTCCGAAGAGATCATCACTCAGGATACAGCCTGAGAACCTACACTATCATTGGTAATGGAATGCATTTGGTCAGGAAGGGTGTGTGATAAGACTGCCATGATCTCAAGGATGCCAGATATGTATCACAACAAAATCTTTCCTCTCGCAAAAGATTAACTATTCATTGCATCTTCTGGAGTACTTCTAAAGCAAAACACAAATGTGAGCCCTTCATTGCTTCAGGCGAAAATAATAGCTTTAACCTATTAACACATTAAGGTCACCGGGGATTGTCTCCACCAAATGGCTACAATGCCAGAAGGTATGGTTTCATAAAATGGATTCCTTGTTAGAGCCGCCGCTCAGAAAATGCTCTACCTGCATGAGGATAGCTTCACATACGTTTCCAGAGTCTCTGAATATGACACCTTTACTTTCAGCTGTATGGGAAGAGGTAGCCATTGATCTATTTGACCTACTGCCATTCAGCACGTACACCTTGGTGGTAGTGGATGAAATGTCCCAATACCTGACATATAAATAAATAATTGCATCCATTGCCGTATCTGCAATAATTCCAGCTCTGGACAGAATTCTGTATGTGGTCAAGTCAGACAAGGGCGCTCCATTTAGATGTCATGACTTTGCCATATTTGGTGAATATCTGTGTTTCCACCATCATAAAATTCCACCTATGTGGTCATAAGCAAATGCCACTGTGGAAAGGTTTATGATACACCAGAACGACATTAGATATGTCATATTTCCAAAGAATCATTGACGCAAGTATTATGTCAATTGTTGCGGGACTATCGTAATACTCCTCATGGTATTACTTGTAGGTGTCAATCTGAACTGAGGTTCAATAGAAACATTGAGACACCAAATCCATCATATGGCAGGAGGAGGTGTAGATGAAAGCAAGCTTCTGGACATTGTGCATTATCAAGGGATTCAGTCACTTCTCCCAAGAGGGGAGCCCCTTCCAGTGAGGCTAGGTAGGTGAGTCCGCTATGCAACATTCCCCCTACGGGTGGCGGTAAGAATGACCTCACAGGTAGAGACTCCCTTCTTGGGTATAAGGACTCCCTTTCCGATAAGGAACTCCTTATTACTATCCCCAATAACCAGTACAACAGTATTAACTGACAGACCACTGAATTCCTCTTGCATGTGTTGTTGTAATATAATACCAGAAGAACAACATCAACCTGGTACTGTGAAGAGTAAGAACATAAGAGTAATGAAGACTGCTTGTCTGTCAAGTACTCGTACGAAGAAGACAGGGGGCATGCTGAATCAGGCCCCCACACAAAGGAAGGACTTTCCCTGGAAGCCAGGGAATCCAGAGCCTCGCGTCCTACAACGTGAAGGGCCAAGAGATCAAGGGAGTGAGACCCAGGCGTTTCAAACTGGCCGGATCGAGGAGGCTGGGAAACTGTGGGAGATGCTCCCTTGCTTGTCGGAAAGCGCATAAAGAGAAGAAGGGACAGCAGCACACTGCCTGACCAAAGCGGAGGAAGCCCACAAGAGTTCCTGGAGGGATGCTCAAGTGGGGCCAGTGAAGAAGTGCTCTGCCATTGGCATGCCGGAAAGGCAATACGCCACTAACAGACCCGAGGAGGTCTGTTCATAGGTATAGTATCCTACCAACAACCAAAAGGAGGAAGGTGGAGGCATGGAACAGAGCAGAGGGAGAAACTCTTCAATCGCCGAAACCGCCAAAGAAGAGCAAAGCGTGCGAAAGAGGGACACAGGAGAAACCGAATAATCATCCTGACTGACCACGGAGAAGAGAAGGAGAACGCCGACCCGGTGATGCAGAACCCCTTCAATACAGGTACAAGGGAGAGCGAGAGACCCGGGGAGTGAGGCTTAAAGAGTGGAAATCACTTGGGGACCCTGTATACTCGTCCCAGTAATTGGCAAAACTATATAAAGAGTGAAGATCACTCAGGGACCCTGCATACTCGTCCTAGTAATTGGCAAAACTATATAAAGAGTGAAGATCAGTCAAGGACCCTGTATCTTCGTTCCAGTGATTGGCAAAAGTGTCACAGGTTTCCCCCCTTCTCACCTGTCTGTGGTGTTTGTTCGAGATCTTTGAAGAAGTCTTCTTTCGCACAGTTCGGGTTTTGTATAACCCTGTGCGTGGATCCTCGGGTTTCAGCGTGCAGTTCGTCACCCGTCTTCAAGGAGCGTTCAGATGTCCGGAAAGAAGTCCAGGAAATGGCGAAGAGCGCACTCGGAAAGACGAGTGCGAAGGAAATCCAGGAATGCTAGGTAAGGACAAAAGGGGAGGATGAATGAGGAGGAAATTTAGGGGACCAGGAATCGGAGGAAATCGCTGTATGAACTACGGCAGCACATGTCTGACTACTGCAAGCGGTAGCGTTGAGACGCGCAGGGCCGCGGGGCGTGTCTGCTTTGTAGAACGCAGAGCATACAACGCGGAGACTGGCAAATAGCGTTTCGCATTCAGTGGCCATGTTGGGAGTACTGCTGAGTTCAGTCCCCTATGGGTCAGGGACCACGAAATCAAGAAGGGACGCATCCAGTGCTTCATGACAGCATGCCTCCTCTAAAACCCAGTTCCTCCGGGTTTGCCCGGGTGTATAAGGTGGTACCTTTGGAGCAGTCTGGGGGCATTTATGTTTGAGACTGGTTCCCAGGTGCGTTCACTGGGAGGGTACCCTTTCCACTTGACTAGATACTGTAGCTGACCACGTCTGTACCTGGAGTCACATTTTCTGGACACTTTGTATTCTAACTGATCATTGACAACCACAGGGGTAGATCTTGGAGCAGTCCGCGAGGACTGGACGTATGGATACAACAGAGAAGTGTGAAAAACTGGGTGGATCCTCTTCCAGGATTCTGGTAGTTTTAGTCGGAAGGCCACTGGGTTAATGATTTCCTTTATGGAAAAAGAGCCATAGTACCGGGGAGCCAACTTATTTGGTCGTAAGTGTCGAGGAAGTAGTTTTGAGGATAGCCAGACCTTATCACCCACTGCGTAGGAAGGCCCTGGTCTTCTTGGAATCCGCATAGTGCTTAGTGTTAGTTCGGGCCTTTTCGAGGTGTTCTTTGGCTTCTTTGTGTACGTTGATGAGGGTTTCAATCCAGGAGTCAACTGTAGGAACTGGGGTAGGATGTGGGAATATGGATGGTAGAACCGAAGGGTGGAATCCTTGGCTACAGAAAAAGGGGCTGGTTTTGACAGCCGAGTGATCCGAATTATTGTAGGTGAATTCAGCCACGGGTATTAGAAGTGACCAATCGTCCTGGACCTTGGTGGCAAAACAGCAAAGATATTGCTCCATGGTTTGGTTCACGCGTTCAGTAGCTCCATTGGTCTGTGGCTGATAACCTGAGGTTAGGGCATGTTGGATTCCTAGTATACGACATAAGTTTTTCCAGAACTAAGATATGTACTAGGGTCCTCCGTCAGATATTATCTTGGAGGGTAGTTCCAGGAAGATTCCAGCAAGTTCAGAGGAGGATGGTAGTGTATATAAAGGTGTAAAATGAGCCATGTGCGTGAATACATCAATGGTAACCATAATAGTTGTGTATCCCCTGGAAGGTGGTAGTTCCACAATAAAGTCCGTAGCGATGAATTCCCAAGGTCTTGTTGGCAGCGCTGGTTGGAGCAAGAGACCCGCTGGTTTCTTGTTATCATGCTTGTTTTGAGTGCAGACTGCACAGGTTTGGATGTAATGTTGGACATCATCCTTCATCTTCGGCCACCAAAACTGTCTTTGTATTAGACGGAGAGTGCTGGTGATGCCACGGTGTCCTGAATGAAGGGTATCATGACATAGGCTTGTAATCTTTTGTTGTAGTCTCTGTGTGGGGATGACCAGGCAATTATCCTTGAACAAATATCCGTCCTTTGTCTGGAGGTTCCATCGGTTCTTCCCAATAAACTCCTTCCAGATCCCAGAGGACTGGGTTTGAATCCGAATGTCTTCTAGGAGACTGATTGCTTGGCCAACAAATATAGTGTGGGGAAAAATCTTTGGGAAGGATCGGTCTTCAAGAATTTCATAGTCAGGATGTCGGGATAAGGCGTCAGCAATTATATTGTGTGTTCCAGGAACATGATGGATTTGAAACTGGTACTGGGCAAAGAAGAAGGTCCAACAGGCTTGACGACTGTTCCTACATTCCAGGGATTACAGAACTTGAAGATTCCTATGGTCCGTGCGGACCTGAACAGGATGTTTCGCTCCCAGGAGTAGATGACGCCAGTCTGTGAAGGCTTGACGGATGGCTAGTAGTTCCTTTTCCAAAACAGAATAGTGGATTTCGCTAGGAGTCAGGGTGCGAGAAAGATTAGGCAATGGGGTGTTCTAACTTGTCATCAAATTCCTGTTTTAGGACTGCCCCAATGGCATAGTTAGAGGCATCTGTTTCCACTAGGAAGGGTCGATCAATGTCAGGTTGAGCCAAGATGGGGCTTGTGTAAACTCCGACTTTAACCGTTGAAACGCCTCATCTCGGACTGCTGTCCAGTGAAAGGGAGTATCCTTATTCAACAATGTAATGATCGGATGTACTATCTCCGAAAAAGAAGGTATGAATTTCCAGTAGAAGTTGGCAAGCCCCAGGAAGGATTGAATTTGTTTCACAGTAGTTGGAACAGGCCAGGATAGGATGGGATCTACTTTCGAGTGGTCCATTCCAATTCCCTCTGGGCTAAGGACAAATCCGAGATAGTGAACAGTAGACACATGGAAAAGGCATTTCTCGGGTTTTGCCAGGAGGTTGTGTTCACGTAGACACTGTAAGACTGCTTTAACATGTTCTTCATGCTTCAGATGGTCCTTGTAGTATATCAGTATGTCGTCCAGGTAAACTATGACGAAGAGGAACAGCATATTGGAGAACACCCGGTCCATAAAACGTTGGAAGACCGCTGGGGCATTGGCAAGTCAGAAGGGCATAACCAAGTATTCAAAATGACCAAAGTGTGTTCTAAAGGCTGTTTTCCATTCGCCACCTTCCTTTATACGGATCATATGGTAGGCACCTCTGAGATCTAATTTCGTGAACACTACAGCTCCTCTTACCGCTTCCAGGATATCCGAGATCAAGGGCAATGGGTAGCGGTTCTTGAGGGTGCATTGATTAAGACCACGATAATCTCCTTGGTATCTTTCTTTGGGACAAAAAATAACGAAGCTCCTGCCGGGGATTTGGATGGTCGTATAGTACCATTTTCCAGATTGGTATCCAGGTATTCTCGGAGAGCTCTTTTCTCTGGTTCTGATAGAATGAACATCCTTCCAAAAGGAATCGCTGCGGAGGGTTCAGTATCAATTGCACAGTCTTCAGGTCTGTGAGGGGTTAGGGCCTGAACTATGGCAGTCGAGAACACATCACTGTAATCCTGATAGGCCCTGGGAACCTGGATGATATTCGAGACAGTGAAAGGACCTTGCTGGTTTGTTTGCGTATCTTCAGAGGATCTTGACGAGGAATCTAGTGATAGACAGTGGGACATACAATGTTCTGAACCAAGAAACAAGGATCCTGCTGCCCAGTTGATTTAGGGGTTGTGCTTCTGTAACCAGGGAATACCCAGTACCATTGGGTAATGGGCGGATCTTATGATGTCGAATTTGATCCTCCCTTGATGGTGGTTTATAGAAAGCAGGATCTCTTTGGTTTGAAGGGTTATGGGTCCTGAAGAGAGAGGTCTTCCATCGATAGCCTCTACAGGTTGCATGATGTCTCGTGTTTCATATGGAATGTTATGGGTAGTGACCCAGTCATGATCTATGAATATCCTCATGGCCCCATAATTCACTAATGCCAGAATGGGATAAGAGTCTTTCTTGGAAGGCGATAGAAAGGCCTGCAGAATCACAAGAGTGTTTTGTTCAGGAGAGTTCAAGGATGGAATAGATGTGGAACAAACATCTCTCTCCCGAAGCTGTGCTCCATCTAATATCGGGAGCTGGCGTTTCCCGAACTCCGTGGAGGGGCTACAGGACATTCTCTCACAAGATGTTTATCGGAGGCACAGTACATGCACAGACCAGTGTGAATCCGTTGCATCCTTTCTTGCAGAGTTATGGGTCCGCGGAACGCTCCTAGTTGCATGGGTTCAGGGTCTGTGGTCGGGGAAGGAGTGGGCTCATGTCTAGAGGAAGGTTCTGTAGAGGTTTTTTGGTAGGGCATTTTAGTCTTCTTCTTTTCCGCCTTTCTTTCCTGGATACAAAAGTCTATTTGTAAGGAGAGATCCATGAGAGCCTGGAAGGAACCTGGGCGAGCTACCCTGGCTAACTCGTCTTTTATCTTTTCATTCAATCCCCTTCGAAAGAGGGTAAAACAGGCCTCAGAGGACCAGTCTGCTTCCTTGGCAAGTTGCTTAAAGCGTGTTACATAGGTAAGCATATCCTGGGATCCTTGTTGGAAGTCCAATAAGTGTTCTGGGGCACTGAAAACCTGTTCTGGGCGGTCAAACATGGTCTTTAGCACCTGTACGAAACCATCATAGTCATCCAAGAGGGCATCACCCAAATTAACTAAGGGAGTTGCCCAAGTTAATGCATTCCCAGAAAGATGTGAAATCGTAAAGCCCACCTTTGCCCTGGGGGTGGAGAAGTAGTAGGGCTTAAAAGTAAAGTACACTAAACACGAATCGAGGAAGCCACGAAGGTTCTTTGATGAGCCATCATATTTATCCACCACTCCGCCCAGCAACACACTTTCCTTGGTCGCGGAATCACGTGACATGACTAGTTGTTTCAATGCAGCATTTTCGGCCTTAAGATTTTGAACTTCTGTTGTTAACTCCTGCATGCCGCGCATGAGGTCTTGAACTGCAGCCTCCTTTTCCGTAACGGTATCAGTTTGTTGGCGTCTCAATCTGTCACAGGTTTCCCCCTTCTCACCTGTCTGTGTTGTTTGTTCGAGATCTTCGAAGAAGTCTTCTTTCGCACAGTTCGGGTTTTGTATAACCCTGTGCGTGGGTCCTTGGGTTCCAGCGTGCGGTCATCACCCGTCTCCAGGGAGCATTCAGATGTCCGGGAAGAAGTCCAGGAAATGGCGAGGAGCGCACTCGGAAAGACGAGTGCCAAGGAAATCCAGGAATGCTTGGTTAGGACAAAAGGGGGGGATGAAGGAGGAGGAATTTTAGGGGAATCAGAGGAAATCGCTGTACGAACTACAGCAGCACACGTCTGACTACTGCAAGCGGTAGCGTTGAGACGTGCAGGGCCGCGGGGCTTGTCTGCTTTGTAAAACACAGACCGTACAACGCAGAGACTGGCAAACATCGTTTCGCGTTCAGCGGCCATATTGGGAGTACTCCTGAGTTCAGTCTCGTATGGGTCAGGGACCACGAACTCCAGAAGGACGCGTCCGGTGGTTCATGACAAAAAGTGCATTAAGAGCGAAGATTGTCCAGGGTACAGTGTGAGGAATCTTAGGTAATCCTCACTCCTTTCGCTAAGGGTGGCCAGGGAAAGACCAAAGCTACCGGATTCTGAGGGTGGATTTGGGAGGTAGAACTGCCTGGGGGGAGGTGGCCTGGGAAGAAGAAATAGGGTGCCCGAGGATGAGACGTGGTATTCCCTTTTCCCTTCACGATGTCCCTTCAGTGCCACAAGCCTTCATGGGCTATTATAACTCCCTTCCCTATTTTTCCATTGACACTCATGGTCACATACACCACTTTGGTACTGAGAAGCGAAAGATGACAAAACACCACTGAACAAGAAAGAGAAGACAAAGACAGACAACAGACTATGGAATTGATAATGTGCAGTCTAGTTGTTGCTAAATACCGGCAATCCAGGAGGAAGGAGGGGAGCTGCCATGAGAGTTCAGGACCAGTCTGGAAAGCTGAAGGCAGAGGGAAACACTGGAAGAGCTGGGTGCAGAGGACACACAGCATAAAGCGTGGCTGTGCACTGAAAGTGCAAGTTTCAACTTCTTCCTACACTTTTATTTGAAGACAAAATCATTCCGGAACGGTTTCTTTTTAAAATACAATTATAGGAACAGTAAAACGTAATTTAAAAAGTTAGAGGAGCACCGCTTCCAACCGCTCCCACCCACTTCGACCACTGGCAATTGGACTTTTTTATTCTGCCCATAATTGGCCTCTAGTGGAACGCCCTGCATTGATAAAATCCAAGATGTAATCCTAGAATTGGACAGATTTCCAGATTGAACTTTCTTACTTTGAAGATATTGTAACAGTTGTATTGAAGTCTCAGTTATTACCCTTTCTCCTTGAATGATTAGATGAATATGGTTGTCAACAATGTGCGTTCACATTCATTGAAACAACACTCTATTTGGGATAATGACTTTCTGGCATATGCTATCACTTTCTTTTTGTCATGTTCCTGATACATGACTGAAAGCATACATGTCTTAGAAAAAAAAGTTTTCATAAAGAATTCCTGTCCTTTAACTGGATAAGTGAGCCATGGGACATGTGCATGCTAAAGAATTCCTGTCCTTTAACTGGATAAGTGAGGCATGGGACATGTGCATGCATTTCTTTAATTGAAGGACTGCCTCGTGTTGCTCACAACCCCATTGCCAAAGAATGTTCTTTTTCAACAGTTTGGTGAGAGATTGTGTAATTTTGGCATGTTCTGGTATACATTTTCTGCTGTATTTGGTCATAAACAGTAGGCCCCTTAATTTCCTAAGGTTAGTAGTATCCTTTAACTTCTGTAATTCTTCAATTGTTTTCTTTTGAGGACGACCTTCTTCAGTAACTTCATGATCTAGGCAATTCACATTCTTCCTGTGCCACTGTGCCTTCTGCAACATAATCTTGGCTCCAGCATTCTTTATTAGTTCAGCATGTGTTTATTTCCTGAAAATGCTTGTTTCGGCCTTTACTCTTTAATAAGATATTGTCAGCATAAATTAGATTTCCCCACTTCTCAGCATCCGGCATGGTCTTATGCAGGAAGATATTAAATTCACTCCTGCTATTAATATAGCCAAAAGTAGTTCTTGTCCAACACAACTGTCTGGAGCTAAATGAGAAGGAAAACACATGCTGAATAGCAATGTCTAAATTCACTGTCCAATATCCAGCAGTTAAATCCAGAGTGGTAAATACCTTGGACCTGTGCCAGCCCTTGCTAAATAAATGGTAGTGGCCATCTTGAAACTGGAAATCTCTTGTTCAGTTCTCGCAGATCAGTACACAATCTCCACTGACCATTAGGTATGAGTACTCCTAGAATCGGGGTGTTGAAAGTACTATGTATAGGTCGCAACATTCCTTTTGGATTCAATTGTATACATAATTTCAGATAATGACTCAAGGCATTCAAGTAGAAGTCGATATTGACAACAACTGGCTCAACTTGGTAATATTTGGGTAATGTAGTCCTATACAGATTTGTAGCTCCACAGTCATATGCATTTTAAGAGAATACGTCTTTGAAAAACATAAATATCTGTCTGTTTTCCAGTTTCTCAAAATAAGTTTTTTCCCCACCAACGCTTCCCGTAAAACACATTTTTCTCTGGGAAGTACTTAAGTCATCCAGTTCCTCATCGCTATCCAGCACAACGGTCTTAAAATCCAAATTTGTCCCCTCATCAAGAACCTTCTCACAAATCCGGTCAAATTCGAACCACATACACCTCACCCTTGAACATTCCCACAACATATGTGTAACGCTCACCTGATTCCCGTAGAGGCGCCGGTCTTGACTGGGCGTATACCGTGTCTTCAAAGGTGATGTGTAACACACGGCTGGCTCTTTGGGCTGGACCTCTGTGCACTGTATGTCTGACTTGAAGGGTAAGATGTCTGCAGATAGAAAATATGGGATTAAGGAACTGGGTTATTGAATGTCTCTCTCTTCTTCCCTTTCTCTTCTCCTGTAGAACCCCAAAGGTTAACGCTCTCACCTTAGGTAAGTGAACGCCGTGCTCTCCATCTGCCTCGGGGCAGGGTGCTGTAACCAGTTTCTTCACTGGATAAGGGGAGCAGGCCTCTTGACTTCAGAGGACTGCTGTCTGTCGTTTACTGCACGAACGGTAAGTTTCGAGTAATTCTAATGTCTTTAAAGTCTTTAGTAATGATGTTTCTTGTTTTGCAGGGTTCCGGCGATGGCGGATGACGGGCTGAAGTGAGTTGAAGATGGAGCCCGTGTGATGAATAGAAGCGCCTGGAAGCACGTAAGTAAGCGCTTGTTGCCTGCTTCACAATGCGCTCTAACTGTCTTTTTATTTTGCAGGTACAAGTTCGGAGTGGCTGCAGGGTGCCGGAATACCCACTGGGTTAGATGTGGAAAGGAGTAATGGCACGTGAGTATTAAAGTTCCCCAATGTCTTTAAACGCACCTTGTTTTGTCTTTCAGATGCGGGATGCAGCGCCGAAGGCCTCCGGAGCGTGCAAAGAGTTGGTAAGCTTTTGTCTTTCAGATGCCGGAATGCTGTGTGAAGACATCCGGAGCGCACGAAGAGTAGGTAAGCCTTTGTCTTTCAGATGCCGGAATGCAGCGCGAGGCTTTGGTGACAGCCGATGGACCAGGTAAGTGAAGAGCTGTTACTGAAGACCGTAATGCTAACCTGTTCTTTCTTGTCTTTATAGGTGTTGCTGAAGACTGGATTCAGGATGGTAAGCCTTTTTCCTTAGGCCCAGAATCAGATGCAGAAAACACGATGAGCGTTCTGCTGCAGAGGATGCAGAATAACGCAAAGAAAGATTTATCCATCGGGTGTGGTTTAAATAGCCTCCTGTAGTGCTTAGGTGTCTCCTTCCACAGCCACGCCTAGGTAAGAAAAGAGTTCCTGCTTTCCAGAAGAGTTCCAGTGTTCTGAATCTAGGGAGTGGCTCCTGCCCCACCCAACAGGAAAAGTAGTTCCAAACAGAAGAGGATCAGAGGCTCAACTGGCAGGCAAGTAAGCGGCATGGTCTGCTGCAGGTAAGTCCACCCAAGCATTATGAGCCCGGCGCTTCCAGCGCTGGGACTGGGCATATTTATGAGCCTGGTGCCACTGGTGCCAGGACTGGGTCCAAAAGGTCCCAATTGGGACTGGTTGGCACTCGGAACCTGGGTTATGGATCTGCTTCCAAGGGAGTTGGGAAAACCCTGACCTTTTGGAAGCAGAGATAATGACACTATGTTCCATAGTGCCAATCTCACGTACACATTCCCAGCACACAGAGTTGTGTCTCATCCCCCTGTTCATCATTCTCTCCGGCGTCCAGTAAGTTCTATGTAGAATCTTGATTTGACGTGACGTCTGCTCCTGTTACAATTGAGATGTGGGTGGCGGAAATGCATGATTTGGTGGAAATTGAGAGAGTGTTGTATCATAGGGAGAAGAAAAGTTCTTTATTCAACAAGATTTGGAGTACATTTCTTTTATTGTACTGAACCTGATTTTTTGGTATGTTGTGTTGTGACTCTGTGGGGGGTATCTTTAACTGTACATAGTTTGTTGTTCTTTGATGTGATTGATGCATATTGTTTTGACTATTGTATATGTATCTTTTTATTGTTAAAATTATTGAAAATAAAATTTTGAAAAAAGAAAAATATCTGTCTAAGTTGCTCTCTTTACTCATCATTAGAA
The DNA here is from genome assembly GCF_040938575.1 of Ambystoma mexicanum. NCBI lineage: Eukaryota > Metazoa > Chordata > Amphibia > Caudata > Ambystomatidae > Ambystoma > Ambystoma mexicanum. The sequence continues at coordinate 864,397,945 of NC_090924.1, read as the reverse complement.
CATGCATCTGCTAATTGAACCTGTTCTTCCACCAGTTTCTTGAATTTTGGAAAATCTTCTAATGGAGAGATGTCTGTGTTCTCTTCTAATTGAGTAGCAGTATCTTTTGTACAGCATATATTATTTTCTTTTCTCCAACTCAGCATGCATTTTCATAATTATCTTGTCATCGGTCATCACTGTCAAACTGGAAAAGTATATACTCATCATGAGGATGACATATTACCTCCTCAGCTTCATGTGGATATACTGAAGTGACAGAAAATATTCCCTCTGGTCTTGTGTGAACCACTTCAGGTCTTTCTCTTTCATTGGCACACGTTTCAGGTACATTCCCATTTATTTAATTGTTTAGTTCTGCAGTGAATTAGTCCCCGCTGATGGCCATTCCAATGGAACTCCCTTTTTCAATATGGACACTTTGACAACCTAAATTGTCCAGTAAAACCCTAATGGGTTCATCTGTGATCTCCACTAATGTTGTATATTTACAAGTTAATCCTTGTTGTCGGATAGTGGCGTTAATGCTCACAAATGCACTAGCTCTTCCACATTCCTGACCCTTTTTTTGCTTTAAGGTCAACGTGAATTGTTTTGTAAATGCTGGAATACATACCTCCTTCTTCAACTGTAACTCAGTTGCATATGGTAATATTTGAACTTGAGTAAATGGTTTTTCTCTGTTATCAGAATCTTTAGGATCTCCACCAAGTCTAGCCCAGGTCTTCTGATCTAAGAAGTCAAATCAATGTGCACATTCTATGTAGGATGTCATTACCTAAGTAAAATGTCATTTTGGAATTTGTCACAATATATTATGATGGATTTTCTTGCAGCCTAGACCAATCTTCAACATGCACCTTCCTGTTATTCTGTACTCAGAATCTGACTCGTCCAATCCAGATACCATCTGATCTTTAATAATGAACTGGGGTATTTCTTCCTTGGCCTTCTATTGTTGAAACAATGATTCACGGATGAAACTTCTTTCCTGTTGTTGTGCCGATTCTAACTTGACTTCCTCTTTGGAGCCATTCATTCTCACATGAGTGCAGGGGCTTCTATCTTGCATTTCAATTTGCGCCACCGTGGATGAGCATCCCTTCTATTCTGTTGTGCTTGTTTCAATGATTTCTGAACCCTCATTTTGAGGATATAACTTTGAGATATTTTCATATACTTCAAGCCCTCCATTAGACTCGACTGCATTATTACATCTTGCCACTGTGTGGCACTTCCGTGAACTTCCATCCTGGCATTTCACTTTCTGCAGCTTCAGAGGTCTGCGGACTAGCAACCTCAACACTCCATTTACTCCATCAATTAATGGCGACAGTCTTCTTAAAAAATAATTTGCCATCAATACCAGTGTTTCCTGGATAGGCGTTACCAAGACTGGATGTTTGAGTTTGTGCTTTCCTCTCTTGATATCGACTTCAACCACTCCCTCTATCGAGATCTCTTCTCCATCGAAGTTTTACACTGGATCTTGTGCTTGCTGCATTTTAAGATGATGTTCCTTTTCCTTCTCTTCATTTATTGATTCAACTATTTTATTAGTCATAATTATTGTTTGTGCTCCTGTATCATGTGATGAATCCTGTGGCGTCATCACTGATCCTCAGCCTAAAGTGTCCTCCCGTGTGGCCAGGGAATGGCAGCCACTACCTGATCCTGACCCTGGGGGTGGTATTCTGAGGGTGAATCACGTGGGAGTAGATGGCTGTCAAGGGAGAGTGGTGACTTCAACAGGAGAGAAGCAATATTCTTCTCTTCCTTGCAAGGAAGATCCCTTAATTCCAGAGTTTTAAATGGCATGTTATCGTTATTCAGAACTATCTAATTATAAAACTCTGAACACTACTTTGTTCAAAGAAAACCTTATTCAGTCTTCATGGATACATGGTAAAACTAGAACATATCCAACATATCATGTTTATGGTGATTGTGATATAAAGGCAACTGTTCAACAATATCACTTAGAATTAAGTAAAACTTCCTTGGGCTCCAAGTCCGAGAAGGCCTCAAGTACTGAGATGAGGAAGAGGAGCAAAGAGTCTATGCAGAGGAAATATGACATCAAGGGTAAAGTGCAGCCTGGTTTTCAAGATCCAAGTCAGCTGTGTGGTACATTTAAACCTGGAAATCGCCTGCAGCTGAGGGAAGGAAGAATAGGGAAAGAAGGAAGGCTGCAAAGAGGGAAGCGAGACCGGTGGCAATGGAAATCCTACGAAAAGTTGTGGGGAGAATGGGAGACATCTGTCAGAAGCAGATTGGCAGCGTTCGGAACCGGAGAAGAGGTCATCCGGGGAAGAAAAAGCAAATAGTGCGCAGCAAGACTGTCAGAGGAGACAGTCATGCAGAGCTGTGCGGGTCCTGTTGGCGAAGGTCGTTAGAGTGGTTTCTGAATGCACTGTAATGGATTCATCAGAGGCAGAGTGGATGATGGATTCTTGAAAATGAAGTTTATCGGATGGAAGGGAGATCAAGTTGATACAGCCCATAAAAGCCTCAGGGATCGCATGTTCCTCATCCCTTTCTCCAGTATAGTACTGCGTCTCACCTGGGGCAATCCCCCGAGCATAACCCTCGGTTCCCCCATCCAACTGATTCTCCCTCGCTCGTCCAGCCCCAGGGTTGGGTTCTCTGAGAGCGCCAACCCTCCCCATTCCCCCTGAATAAGGATTCCTCAAGGTCTACTTGGGAGAATACCCTCAGGTTTCGCACAAGACCCATTTTATTTCACTGGTGACGAGCAACGGCATACAAACTCATGCATGCAAAGCTACATGCAATAAAGAATAGAGGTATGCCTGACAGAGGAAAGAGACAAAATACTGATTTGGGTGCTGGCACATATACCGCCTGACGTAAGGGATGTAATCTGATGAGGAGTCAGTTTCTAATGAATTTGACACTGCTTTGCAAAAACTAAATATACATTTGACTCCCAAGACCAGCAGGATTTTGGAGGGGTATCATTTTTGGTGTTAGAATACAGGAAGATGGGGAAACGGTAGAAGAGTATCTTACTGCTTTTTGCCACCTGTCCCTTTCCTGCAAATTTGGTGATAAGCTTGATAAACATATACTAGACCAATTTATGATCCACTGTAGCAATGATAAGTTAAGGGAGGAGTTGTGGCTCAAAGACGAGTCAAGTTTGGATGAGGTTATTAGTGTTGCCAAGAGAGTTGAGCAGTTAATGGCATGTGTAGCGAAATTACAAAGAAGGAGAATACGTCTCCAACCACTGACGTGCTGATGTTCGGGGATTTAGGAACAGGGGAAAAAGAAAAAAGCAGAAAGGGAATGCTCAGTGTTTAGGACAGCCACATGACTCTTGAAAAGGTCAGGAGTCCTAGAACAGAGGCACAGTTATGCTATAGGTGTGCCAGTGCAAACCATTTTGCCGGGTCACAGGCATGCCCAGGAAGGAAAGTTGTGTTCTAAATGTAAAAGATGGGGACATTATGCTAATTGCTGCAAATGCTTTGCACTTGGGGCATGACAGAGAGAATTGTATGTATCAGAGGAGGGTCAACAAGCCTCAGGTGATGAGGATCAAGTTGAAGTAATTTCAGTCAATATGGTGAAGTGTGCGGGTGATAAGGATTGTGATAGCGCATTTGCAGAAATTAAGGTTGATGAGAAAGGTGTGAGGATTCTGGGGCAAAGGTGTCATTGATGTCACGGAAGGTGTTCCTGAGGGAGGTGTTTGGAAAATTAAAAGACCTATCACCCGCCGATATCAGGCTGGGCGGATATAATTTGGGGAAAATGTATGTCATTGGTTAATTCGTGGCAAGGTTTAGTTTCAAGGGGAGAGAAGCATGTGGTAAGATTTACGTCGCAAAGAGTGGCGAGACACTATTGGGGTGAAGAGAGCAGAAATGGTTGGGCATAAGACTTGATCCCAACACTGTTGAACAAGTGCTGCATGTTGGAGAGAGTGGGAGTGTGGTTGAGTTATATCCCAGTGTGTTCTTGAAAAAGATGGATGCGTGAAAGGCATGAGGCACAAAATAGTGCTGAAGGATGAAAGTGCGCCAATTGCGGCAAAGTTGCGTTCAGGTCCCTTGGTGATGAGAGAAGGTATGAAAACAGAACCAAGAAACTAAGGATATCAGGTGTGATAGAGAAGGAAGCAAGTGTGGAGTGGGTATCTCCTTTGGTGGTGGTGAAGAAACAGAGTGGTGAGTTGAGACTCTGCACGGAATTGCGTGAACTCAACAAGTCTGTTGTAGTGGAGAGACATCAGCTCCCTAATATGACATGGATGTTGACAATGGTGGGAAAGGCCAAATATTTTTCTAAACTAGACATGGTATTGGCCTACCACCAAATAGAATTAGATGAAGAGTCAAAGAAGTTAACAGCGTTTATTAGCCATGAAGGTGTGTTTTTTCATGGATGCCATTTGGGCTGGTTTCAGCTTCATCTGTTTTCCAAAAGATGATGGATATATTATTGAAGGGTCAGCAGAGAGTACATTGTTTCCAAGATGATATCTTGGTGTATGGACAAGAGCGAGCTGAGGTCATTTTTAGGAATGATGGAATTTTATCAGATAAAGTGGCTAAAATGAGATGCCTTTTAAAGAAAGGAGTGGAGTTTGAGTGGAATGAGCAGTGTGAGAGGGAATTTGTGCAAATTAAAAGTAGAATGGATTTGGCTAGGCCATTGGCGAAATCCAGCATATAAAAGAGATGTGTTATCATTGTAGATGACATGAAATCATATTTTATTTATATAAGTGTTTCAGAGCATGACCAGGCAAAGGGAGGGGAACAGGTGAGAACAAAAACAACGATCTTACTAGGCCCAGTGACATTGAGAACGCGCAAGTGTATGGGGAAGGCAGAAAGGGGGAATGTGCATGGAAGGGGGAAAATTGGAAAGTGCGGAACAGAGGAGAGAACAGAATAAATAATAAGTAAAATAAAGAAATAAAGGCTATAAACAGTGGTCATGCAGCCGGCAAGTGGCAAAGTGCTAGGTTAGTCAGATAGGGTGTATGTGATAAGTACAGAAGAAGAGTGGGCGGGGGGACTGAATGGGTACAGATACAGGCCCCGGTGCAAAGGGTGGCTCGGAGGCAGTGCAGGAGGGTGGCAGGGTGAGTAGGGACCTGGGCCAGAAGGACAGAGGGTGGCAAGGTGAACAGTGCAGAGAGAGAAAGCAGATCAGCATGGGAGAAGAGGGGCAAAGGCAGAAGCGAAGAGGAAGGTCTTGAGGTGCTTCGGGAACCGGAGATGGTTCTCCTCGAGTTTCAAGGTGGCAGGGAGGCTGTTCCAAAGGGAGGCCCAAGCCGAAGACAGAGATCTACCCCAAGCTTGTTTCTTTGAAAAACGACTGACCCTGAGGGAGTTAGAAGTAGAGGAGCGAAGGGCTCAAGAGGGGAGGTATTTACGGAGGAATAGTTGAACTTATTTTGGACCTAGGCCCCAGAAAGCCTTGTGGACAATACAGAGGGTTTTAAATGTAATCCTTGCATCCACTGGGAGCCAAAGAAGGTATTTCAGAGCTGGAGAGATACGATCCCAGTGCTTGAGGCCAAGGACAAGTCTCGCAGTCCTATTATGGATTAGTTGTAAAGGGCGGAGAGTGGAGGCAGGTAGATTTAGAAAGAGGCTGTTACAGTAGTCCAACCTAGAGAGAACCAGAGCTTGAGAGACAGTGAGCTTCTGAGGGAAGGAGAGGAAAGGCAGAGTACCTCTGAGGAGTTGCAGTAAGAAGTTTGACTTTTTAGAGACGTCAGAGATGTGTGCAGAGAAGGAAAGTGTGGCGTCAAAGATGACCCTGAGGTTCTTAGCCTCGCAGGTAGGGGTAGGAGGAGGGCGAAGGGAGGCCGGCCAGGGAGTGAGGGGAAAGGATGGTGAAGGTGTACCAATGAGGAGGATCTCAGTCTTGTTGGCAGTTAGACAAAGATTGTTGGTGATACACCAATTTTGAATGGTGATTAGGCAATCAGAGATGAGGGAAGGAGCAGCGCTGGCTGAAGGAAGCCTGAAAATTCGTTGGATGTCATCAGCATAGCACTGGAAATTTGAGCAGAAAATGGAAGTGCAGTAGGCGAGAGTTGCCAGGTATTGGTTGAAAAGCCAGGGCGAGAGGTTAGACCCCTGGGGAACACCACAGGTAGAGAGGGAGATAGAAGATAGGAAGGCCCCAAGTTGTACCTGGGAGGGTCGATCAGAGAGGAAAGAGGTCAGCCAGGCCAGTGCCTGATCGGTGATACCCAGGTTGTCACAGAGATGATTGAGCAGGGTCGTATGGTTGGCAGTGTCAAAAGCAGAGGAGAGATCAAGTAGAATGAGAACAGAGGGAATGTTGTTAGAGTCAAGGTTGGAGAGAAGGTCTTCACAGATGTTCAGGAGAGCCGTTTCTGTGCTTCTGGCAGCTCTAAAGCCAGATAGGTGGTCGTGGAGAGAGCCAACAGAATCCGAATGAAAGTTAAGCTGAAAGATGCAAGCTTTTCAAGGAACTTACCCAAAAAGGGAGTAATGGCAATTGGGCGGTAGTTAGCTGGACAAGAAGGATCAGCTGTGGGTTTCTTGAGGAGTGGATGCACAAGGGAGTGCTTAAGAGGTGAGGGGAAAGATCCAGAGGCAATGGAGAAGTTGCAGAAATCTGCAAGGGCCGCAGCAAGGGTATCGATGTGGTCCTTAATGGTTTTAGAGGAAAATAGATTGGACTTGTCTAGTGACCTCATCAGGGCAGAAAAGAGGAAAGGAGGAGAAAGAGGGAGGGGGGTAGCTGAAGTAGGGTCAGCAAGCATAGAAGGAGAGGGGAGAGGAGGGGCAGCAGAGGAGAGGGAGACACGATTTCCTGGGTTTTAGAGATAAAGTGTGAGGCAAGGGCATTGCAAAGAGCCTGGGAGGCGAGAGGAGGGGGGACACTGCAGCAGGGTTAGCCAGCTCCTTGCAGATTTTAAAGAGTTCGGCCGAGTTGTTAGATGCTGCAGAGAAGCGGGCTTGAATGTGGACTCTCTTCTTGGTGCCAACGATAGCGGTTTTGGTGCTGTTTTGGCACAGGTTGGTGAGGACGGTTTGGAGCATGTGATCACTCATCACTCAAGGATGCTGAGAGGAGCAGAAAATAACTATTCTGTTCTAGAAAAGGACGCCCTTGCATGTCACTGGGCAGTAGAATAATTTCTACATTTTGTGTGGGGAGCAGAATTCACCATAAGCCTCTGAAGGTGATTTGTGAACAAAAGGGGTTGTACAAGGTGTCGAGGAGATTTGCTGGATGGGTGGTCTAAATGCAGGGACACACATTTGTTATGGAGGTGATACCAGGCAAGGAGAATATTTTAGCTGATCAGTTGCCAAGATTAGGAGGTGTGGTTGAAGATGATGTTCCGGAAGTGACGGATACCGCGTTCATGACACATGATGGAGTTGTGTCACGGGAAGAATGGTGTAGGGCTGTGGGAGCAGAGAGCATCCTGGGAAGAGTCACTGAGTTTGTGGGCCATGGTTGGCCTGAAAAGAGTTTGACTGCTGAGGAGAGGATTATTTGAGAAGTGGATTCAGCACTAAGTGCAGAAGATGGTATTTTGTATTGGTGGGATTACACTGTCATGCCAAGGAGCCTACAGAGGAGGATGGTGGAGACGTCCATGAGGGGCATATAGGGATTACCAAGACCAATATGGTATTGAAGAATGTGTACTGGTGGCCTGGGTTTGATCGCTATATAGAAAGAAAACTGGGGGAATGTTTTAAGTGTGAGATCTCAGGTAAGGGAATGGTGGCCATTGTGGGAAACCAAAGGGTGTCTCACTGCTCAGTCCCTTGAGAACTGTTATCCAGGTGGCCAGGACACGGCTATTGCCTTAGGATCTAGTTCCTGGGGATTTACCAGTGCAGGAGGATCACCTGGGTGAGAAGTGCCTGGGATGTGGAAGTTGGGCACCTGGAGGAGAGACGCAGTATCCCCTTTCCCATTCCCCTATAAAACCTCCATGTTCCACATAATATTTAGGAGCTTTACCTCCCCCCCCTTCCCTACACACACTCTGCTGCATGGACAAAGCGCTTCAGGGAAAGACAAACTCACACCCAGCCAGTCTGTTTGACATGTCCCTTCAGCAGGGTTCGGCAGTCAGGCACTTAATCTTAATGACTCGCACCTGAATTCTGTTACCTTTCCCCATTGGGATAAAAGGCAGAAAATGAGAGTACACTATGAGCAATGTGAGAAGGGCAACTGAAGCGAGCAAGACCAGCAGAACGGAAGGGCAGGAAATTCCGGGAAGGCGACGCGACCATGCAAGCAGAGCAGATGGGACAAGGAGACGAATGAAAGGCTATGGTATTACCAGCTGGGGGTGAAGGTCGATGCAGAATCCCAAAAGGGCAACTCCATGCTACTGCAGAAGGTCACAGCGGTACCTCCTTCATATGTGGTGTGAGGACTTGAAAGGAGGGGAGCAGCACTGGCCCAAAAGCCTTGAATAGACGGAAGGTCTTGATAAACTGTATCAGCCACTGCCAGTGAGTGAAATGGGAGACCGGGTTGTGTTGATAAATGAAAAGGACATTAACGCTTGAAGTGCTGCTTGGGTTTTTGAGAAACCGCAAGCGAAAGCACATTGTAGCAAGAATGAAGAATGCTGAGATGTGCGTGTGAGAAGCCACAAAAGAAATCTGAAGCATTTGAGAGTGTAACCGAGAGAGGAGGTGAATAGTCAAAGTGGTCATATGAGGGTAAAGCCAAGGGTACAAGCCCCCTTGTACAGTCTAAAGTCTTGGACAAAATTAGCGCTCTTATGCTAAGAACTGCAGATACCACAAGGCCTCGGCAGAGGAGCCCGGTATAAACCTTTACACTGTATCCAATTTTCTGGGTTGTGCGTAGGACGGCAGCCGTTAGAAAGAGAAGCCGGATTGTTGAAAGTAAATGTACTTGCTACAATATAACAGAGTGACCCGGCAAGACGCCATCACTTATCGGAAGTCTCTGTATTGAACTGGCAAGTACTTTGAAGTGTATGTGTGAAAGATTGCAAAGTACCAAGTGTGATACTAGCAGTTTGAAGGCTCCCACCCTACAGAGGAAGGTCTCAGCCCAGAGGAGGGTGGGCTGAGTGAATCAGTGAAAGTGATGTGTGTGGCACAGTGTGTCTTGAGTTTTTTGTGGGACATGCTGCTTTGTTGCTGTGCAGAAGTCTGTCTACCCTGCTCATTTGGAAAAGGAGGAGTCACTTTATTTAATCTACACGCCAGTGCGGAACGCTGCGCGGTGTGTGGCAGAGTGTGTCTTGTGTCTGATGGCTGGTGAGTGTCATTGACACATTGATCAGCTAAATCTGATTTTGCCAACTGCCTAAAAACTGAAAGGAGAGCCCTCAACCGATCTGGAACAATAATGTAAATTTGGCCGAGCCGTCCCTTTAAGCTCGGAAATCTCTTGTGACTTCTCCTAAATTGTAACGCGGCCACAGCTGTAACATATGTTACATACATTAATCGCATCCGGTGTGTGTGGCTTCCTCTAATTGAACTGTAACACTCCGCTGATAGGGCATCACTGATTATCAGCCAGTAAATTCTTCCGAGGTATGGCTTCTGCATGGGAGCAACTGTGGGCTTGGTCCTCTGAGTTCTCTTGCAGCTAAATTGAATGTTTCTTTTTGCCCACACCTCGCTGACATCAACCTAACATCTTTTGCCAGGCACACGTTAGAGAAGTGACTGCAGGATTATTCCTTTAAACTCCCCCTCTCATCATCTTTTGAAAGAAACATTATTTGTACCAGCCCAGCTAACAATCTTTCAGCGTGGTATGCCATTGGTGGAGTGACTGCGGGACATGTACTTTGAGCTCCTCACTTGTGAACTTCCTAAAGAAATATAACATTTGATAACAAGAGATTGCAGGATTATTTCCTTCAAACCCACTCCCAGCCTAAAAACCTTATTTAATGACTTGTCTGCAAGAGGGCATTTATTAGAATTATTGACTCTAATCATTTGAGAAATACACTGAGTTCAGGTTATTTGGCTAATTATATTTCATTAATATTTTTATCACCTGTTGTTAATATGTTTTGCGAAAAATAAGATAACTAACCAATAACAATACTTTTATCACTTTTAACATTGGTTGTCGCTGTGTTGCTAGAAATATTTCACCAATTTACTTTTTCTTACGATGTACTAGCTTATATATATAATAATATATAATTAAGCCAGTCTCTTTAGTATGCCGACGTGCTCTAAAAGATACCATTTAAGTAGTGTGGTAGGACAAGCACATTAAATAAACAACAACTTAAAATTGCCAAGCAATCTAATAAAAAAACAGTTTTAAGCAGAAAAGCAAGACGGGGATTGCAGAATTGCAGAGTACGCCTAGGGAATATACATTAACAACTTTGTTAAAGCAAGGAAAACACCTATCTAAAACTTCAGAAAAACTGCAATATGGAACCAGGTGAACAAAATAATATCCCCACCGAATGGTCCATTTATGAAACCTTACCACAGGTGAACACCTCTGACCTCCCCCCTTTTGATAATAATTCTCTGCTCAACCTGGTCCAAAATTTGCTAAATGCAACAAACGCCCCAAAAACTTTACAAACTAATGAAGGTGGAGTAGTGCAAATTGATTCCCTACCTACTACCTCTACCAATTTATCTAAATCCCTGGATTTAGCTCGCATTGCATCTGGCTCATACCAACACGCCACACTACGACATAATGATTCGTACTCATCTTCTGATAGGTTGGAAGAGGTGGGTCCTAGAGAACCCAAAGAACTACTCATTCTAAAAGCCCTCTACATGATCTGCTCTGAATTAGCAAAAGACCAGAAGATAATAAAAGAGGGCTTAGTAAAATCGGTTTACTTGGTGTTATCTTCAACTCCGCATGTATCACCCCAAGAAAATACAGACTTCTTACTGACAGACCCAAGACTATCCTCATCTATAATAAGTATTAAGGATACCCATATGGCCCTGGCCCCAATAGTGACTTTTCGCTGGTGGAAATCCCAAAAACAATGACAGGCCTGGCTACACATCCCGTCCCCTATAATACTAGAACTAATTATATTTCATGCAATTCGCTTCACTGAGCTTGGCTATGAATACATAAAATATGTAGAACCTACTGTACCAAATAAAAAGCCTGTGAATGGAGGCGGGAAGAGAGGTGAACTTAATTTAACGGATGTGGACATAGAAAAAATAGCTAAAAAAGTGACAAGAGCTATTGGTTACAGCACGTCAACAACCACCCAAAATTACAACCTGTGGGAAAATTATCTAGAAGAAGTTGATTGACTGCCTCATTAGCTCTCCATCCAGATTCTATCAAGGAATACAAGGGGTTTCAATTAGTTTTTGTCTAAAGAGGAGGGCCTCAAGTTCATCCTGAAAGCCAACATAATTGTGCTCCAGGAGAATGGCATGGCCACTTGCCCAGGATCACAAGAGTTGTACCATCAAGTGGAGGGGGCATCATGGGTCACACACGTCCCTTTGGGACATTTCTACATGGGGGGCCTGGTTGGACACAGTCCTGGCGCCTCAGGCGCCAGGCTCAAGAAAGGATTTAAACAGGACATTTCCATTACAGACGTGCTTAGAATAAACAGGAACTCTTTTATTATGAGCAAGAATACTCTCAAGAACTCTCATTTGTGTGACTAGTCTGGGTATGGTCTCCATCTTCATCTGCACGTGCATCTTCTAAGTTCTAGGAGCGGCAGGGTGTGGCATGCAGAACTTTGCTAAGGGGCGTGGCTTTAAGAGCTCAGCTATAAAGCCAGCCCAACGCCAAGGCACACGCTTCGCGTTATTCTGCACCTCTGTGCAGCATAACGCTCACCATCACCTGGGAGTTATCCTGCCAACTGCATCCGTGCTTGTCACTGGAGAATCCTGCTCTTACCTGAACACTTCCTCCTGGCACCGCGGCTCACCTGCAAACATCCTGGAGCGCAGACATCTTCCTCCTGGCACCGCGGCTCACCTGCAAACATCTCAGAGCGCAGACATCTTCCTCCTGGCACCGCGGCTCACCTGCAAACATCTCGTAGTGCAGATGTCTTCTTCCTGTCAACGCAGCTCACTGGCAAACACCCTGGAACGCGGACAGCATCATCCAGGCAACGCGGCTCAATGCACTCCAACCGAACTAGCAGCACCTGCAAAGAAAAGGCAAAAGACAAGGTTAGATTCTTAACAGACATTATGTTAAAGGCTCGCTGTCATTAAAACCTCACACCTTCCGTAAAGCCATCACTCACCTGCTGCTGAACATTGCGGTTGCATCCATCTTCCGCTCAGCCGCGTTCCGTGCCTCCACAGCCATTGTTAGGCCGCATTTCCACCTATTTGGGAGAAAACAGAGAGAAACGTTATTCAGTGCAAAACAACCACATTGAGAGTGATAACATCAAGACATTGAGAGGGAAAAGACAAAGACATTGAAAGAAAGCAGAAAGAGTGGAAAAGACAAATGACATTGAAAGAAAGAAGAAAGAGGAACTTAGTTGCAGCCGGACTGGGCTAGTTCTCATGAATCAGTGAAGGAACTAGATTCCACCAAAAAGGGCCCCTGCCAGAAGTAGCAGGACGGAGATCTCATCATTCACATTAATCAGGTGAGCATTATGGGCCGGTACGTGCCCACAGAAATCGCACCTTGGGTTGAAGGGGTTGGGAGATACCACAGTCATCCACCAGCGCATTCACATTTTCCCATATCCACGCAGGAGAAGTGCCACCAATTGTCGCCGCCCATAGATGATCCACAGGGGATGAAATCAGAAGGGGGAGATCTAACACCAGAGAGGGCTACAACCGTGCCCCAACGCCTCCGCAGAGACCAGGTGAGTGTAACAGAGAATGGCTTATGAGAACTATTGCCATCGATGGATATCATATCATCCAAAGATTTGCAAGACGCAACTTAACCGAGAGACCCTTTGGTGGCCTGTTAATTGGCACAAAAAACAACTTAATGCTAAAAGAACACAATACTAATCGCTGCCCATTCATACTTGCTGGAGCTGTGATGATTGAGATTGTTTTGATACTAATAATTAACATCTACAATCCTCCATGGCTATGGGAGCCCTATTCATTTTATAGAGATTATCGAAAAGGTTATCCATGAATGGCTCACCCAGAATAAAGAAGGGCGATATATAGTAATGGGTGACCTAAATTATCAAAGAGCTAATCCTGCGGACACAGATGATATTATTTCCAATAGATTTGGGGTAAAGGCTATCTCTCCAAAAGTCCTGCTTGCCTCTCCGTCTGCTGCCCCTTCGGGGGATTTTATAGCAACACAAGGCCTCTACCAGCTAACCACGAGCCAGATGGAATTGGGGATTCCCGCTTATACTCGGACTAACGGACGGACGTGCATATAGCTGGATAGATTATCTCTTGCTGCCTGGGGGTGGTTTTTGCAAAAACGAGTGAATTCAGCCTGATACAAAATAAACTTAGTGATCATGCCATTTGTATGTTTACCTTACAATATCCCCAAAGAAGCCTTCTTAGAATCCTGGGAGACTTAAGTGTTAATAGACCCGGTAACATAATCTGTTGGAATAATTTGAATATATGGATATTTAATCAACAATGAATACTGAATTGACAAATATAGACAGGCTTGGATACCAAAATAGATGTATAGAAACTGTGATAAAAGATGCATATTTATATATGCTATGATATGGAAAAAGATATATCCCAATAGGAATGCGTGCTCGAGCCAACCCTTTGACATAATTATCAGAGAGAAAAAGATTGCTTACCATAAAGAGCGGAAACAAATTAAACACTCGAGATTGGAGGTGATACAAGAGAGGGAACTGCTCAATAAACTCAAAACTAAATAAAAAAATAGTCCATAAGGAAAGAAAAAATAAAAACCTTTAACTGGAAGATCGATAACGAATTGATTGAAAGAGTAGACAGATACACCTGCCTTGTCATCTCTTTCTTTGGAACAGATAATGGTGATAAATTAGGTAACCATTTTATCACCAAAACTCTCAAAATATTTTACGCTATAAGGTAATATGTAAGATCCAAGGGAGACCATTCCATTGCGGGCCTTTTGAAAATCTGCAAGAATAATATTATTGTGAGTATCCTTTATGGTCTTGAGATATTTACGGATAAAGAGACCGCGTTGCTGGACTCGTTAGGGGGGAAATTATGGGGACGATCTCTTGGTTTACCAAATTGCACTCCCATAGAAGCTAGTCGCTGGATACTATGGCTATGAGCACATTTTTAAAAAATCAATAGCGCAGTTCTATTTATAAAAATCAGAGAAGAAGGAAATAATCTGAGCACAATGTATAGTAATTTTAATCTTCTTATGCATGAACCTTATCCCAAAACTGCACTGAAAAATTGGTTGAAAGTCGTGCTCGAGTTTTTAGACTTAATTGGCTGTGATTTAAAAACTTTTGACAATATTGGGATTGCGATCAAAGAAATAAAAGTAAAAGCAGGGATATGGGATAGGGATAAGAATTTCAGAAATGTAGACTGCTAGAATGCTTTATAATAGGTATGTATTCTAATCGTTTCCGATCAATGCCTCTTTCAAATATCTTCAGACTATCAGAGATGGGAAAACTAGGCGTTTTATGCTACTCTTCCGGTTAAGCTTACTCCCTGCATTATCTAGATTGGGACCCTTGAAGAACCTTACTTGAGACGATTGCATTTTTAGGTTATGCAAACTAGAAGTGGAAACTAATAGACGTTTACTAACACAATGCGCAAAGATCAGCCGCATCTTAGATAAAGGATACCGCTGCTTGCGTTTCCCTCCAGATAATCTGCACAGCGACCAAACATAGCTTCTCTGGTACTAGCTTAACTTTGAATTATACTGAATACTATATATGGCTAGAAATTAAGAAGCTGTTGAATATTAGCCACTAAGAAATACTTGTTTTATATATTACCTTTCACTTATTTTAAACTGATAATTGTTATAATGAAATAAGAATATGCGAAATAAGAATGTGCAATGGATTTTAGTGAATTGCCTGAACTGTGTAATATGTATTTCCAAATATACTGTTTTATGAATTACTAATGTATATATTTTTAGCTGTTAAGTGTAATGTTTCATGAATTATTAACTTGGATGTTCTAATTGACAGTGTTTAAGGTTTTATATAACTAAACATTTAAATAAAAAAAATAAAAAAATGAACAAAATATTTGTTTAAAAAGACACTACGAGCTCCTGCTAGTAGAACTGGTAAAGTTAATTGAACTGTGATTTCAAGGCTACAGTGAACCCGACGGAGGGATGCCAAGTGACAGCAAGGGAAAGTGAATCCCGCATTTTAATAAAGTGACTGAACAGTTGTGTAAAGACGAAGGTGAACCCAATGAAGGGGTATCACAAGAAAGCCAGGGAAGAGGTGAATCCTGCATGGTGAGAGCTTGGGAAAAGTCTTATGATGCCAAGCCGAATACATTAATTCGGGGTATCCTGCCTTTTGTGAGAAAACTGCTCCCTGATGCCTATAGACTGTTAAGCGACTTCAAATCAGTACTCCAACTAAGTCAGTGCCTAGTCTGGGATGCCCAAGGGAAGCCCTTATTTATATATTTTTATGACTAGTTCATAAATCTGGATGATAAACCCTTGTAGAACGCCCCTCTCTTTGAATCCCCCTGACCTCACTGAGCCAAGAATTAGGTTTGTTTTGCAAATTAAAAGATTTATTTGAAAATTAAACTATATATATATATATATATCACACTTTTATAATAAATTAATATTTGATAGCACACTTATGAATATGACAGTGATCAACAATGGATAATATTACACTAGCACACTTTTGTAATAACTTAGGGGTTGGTATAGGAAGGATAAGGTAGCTGAGAATGCTTTTATGGTTTCAAGGAAAAACAATGATGGAAAGAATGCAGCACAGAAATAAACTGATATGGTTTCAACAAGAGAGAATATAAGCACGTTTCCCCTTGTGGCAATTCACTCCCCCCTATACAGTATAAAGAGGTGGAAGGAGAGCACACAATTTTTAGGAATGCCATCAAATGCAATACCAATTCAGTTCCCCCTAGCAAGCTTAGAGCACAGGGATGATTTTAAAACACAGGCAAAAATACTTTAAATGTGATTTTCAAAGAAGTGAAAAATATGCTAAACCTGATTTTAATTCCCTATAGGAGACTCAGGGTAGGTGACAGCTACTTTGAATTACTTCAGGTCAACACTAACAATGATTCATGAGGGATTATCAGGTTGAAAACGAATTTCAGCAACGCAAGCAAAAAGGCAGATATTTTTGACGGGTGAAGAATTTGAATCACATTTGCAATTCGCAGCACTTTTTCCGAGTGCGTCGGAAAAACTATAAGGAGTTGGGTTGAGGCTCGTTGGAAAGCTTAGATTCTTAGCTTTAAAACGAAAGTTAAATCTCGTTCCTAGCACATACGGATCAAAAGATACGGACGTTTTTGTGGAGGTAGTTTCTCGAAATTAAAGTAAACTTCAGGATGACAAAATGACACTTTTACAGGTTTAAAATCAGAGAATGGACACACAATTTCTATGATGCAGTTCTGGACAGGTTAAAATGGTTTGAATCAGATTATTTTAGACTAAGAGATTGGTTCTGGCACAGTTTTCAGGATACTCACTCCTAGTCCTGGAAGGAATGGGCCTCCGTCACCGATCTGGTCAACAGGCTTGGACTGGACTGCCAGTGGTTGGTTCTGAAGTCACAGCTATCTGGGTCAGCTCTGCTCTGCTGGTCTGGATCTCTGGTTCTGGCAAAAGTTCTGGCACTGCACAGCGGTCTGGTCTGGGTCTGGTCTTCTATCAGCATGGCAGTCTGGATACAGCTCTGCTTTCTGGGTTCTGGCATAGGGTTCTAGCCAGAATCAAACAGCTCGCCCGGCTGTTGAATAGTTTGGTTAGGTGGCTGGATTTTGAGGCCTGCTGAGAAGGATTCAGCTTTTGGACTAGGCCTCTCTGCTGCAAGTTCTGAAGTCTGGATTCTAAGTTCTGGTTCTGGAGTCTTCTGGATATTGTCTGGTCCGGAAAAATGCTTCGCAAGAAATCAGTTTGAAGTGGAAAGTGAATGTCCCTACCTGGATCTCAATGACTCCTTTTATGTCTTTTGAAAGTGGGTGGGAAGGCTGACTTTCTATGCCCAACCCTCTGAGGATCCTGATAGGTTAGAGAATCTACCGTCCTCTGATTGGGGAAGAAAATGAAGTGTCATGGTGATGAGATAGGTTTATGGGTCAGAGGATCCTCCCCTTGTCAATTTGCACACAAATCTATTTTTGATCCAAATACATATTTATCTATGTACAATTTTTCTAATATTAAATGTCCAGTTAACACATTTTCTGTAGCACCAAATCATCCGATCCCTGTCTTTGTAAAATGTCGTGTCCACTTCTGACAGAATTCCGCCCTTTTCATCTAGAACACAACCTCTAAACCTTTCCAGAATTTACACAAGTGTGCGCAAGGAATATGGGCATCAAATGATGAAGTGGCAGATTTTTAACATACAGACATTTGGAGTAATACCTTATTTTCCGCTACTACCCCCCAGAACATACCACAGAGCCCTAACACCTCTTAAAATGTGCACAGAAAAATCACAGGAATAATTATATTATTTACATAATTTTGACACTTCCGTACTATGAATTATCCATCTTTTTAAAATTATGCTCTGGCCCAGATGGGTGTGGTTTAGGTTCCAAAGCACATGGGGGAATTTCTGTCTGTCCCCGCCTCCAAGCTCAGCTTGCTTACAGAGGCACTGCTCCTCCCAGTTTCTTCCAAGAGGAAGCCATTTACGACCCCCCTAATTAGCATTTGCCTGAGCCAAGGAAAGCTCATTGTTCTTTTCCTGCAGCCCCAGGTACCCCACCCCTAATTCAATCAAAGAGGTGTGATCTCCTTTTGGTGGGGGCAGCAGAATGCAGGCCAGGCCTGGGAATGCAGTTGCTGGGCAAGTTTCAACTCCTGTCGGGGGTAGTTGTCAGGCAGAATGCAATCTCTTTAAGCCAGGCTTCAGCTAAATGTCACTTTTGTTCCCAGTTTTTCTTCATTCAATCAAACTTTTTTACACATGCAGCTAGAACGCTGATTCTAAGTTCAAAACTATGACATTTAAACAGTTGCAACCTATGTGCCACTCAACAGTAGGTCACTCATTTTTATTTTAAAAATTTCGATTTTAGTGGCTTTAAATCCAATTTCACTTAAGCTGCTGACATCCACAGCTCAGCCAATTTTGTTATAAACATTGCTTTAGGCTCTTCATCTTTCCAGATTTTGTATGCACACAAGACTACATTCTGCCAAATGTCTGCTGGTGTTCAGTGAGATTTTTGAACATCTTGCAATATTTAAAATGGGCATTTTTAGCTTGCATTTCAGAGAAACAAATGTGATTTCAAAGCGCTTTTTGAGCTAACAGGCGCTGCTGTTTTTCCTTTGGCACCACGTTTCACTCATGGCGCTTCTGGCCCATCACGCTCGCACTGGTGGGTGGCAGGTCAGGCGACCATTTTGGTGTGCACAAAACTGCGCGGTTTTCCTGGATTCGGGCGCGAATGTGGGCTTTTCGGGCATCTTGGATTTTCTAAGCCCACAGCACCAAATGTTGTAGCCTAATAATCCAAACGTGGGTCAAGACACCTGACAAACCTCAAGGGGTGCTCACAGTCATGCCACTGTTCAGCCTTGTCCTGTGATTGAACATGGGGAAGGGTGTGCACTAGTTCAGCAGTCCTGAACTACCGACATCCTTTTGGACATTTCAGTTTGCACTACACTCTTTTGTTATACATATCATTGTCCCGCACCATTTTGTTATATAGAGTAAGGATTTGGCAATACGTTTATCACTAGAGGCCATTTTGTTTTGACACGACACAACTAGGACAGCGTTTTCTTTACTTAGCTTGCTTCCATCATAGATTTAGGTTTAGATTTGGTGTTTTTCTCACCCATATACCGTTCAATAAACAGCCTTAGATTATACTCTTTGTGTCTGTCATACTTCTGATAAGCAGGCCTTCCTTACACCATTTACAGCCAATGGGGAAGGTGAACATCCCAGAAAAAATGTGGAGGGAACTGGCCTTGGTTATTTTGGGCCCGGTCAAGCTTGGTGGTGGTTGTGGTAAGTTCATTTTGGTTTTAGTTTATTTATTGTCATGGTGGACAGAGTTTAAGACTGTTTGTGTCATGAAACACCCATGGAGCCTGTGGAAGAGATGGAAACAATGGAAGAAGGACTGAGCTCCTCCTTTACCTGGACGTTACGTTCTAGCCTCGCTGGAGCAGAGGCTATAATTAACTGTCGGGTGTGGCAACCGGTGTGTTGCAACTGTTTTCTTTCCCAACGCTAGTTGACAGTGCTCCTGTCTCGTGCTACTCCTTGTTTTTCTACCCATTTACCTTTTCATTGTTTGTCTGCCTGTTTTTTATTGTGCATTTTTCCACCACGCTTCATGTGAGGAATATTTCTTCTTTATTTTGGACCTTCCCTGCTTGCACTTTCTTGCTAATTTCCCAGCGTGTGTGTTTGTTATTTTTGCTGGAGTCAGCAGACTCTTGCGTTCGCTCTGGGGCTATTACTCAAAGAGCGTGGACTTGCTATCTGCAGTTCATTTCAACACACGCTTTTACAAGCAGCTGTCACTTTCAACTCGTGCCCCTTGAGTTGTGTGCTTCCTCTGACCTGTGTAACCTCTCCTTCTGTTTATTTTACTCAACCTTGCTCATGGAGTTCTTGGAATCTTTTCCAAAGCTTAGGCATTGCACCCAAGTGCATTCTGGTATATGTAGTACTCTAAAGAAGTGGGATTCCAAGAAAGAATGCGAATTACCCACTCGCTGAGCAGTATGAACTTAAGCTGCATTCCAAGAAGGATTTTGAATACCTATCTGAACAGACCAACTCACCTGAAACTACCCAGGGTTTTTCTGCTGTGGCTTTTTCCTGATTTGGGGTGGGCTCCCCGGAGTCCCCGCTGCCGGGCATATTGCCTTACTGGCAAAGTGGCCTCTGGGGGAGCTCGGCCCTATCTCTTCAAACAAAAGGGCAAGACGGTGAAAAAGAAGAACCCAAGTGCCTGGAGAGAGAAACCAGTGGAGACTTCTTCAGACGAGCCTTCGGATACCAACTCAGAAACTTCAGGTGAGGAGTGGGAGAGTAATACGGGTACAATTGTAGACACTAAACAGCCAGAACCTGAGAGTTTGTGAGACCACGGGTAGTGCTTTGGTTGAATTTCTACAATGTGTATTTGAGAGAGAGGGTTTACCTTGCTCTGTGTTATCTTATAATGGGAGACAGTTTGTAGGTGGGTGTTTTGTAGAGTACTTGAAGCATAGTGGTCTGAAGCATAAGAGGATTGCGGCCTGTCGTTCTGAAGGAAATGGTGCGATTGAGAGAGTAAACAGGTGGGTGATGGAGGCAGTGAGGATGGCAGAGGTTTGTGGGAAAGATAAGGCTGCTATGAAGTCAAGGCTGTATTCATTGCGTATGGCTCCCCATGCTGCCACAGGAGTGAGCCCCTTCAAGTTGATGAGGGGGAGGAAAGCTAATACCAAGGTAACGCCTCCTTGGCTTCGGAGAGTGAGAGAAACGGCTTGTGTAATGTAGGAGGTAAGGAAGACTCTGGAAAAAAAAGAAAGATGCAGCGGTAAGGAAGGAAGGAGAATGAGAAGAATGGTCGGAAGAGTGTGGAGGTGTGTTTGGGTGATTGAGTACAGATTAAGAAAGGGGTGGTACGGAAGAAAGGGGAGTTCTTGTATTCTGATCCTGTGCAGGTTATTCAGATCCAGTGCAGGTGGTGGAAGTGTTGAGAGTTCGTGGAGGCCAGGTCTGGAATTTATCCAGAGTGGCACCAATCAGACTCCAGTGAAAAAGATTAAAGAAACGTGCACTTTGTAAATATCATGGTACATAGTACATAGTTGAGGAAAGGAGATGTGTTGTATTGTGCATTGTGAGAAACTTGAGGGTTTTCTCATGTAATCCCCACCAATTCCTGATCCAGGTGGCCAGGGGAGGGTCATCGCTCTTGTATCCCAACCCTCGGGACGGACTAGTGAGCGAGGAATACCTGGATGGGGGGTCAGTGAAGAGTGCATAGGGGGAACTCGGGCGAGAGGAGGAAGAGGGCATATCAGGAGCCTTTGTAAGATATACTGAAGTCCATTTCTTGAAACCTGAGAGGACACCAAATACATATCCCAAAAGGGGGATGAGGAGCAAAGTAAGAAGAGCTGACGATAAAACTGAACACAAACTTTTTCTTGACATAGATAATAACCTATCCTTCCCTCCCTAAGGCTTCCAAGTAGAGATCAACCCTTTCATTCTTTGTTATCCTTTTCTGAAGGCGGTAAGGGAAAGAATAGAGTAGAAATGTTACCTTCTAATTATCCTAAGGATCACCATAGGACAGGATAAAGAAAAAGGAATTAAATATATTATCCGATTCTGTACAGCAAAATAATGATCTTTATTTTTACAGTAGTTTATGGAAATCACCTTTTGTCTTAAGAAAACACTACAATTCCCATAATGCCTATTCCCCATTTGACTACCCAAGTACTGAGACGAAGAAGAAGCATACTGGAGCTATGAAGATTCTCCACAGCAATGCTCAATAGCCATGTCCCGTTAATGAGGCCAGACAAAGAGAGGCAGTTGACCCTTATCACAAACACCTGAAACCTAGCAAGAGAAAAACCAGGTATAAAAGGTGTAGCCAAAAACAGCAAGGAGATCGAGAAGGAGAGTAAGCTGGATGGCGGATCGGAAGAACAGCTGAGTGAGAGCTGACGAGAGCCAGGCTAAAGGGAACGGGACACCAAGACGCTGAAAGGCTGCAGGTTAAGGCAGGAGAAAGCGTGGTGAGGGAGCCGTGTCTTCAAGAAGCCGAAAGGGTACATCAAAGGGAACTGGTTAATCCCCCCTTCCTTGTGCCAAGAGATTGCTCATTTACCCAGGATAGAGAGGCCACCCCGGAGTGTCTGAGAGGCAGGTGGGAGAGACCCTGACCTTGGTGTGATGAACAGTGACGGACACGCTGAAGCAATTAAAACCGGTGAGCTGAAACATAAGGTGAGCCCGGTATGTAAAAGGAGCAAATGATTACTAAGTTCCAAAAAAGGTTACGCGTATGGGAAAAGACGTGTTGAAAGAAAGCTTTGATTGTGATGAACAGTTTTTGAAACAAAATAGCAGAGTGGTCCTGTGCACGATACCACATTGTCGAAAGTCTCTGTGAAGTGCAAAGAGTTCCCTAAATTGAAGGGGTGCTGTGCGAACTTTGAAAAGCGAAGCGAGTAAAGTGGAAAGACGAATAGGGAAGCCATGAAGTAAAGTAAATGTGTGCAGAGATCCCAAGAAGGCTTGTTTGAAACAGAATTGAATATTTACTAAAAATGTGACAAGGAAGTGGGACTTCAAGTGTGCCAGGGGCAGATGAGAAAGAACATAAAATGAAGTATGAGAAATATAATTACCAGAATGCAACAGTGTCTGAGTGGTCACGCATAGGGACAAGCAAAGCTATGTGGTTTCAAAAGTCTCTGTCATAAAGCAATGTGAAAAATCGTATGAAAGAAGGCTGGGGAAGGGAACCCCTCAAGTTTTGTGTGAAGTGAAATATTGATGGAAAGGGACTGTGTTTATGACGTTTAGAGGATTCAGACTCGTGTGAGGGAAATATGGCAGATCAGCCAAAGACACATTGTTCAAATAGAACTGTGCTATGTTACTAAGGTCCAGAGTCGGGCGAGGGAAGCCTGAGAGACCTGTGTGAACTGTTGCTAACAAAGAAGGTTGTTGTCGTGAACAAGGAAAGTACAGAGAAATCTTTTTGTGAACTATTTGAACGAAAGGAACTTTTGAAAGGAACTTTTTAAAAGACTGCAAGTGATTTGAGCTTGGGGAAAGGGAGTTGTGAAATACTCCAGTGCTATCCTGACATTACTTTTGATACACACTTTTTCTTGTGTCCAATCCCCTAGGCATTGTTATTCTAGAGAGTGAGGGCAAGCATAGGTTTGACGTAGACATCCTTTTTATTTGGACAGCCATACTTTTGGATTATCATTTGTTCTTTCCTTTTAATGGTAGAGACTACTCCCATTTTAGAAATAAGGCAAGTTGGGTGTTTACCACATCCATTTATCCTAAATAAAGGTTTTGAAACTTGTAGCCTTGTGTATGTGTCTATCTCCTGATACCATGCCTGCCTCACAGCATACTATATGGTATGTTTGGTTTGCTGGAATCTGGTCAGTTGGGAGTTGGTGAGATTCTGGCCAGAGCTGGGGGTTGCTGAGAGAAATCTTGCCTTAAATAAATAGGTAAGCATCCCACTTACCGATGTGTGGACTCACTTTATTTCATTATGTTTAATTCCCTGGTATTCAATTAAAATAATCACGATCCCTATAGCAATTTAGTAATTTTATTTTTTTACATTGAATATTAAAAACATATTTTGGCACCTCCTGATGTTGCAATGTAAAAATAAAAACGAAATGTAAATGTTATAATTATTTTCTAAATCATTTTCTCATATCTTATTAAAATAATTATTCTGGAATGAATGCAATCATTTTAGACTTATTTGTAGCATGTGAAAATGTTTTAGCATCTGTTGCAATAAAATACTAAATAATAAAGATAAATGGAATAAGAATATCTATTATTATTATAATTATTATTATTTTGCTGTTTAATTGAAATTCTGTAATTAAATTGGCACTTTTATTCTCTTATTTGGAATGTTTAAAAATGTACAAGACCTGTGTAAAATAAAAATAATAGAGGAGTAAACCAGTATCGAATTATTTATTATTACTATAATTGCTATTTATTTTGTATTGGTTCCCTGATGCTTAGTTAAAATAATTCAGCTTGGGAATTAGTCTTGTGATTGTATCCCCTCATTTGGAATATGTGAACATATGTAGGACTTTTTTTATGTTTTTGTTTATTTTTAAGCAGTGAATAAAATGTAAATAAAATAAAAATATATATTTCTATTAGTTCGCTTTTGCTCAATTATATTAATTTCAGTAACAAAAAGTGTTTAGTATTTTTCTTGCCCTGGTATGGTCTTTTTAAAATGTCCAAAACCTCTAAAAAATGTATATTTATAGATTCAAATATATTCAATGTAATTAATTAAATAATGCTAATTAGGACAAAAGGAAATGCTAGTATGCATCTGTCAACCATATTCATGTGTTTGGAGTGTTCACTTAATTTCTTGAACCTACTATAGTGCAACAAGAAATGTGCATGTATGGCACTCACAGCAAAGAGAAAGAGAAAAAACATCCTGCAAATGTATACAATGTGTGCGGTCAGTACCTGCTGTGGTGAAAGAAAAGCATTATAAAAACATGTGCTTGGCATTATTCAGTCAACATCTGCAGCATCACGAAAAGCAACATTCAATTGCACACTTCTCCATTAATTACCTAATTAACTACTCATTTATGGAAAATATTTTATAAAGTGTTCTCGGTGTGTCGTATGAATGCTCACAACTGTATTTCTCTTGGCTGAAGTCCCTGTACTAGGTTATACTACGATGAGATGATAGGGATTTTAGATACAATTAGTATGAATACCTATGACTTGGGGCAACGCCCCAATTATGTAAAAAAAGGCTTTTCGAACATGATCGGTTATTAACCTTAGAGACTATCTCAAAGTATAAACAGTATACAGAAATTACATGCTTCTTCACTGCACAAACTCCCCAACAAAAGTACTTAACTCACTTCCCGGGAAAGAGAGCACACAATTTATATTTTCACTTTAAATTAAAACGGATGCGGGGGCGGGGGGGCAGTTGCGCTTGATGGAAATGGCAGCCTGAGTGCCGAGCTTCGGACTGGGGAGAATCCTTCTGCGATAATAACCGACTGAACATGGCAAATCCTTCCCACCTTGCTGAGACTTGGAAACGGCCCTCCCCTGTCTATTCCTGCCAACTTGCATAACCCAACACTCGGGGACTGCAGAGTTACAGCCGCAAGCAAACCAGCGTGGGATACGCCTGATTCTCCCCGGGCGGCGGCTCCAGGATGCATGGCCTGTTCGGCTGCTGTGTGACGTGGCTCTGCGGGGGTGGGGCGACTCTGCCCTGATCGCGCACCTGGCGGGCATATTACAGCCAGATGCGCTTCAAATACGCCGGAGTGGCTTCGGAGTGTGGACTGTGGGATGTAACTGTCGGAGACATACTGAAGAATACTGGCCCCCTGCCTGCCTAGATCGCAATGCCTCTCCTCATCCCCCCACTGCCCACCTGCTGCTGTGGACCCCCGCGTGACCGGAGTGACGGTAGGCCGCCTGGGCGGGTTGTGGGGTCCGGGCGACCTGCACCCTCACTGCGGCAGCTCCTGTGCCGGCTGCTCTGGAAGCCCCTTAATCCCTTTACCTGCCCAACTGGAAGGGGGATAATATTCAACAGGTTTAATCAGCGCAACGCACCAGTCGCTCCACGAATTCTGCTAAGGGCAACCCCCATGATAGACTGATCAGCCCCTTAACTGAGGCTGGGGGGAGCTGACCCCCCCTGGCACCCACTGTCACTATTGACTGGCCACCCTGAGCGGCTTAACACGAGTCTCCCGCTATATAATACGCACCCCTGCCCGGTCACTTGGTGGTAAGCAGCCTACAGGTTGGACATTGTTTGTTGCTACTCTCTTGAACTACCCCTGCACACCTTTGGCCCCTGAGGCACCACGTTTGGCACACGGGTTCTGCGTGGCGCTCCCTCTGGGCAACCCCCGGATACCACTGTCACAGATCTGGATTAACAGAACTTTTAACGCCAGTAGCTCAATCGAAGCCAGGGACAGGTAGGGCGGAGACACAACCTCTTCTGGGTCATAGTCACAAGCTCGAAGCTACGTCAAAGACATTATTTGTCTGAGTGAATCCACCGCGGCCCTGTAAGATATTCGAACAGCCCGTTCCCGGCTGCTCCGCTGCACTCTGTGACCCAACAAAACTCCTGTACGCTCTGATCACCCACGCTTACCCATACTTCCAGGATCCTCATTGGCCGATACCATGACTAAAGGAGTTGGTACGGGGAAAAAACAGAGCTCTTTGAGTATGTTTGCAAAAACTCTGTCTAAGTCAGAGGGGGAAACGATAGAGGATGTGCCCACCGCATCCGCCCCACCGGCCCCCGATGATGCTGGAGTATATTCGTGAAGGGCTCACCACATTACACACCAAACTAGATGATATGAATGGCACCATCTCATCCATCAAAGCACACATCGAGAAGACCGATGACCGGGTGGCTGAGATTGAAACGAGGGTGGGTGCCGCCGAAGATGATCTAGGCTCACTTCGGGGTACAGTCTCCTCGCTCTCCAATCGGGTACTGGCAGTGGAAAAAAAGAACGATGACCTTGAATCCCGGTCAAGAAGTAATAACCTGCGTATAGTCGGAGTTCCCGAGGACTTTATCAAGGAGCCCATGGAGGACTACGTGGAGCACATTCTTCTAACAGTTCTGGAGTCACCGAAACATTCCCCACAATTTGCAGTGGAAAGAGCCCATCAGTCCTTGACTGCGAAGCCCAGACCTGGCGCACCACATCCCATCATAGCCAGAATCTTACATTTTCGGGATCGTGATGCCCTCCTCAGGGCGGCTAGAGTCAAGGGGAGCTGCATCTAGGGGCGCCAAGGATCCATCTCTACCCAGACTTCTCTGTGGTGGTGCAACAGGAGCGCAAAACTTTTCTGGCAGTCAAAAAGAGACTCTGAGACTTAGGGGTCAAATACTCCATGTTGTACCCTGCCAAGCCGAGAATTGAACACTCCAATCAGACGTTCTTCTTTAGAATTCCGGAAGAGGCATCTAAATTCATTGATGAACATTTCCCCAGCTGAGTTTCCCCCTTGAGCTGCAGCTCTGATTATTGTTCAGTTTTTGCCAATTAAGCTGTTGCCCGGTAACAGGCCTTTGCAGGGCCGTGCGCATAAGGTGCTTTGTGTTTCCCAAGAATGCATTGATAGTTAAACTTGTGTTCTATTGGGCTGCTGATCCTCAATCCATGTGTTCCTTCATAACCATATTGATTCCTTTTGCTTGAACTGCAAATACCCTTATACATCCCCCAGTCCGGAGCATTACCGCCAGGCTAGCTATTAGGCCCTCAGGCGTTGATACCATTGATCTGGTTGTTGTTATGGTTGTATTGGGTTGTCATTCCTCTGTTTGGGGGAGGGAAGTGGGTGGGGGAGGGGTGGGTTGGGTGTTATGTTAAAAAAGGCTTGACGACCGCGAGAAATGCTGCACATGTAGCAATATCTGGTTATAATCATACTGGTGTGGGAAGGTGGCCGCTTCAAGTGCGTCAGCATGGCCCACCACTCTGCCGGGAATTGGAATCTAACCATTCTCTCCACACACATGGGGGATAATAGCCTAACGTTCATGAGCTGGAATGTACGGGGTCTAGATAATCATAAAAAGATGCGGCAGATACAACTTCATGCTGAATGCCACAGTGTGAAAATCCTGTGCCTGCAAGAGACCCACACCCGCTCTGAACAATGTGAGAAGTTTGCTAAGCAGTGCGGGCTCCAGAGGTTCTATACCAATTACTCCGCACAGAGTCGAGGTGTAATGACTCTGATCCATAGAAGCCTTAAATGTACCTGCAGTCACTCATGGGTAGACCCACAGGGGAGATATGTGCTGACCCAGGGCACCTTGCAAAATAAAGAGGTGGCCGTATTAAACATCTACGGTCCCAATATTGATGACCCTGACTTTTATCTACACCTGGCATCTCTGTTGGAAAGTTTCACCCTGGTCCCGATCCTATGGGACGCGGATTTCAATACAATACTGGACATCAACCCTGAGAGATCAGGCTCTATGCCCCACCAGCTTTCCAGAACAGCCCATTCTATCCTCACATCGCTCCCTCGCTTGTTGATTGTGGACGCTTGGTGTCTTATGCACCCCGACTTACAAACATACTCCTTCTCCTCCCTTTACCTCACCCGAACAAACCACACTGCCATGAGGCTTTCATATGCAGTCTGCCGTCATTTTGGAATGGTGGTCTGCTAAATGTATAGTCAATTTCAGAGTTTGTATGTCCATAGATGCCGAAACTGGCGGCTTGTCAAAGGCGTAGTGGATTTTAACATTCGTATCAGGACTACGAGGAGTATCTGGATTGCAGGTCTGAGACATGGATGGCTGAGCAGTTCTGCTGAAGATATGTTGAGTATCACAGTCTCCGTCCTGGTCCACAGGGGGTCTGGCTTGCCGGTGTGCTGTGCGGATCGCTTCGTGATCATGGTGTTCCTCGCAGGCTCTTTCGTGGTGGGGAAGCTCATTCTTTCTTCTCCGTCCAGGACTTCTCAGCGTTCTAGTAGTAGAGGAAAAATAGAAAAATAAAGCCCAGCCCTGTGCACCACAGGCCGAGAGTAAGAAAAGATGTACTTATTAATTAATTTAACCAGGAACATGTAGCAGGGACAGAGACTGGGGCCAACCAACTCCCACACTCTGCATCTGGGGCAGGACTGGCTTTGGTTTAGCACTTTGATAGGTGTCCTGCCTCAGTTCAAGAGG
Source organism: Ambystoma mexicanum (assembly GCF_040938575.1). Classification (NCBI taxonomy): domain Eukaryota; kingdom Metazoa; phylum Chordata; class Amphibia; order Caudata; family Ambystomatidae; genus Ambystoma; species Ambystoma mexicanum. The sequence goes on along the minus strand of NC_090924.1, from coordinate 864,369,263 downwards.
GGTCCTCATCACCACTTGACAGCAGTAGTTCACTGATATTGTCACAGGTGGTCCTATGAAGGACAAGGAGGTGGGAGGAGGAATAAGAGAGGGTCTTAGGAGGGTATATGCAGGTTAGATGGTTGAAAGGGAAGAAACCCACAGTTTACTCAACCTACCCTTGAGATCCCTGTTTGGCTCTCCCTTCTGGCTGCAAATTATAATCCATCCATCCACAAGACCTGGATCTAGAGTTAGTTGAATTGCATGGGACACTAGAAAGCCTGCATCTACATTGGCAGTTGTTGAGGTGGTGAAAATGGATCTAGGTCATTTGACCTAAGCGCCATACACCTGTCAATCCCTGCTCAACTTTTGGTGCCTTCTTGTTTTGCGTCCTTTTCCCTACTTAAGCAGCTCTCCAGCCTCTTTTCTCTTGCAGTTGGTGAGCTGGTGTGCTGGTGCAAGTGGATCTAGGTCACATGACCTGAGCCAGACTCGCCTGTCAATCAATGCTGATCATTTGGTGCCTTCTTGTTTTGCCGCCCTTTTACCTACTTAAACAGCACTCGGGCCTCTTTTCTTTTGCAGTTTGTGTGCTGGTGCTAGTGGATCTAAGTTACATGATATAAGCCCCAAAACCAATGCTTGCAATTGTCAGCTCAGCAGCAGCCATATAGTGGACATAGCCAACCTTATCACTACACATGATTTGGATTCCATCTTCATTACTGAAACTTGGATGATAATCCACTTCATCCCACATCCTAGAAGTCCTCATCCCCAACGGCTACAAAATTCCACAACAAGATCATCCAAACAAGATGGGTGGAGGCCTCGCCATCATTCACAACATGTCATGGCCATGCACCCATCTGGACATCCCATCATCGCTCCTTTGAAAATCTTTCCTTCCACTTCCAGCTCTCCCCAACAGACACATTCACTTGCCACCTCATCTCCAGAGCCCCCAAGTCCAACACCTGCTTCATCAGTGACTTTACATACCTGGTCACCACCTTGTCTCTCACAAATGCCAAGAGCATCTTCCTTGGCGACAATGAAATCCTTCTCAATCTATCAACCAACTCAATAAAGGGAGATCTCCACTGCCTACTCGACACTCAACCTCACAGAGCACACGAAAGACCCAACACACAGGAAAGGTAATATCCTCAACCTCATCATCGCTGTCCATCATCTGCCACAGTTCTTCAATCTCACTCCACTGGTGAGACTATCTGTTAATCCCTTTGACATGAGTTAGACCACCTCAGTAAAACACACCCATGGCAAACCCAGCAAACAAGCATTCACTGTCACGCTCACCTGAAATCCACAGACACGCCACCCAGCCATTTGGTCGCTGGTATCCTTCTCTACGGTCCCCAGGTGTGGTCTGCGGTGTAAGTTCCGCTTGGAAATACAGGAGGGCTGTGTTTAGGGCGGCTTGACCAAGGTAGTATTTCCCCCACCTCCCGCGTGCCCGCAGCCCCTCTGGGCCCTCTCCTCACCTTGTGGTAGAAGTGGGCAAGCTCTCCGTCCTGCTTTCTTGTCAGGGGCGCGCTGTCTTTCTTGGGCAAGTGCAGTCTAGTTACTTCACTGACAGCAACCCGCTTAATGTCTTTCAGGTAGGTCTTATTGCTGTTTTTTGAGTTGTTATTCCTGCATGCCTTTTTCTGTGTGGTAATGTCTCTGTTTCTGCTCCCTTAGGTGTGCGGAGAGTCCGTGAGGCGAACTGGCTAAATTGGATCTCGCCGGTAATGATGATGCCCAACGAGCGCTACGATGTGGTAAGTAAGCGCTTTGTGCTGCTCTGCGATGTCTTTATATGCTGGCCTGTTTCTTCCTTCTTTTGTAGCTCGCGGTATGCTCTCAACGAGTGTGGATTCTTGAAGCGATGCCGACCAGAAGACGACCAGCCAGGTAAGCCTTGCAAATAGCTTGTACCTTGCTATGTCTTTAATGACTCCTTTAAAGTTGTCTTTTCGCTTCTTTCAGGTCCTTCGGTATGGGAGGCACGCTGATCCAACGGATTTGTTCAGGAGCTGAGAGTGAATGAAGATGGAGAATGCAGGTAAGATGCTGCTGCTAACAATGTACTTTTGTCTTTCTGCAGTTGCTGGTTCTCCCAGGCTCGAAAGGTAGCTGGACACAGTGAGTCTGCAAAGTAACGCGAAGCGTGTGGTCTGTCCGGGTGTGGTTTAAATAGCCTCCACAAAGTAGTCCAGGTAAAGTAGTCCCTAGGCCACCACACCCAAAACACTATACCGCATAGCTTGGTTCCTGGAACCAAGCTATGTGGATGCCTCCATGTTGGCTGATAGCCTGCCTAAAAAAGTAGTTCCTGGACACATGTCTCTCACGATGTATGAGCCTGGTGCCAAAGGTGCCAGGACTGGCCCCAAGAGGGCCTGGGAAGTGGATGTCAGGTCTTATTTGAGATCTGAGTCCTGATTCCACCTGGCAAATAGACTTGCCAGTGGGGATCTGGGATGAGGGTCGTGACAGCCACGTCATTCAAGAACTTCCCACTAGAGGCTCTCACAAAGACCTCGGCAAACCCCACCCCAGCCGATCTACCTCAGATGAACCAGGACTGCAACTCACTTCTCCAAGAACTCAGCACCACCCTCACAACCCACATCAACCACCATGCCTCAGCGAAACAATGTACCCTCAAAACTAAACCTTCCACACCCTGGTACATGCAAAAGCTCAACTTAAACAAAATAAATTAGAAAACTGGAAAATACTTGTCAAAAATCCTGCCGTGTATCCAACCTCCCCCTTCTCAAGGACCTCTTTGCTACATGCAGATGACTGATCACAATTGCCATGGCCAACTACTACCAAAACACCATAGCCAAGGCCAACAGTGAAAGCATAGCCCTCTTCAAAGCCATGAACCGTTGCATAAACTCTGTCCCACCCTTCAGTACCACGCTCCATTGAAAATCTGCTACCATCAACTCTTCATCAACAAGATCAGCATGATCTGCCAGCACATAGACACCAACGATACAACTGACAGCACACTATATAGCCCATCTTGCAAAACCCCCACCAACTGGACAACTTTCAAGACATTCACCATGAAAGACCTCACTTCCACCCTAGCATTCCTCAAGGCCACATCATAGGCAGACAACATCCTCCCTGTCTCTGTACTCGATACCATTCTGACTGAAGCACACATTCCATAATGCCACACAATAGCCATCACTGGAGGGTCACTTCCAGTTCACATACACAGAAGCAAAGCATTGTGGGTATGCAAATTAGCCCAAATGCAATTGTCTTTTGTTTTAAAGGGCAGCGTTATTTTATACATAGCTTCTTCAACTCAAGTCACATAGTTCTCAATGCTGCAGACAACTGCATACAGGTTTCACCCTTCTTAGCGATCATCAGTGCAGTTTAGTCTGCGACCTTGTGGTTGGAACATTGGGGTATGTCTAGCAAACACCAGTCAAGTTATGGTTGGGTGAAAAGGTCTTGAAAAAAACGGGTTAACCTTAAAAAAACGACTTGGTCCAGAATGTGTCTGCAAACAATGGCTTTAAATCACATTTTACAATTAGACGGTTATTGACTACAGACTTGTCTCTACTCAACGCATGCAACCAAGTTTATTCATTTGTATCTTTTGTGTAACTAGAATGTAAAGAACAAGACATTAACACATTAATGTACACATACACTGAATGAAAAAAACTGTGTATGCAAGTGTTTTGAATGCACCAGAGTAAATGCTTCAGTGAAATAACATGTTTTACATGTAGCAAGGTTTATGGCCTCAAGAGCTGTGATGACTATTTTCTGTCTCTGATTTTATATTATCTTCACTGTCTAGCCCATATCCTGTAACATGATTATGAGTATGGTGGTAACAGTACAAACATGTGGGACATTAAATCCCTCATAATACATATGGTTTTAAATGCCTCCTATTTTGAAATACCAAATAATTATGAGTTGGGATTACATACATTATTTACAGAATTGGAAAAAGTAATGCAAGAGGTAAAACGGGGTTATGTTGTGCCCTATGTTTCAAATATCCCCTGTGATCTAAACTCATAATTAGGTCGTATTTTAAAACATGAGTTATTTAAAATACCAAATGGTTTTACCTATACTGCCATACTCATAATGAGGCCCTTGGTCTTTTGGGAGGTGGGTAGGCATGGGGATTGGCAGTGGCAACCTGTCTCAACTCTCAAAACCTGACAGTGGACCTCTTGTTCTACCTGCTGGTGGCCACCTCCCATGTGGCCAGGGGATGCATCCGTGACCTGATCCTGACCCTGGGGGCGGTTTCATGAGTGGGGATAACATGGGAGGAGACAACTATGGGGGAGACCTTTTGACTCCATTGGCCAAGACGCTGTATAATCTCCCCTCCCTTGAGGAAGAACCTTTGATACCTGAATTCTTAATGTCCCGTGTCATTCCAGTCAGGCATCCACCTTTGATTCAAAACCCCACAACTCTCATATAAAATCTTTTGTCTCTGGTGTACCTTCATAAGATATCCATTCGAGAAACCAGCAAAGAATTAAAATCCCAAGACAACTACAGACTCCAACTCCAATAACTACCCAGGTACTGAGACGGGGAGAAGAAAGGAATTTGCACAGAGTGATAGATGCTCAAATTCGAACATGCACACTAGTTGTTTTTTCAAACCTTTTATGAGAGGGACATTTAAAGCTGTCACTGTCAAGTCGAACAGTGAAGGAGAATACGTTGCAGCCCACCCTGAGGCATGGGAACCCGAGGCACACTGACCAAGCTGGCGTAACAGAAAGAACCGCTGGATGGAAAGGAGAAGTACCGTGTGTGAGCGAGAAGGGCCGTGGAGACACCAGGAGCCACACAGATGCTCTTGGAGTTTGGGCTATTCGCCACAATGGCAATCTCCAGCCTTGTCTGAGCAGGAGAGCTGGTGTCTGGCCTGCACAGAATAAAGGTAGAACGTCTGCACACTCCGAACTGGAAAGCAGGTGAAGCAGTCACGCTGCAGGAGCATGAGCAGCATCCGAGATGCTTGAAGAAACTTGTGAATGTGCCCAAAGCAGCTGAGGACGCCGGGGAATTCTGACCAGCATGCCATGAAGTGTTTGAATGCTACAATATTGCTGATGTTGAAAATGCACAAAGGTTGTGTAAATGCACCCAACAAGAAGAATGCTTAAATGCAAACAAGGCAACGTTCAAAGGCCACGTTTGTTTGAATGCAGACAAGAAAGTATGAATTCAATATCCAAGAAGAAGAATATTTGAATGCAAACATGACAAAGTATGAAGGCACCACCCAAGCAAGTATAGTTGCATGAATGGCAAAGTGGGGGAAAAGATTGTAAAGAATTGTCAAATGCATAAAGAAGTCCTGGCAGGCAAGTATACCAGTCAGATGAAATTGTATAAATATTCATGGCAGTAGAGTATACTAGGTAATCTGAGAAACTGTAAGAAAAGTCCTGGCAGGCGAGTAAACCAGGCAGTCAATGTTGTGTAAAGATACCTGACAGTGGAGTATACTGGGTGGTCTATAAAGTATCAGAAGTAGCAGAAATACTACAGACACACTTTTGCAGAATGTATTTATTTAAAGAAGAACTTTGGGAGTTAAATAAAGACACAAAGGCACTATTTGCTACAGAGACATTTCTCTGGTTGATCTCAGAATCCCGGGGAAGGGAAACAATCTCTGGGTCCAAGGGTCTTTACCTTGAGAACGTTTTGTTGGAGTCATCCTTTATACTTTTGGTTGTGAACACTTTTGGCCAATATGCAGACAAAGACATTGGGGCTCATTGAGAGTTCCCCGTAAAACCGGCAGGATACCCGGGAACTACAGTACCGTTTCCACCGCCCGATATCCTGGTGTTACCAGAATATTACAGGTGGCGGAAACCCTGGTATCTCCCAAATTCCCATTTAGTCCCATAAGACTCCATGGGAATGGGTTGCCAAAATCGTCAGCACCGGCAATCCCGGTGCCAGTGATTGCAGCATTTTTCTGCCCGTACGGGCCGAACTATCAGTAGGCCAGGCCTGCCAGTAGATCCGTGCCCCTACTGACAGACTTGTAGTTTGCCGGTCCGGAAAGGGTGCCGGTACACATTGTTACAGGCACCTTATTTCTGGACCGGTAAACTTGTAATGAGGCCCATTACTTTGCACCTTCTGTTGTTTTGTATAGTGTGAGGGTCAGAATAGGATATTTTGGACACAAGGACGGCTTTCTTTAGTAACGGAAATCCTAACGCAGACCGATTCTTAGCTTTAGTTTCTAGGTAGGGAAGTTCTCTTTAGAAATAGGGTTAGAGAGGTATTATCCCAACCCCTTTTTGTTTAATAAAATGTTTGATTTTGAAAATATGACAACTTTGTGTCTGCCTTTAATTTCTTGCCCCTCACACTGCCCACTGACATGGGCATGCATAGTCATGTTACCTGGTTCCTCTGTGCCCAACAGGATCAAGTGTGTATTGCAATAATCGCTGCAACACAGTAATGCATTTCTGCTTCTAGCACGAATGTAATGGTTATCCAGGTCTTTTTGTGATCTAGTTCATTTTTTGTTTTTGTTTTTTGCTATTCCCTGTCTTGTCTGTCAAGCAAAGGTAATTTTACAACTTATGTTATGTCATTGTAGCGTACAGTGACACGGTCCAGTCGTTGTTGGAGGGCCCCAGGAGGCGAAGAGGAAAAGGAAGTGGTGAGGGACACGGGGAGTAGTAGGAGTTGTTGGAGAGTAAAGGTGTGTTTGATTGTATCTCTGTCTCTGCATCCTCTTTGGTATGAGAGGCGCTATCCGGACGAGAGACTGTGGTGGTCCCACAAGGCAGAACCCAACAGTGGTGATGTGCGGCTGAGCCCATACTCGTGCGTCGACTGCCTGGGAGAGACACCCGATTTAAATATTAGGGCACCTGGCAAAACCCTGAAAGACCCAGGGAGGTATACTTGATTGAACAAAAAACACAATTTTTTCAGGGTGAGAGGTCCCTCAACTCCCAAATATCAAAATGTATACATGTCACTACACATACATTCTTTCACATTGGTGTATTTTAATAATCTTCAGATAGAGTACCTAGGGGTATTCTGGAGAAACAATACACATGGGTATGATCCATAACAAGAGAGGATCTTAATGTGCAAACATACAACAGCAAAGGATTATTGTCGGTGCAGTTGTGCAATGAGGACAGAAATCAACAATCATTGACATAACATAAAGAAGTCACAATAATAACAGTGTTGGAGCTGTACACTGTTCATGTGATGTTTAGTCGTCGACACAACGGTGTTTCGGCCTAGAAAAGCTGTAAAGTGCAGCTAGGTGAGCAGGCCTTCATCAGGTCGTGTGGTGAAATGATAGTAGTCCCGGGTTATCTATCTATGAAAAACAAAAAACAAATGGAGTACAGTGAGTGGAGGAGGACCTCAGCGTTAAAATGATGATTCAAAAAAGCTCTCTATGGATGCTAAAAAAATATACAACCAAGCTCTCTGGTGGAGAGGCTTGTGTCTTACCAAGGGTTAATCCACTGCCAAGGTAAGACAGGTCCATTCTGAGTACAGGAGCCCAGCGGCCATTTTGCTGCGCCGTAAAGAACCAACCAGCATGTATCTGTGGAGCCTGGAAAAACACATAAGACACTGTAAGAGTGCCATCCAGGTCATGGTATCTAACACCATATCTAATGTAATAGGGTAAGAGCTTACCTCAAGTGGTAACAAGTGTCTTCTACGCGACACTGGCGGAAAGGAATCTTGCGTGAGTTTCCCCTCCTGGTGTTTCTGTAGTGGACACGACCTGTGTGCAAAACATATAATGCACAGTTGTAATAATCACCTATTCTATAGTCATTCAATAAAAACTATAATGGGCTGGTGCCGGCTCCGAACATTAATGGTGTGTTTAAAATAAAAATGCTGGTTTCTCCATACGTGTGCACCCAATCGAGCTAGCGTGCACTTTAGAGTGGCAAAAGCACGGCAGAAAAACCAGTAAAACAGTAAAACAACTAATGGCCGCTGGACTGCTCAGTCGCTACGCATGTGGAAAGCAGACTGATACTGTTGGAAATGCTGAGACGTGCACAAATGCACATGAATTTCCCAGTGTGTGCTCTACGAAGAGTTAACACACGTAGAACAAGGCAGAACTTACGTCCTAGGAGTTGCTACGACTTGCGTAGAATGGCGTCTCCTCTGCAATGGTAACGGTGAAAGCAAAACCGTAGTCACAGTGACCGCGGGTAATCAAACCCATGGGTCGCACTGATTGGCCACGCGGTGGCGCGGCCCTGGTTGCGTGTCATCGACCAAGTAGCCAATCAAGGCGGGTCGTGCTGATCCGGGGGGAGAGGTGCCCTACGTGGAGGTGCACCCTGCACTGCAGGCACGTAGTGCCAAACAGCCTGAGTAAAGTGTTAGACACGGAGCAACCAAAAGAACATGGTGTGTGGTTGCCGTGTAAACACAGATAAAAACAACATAACATACACATGGATCGGCCCAGATTATGGAATACACAAGTTAACCCACTGTGCTGCCCATCTACCGTAAGGTGTGTCACTAACGCCGACTCAGACGTACAACACAAGCCGGGCGGAATTAAGAAACCGATGTGGGTATGAGGGTTATATTAAACCCAAGCTATGATTCACCACACAATTGCTGATGAAGGTGGCCCCTGTGGAAGAGCCACATATCAATAGGGACGTAAATGTCAAAACAAATGGAAAACTTGCTTGGCTGTATGTACATTTGACATGTGGACGTTCATTGGTGATACATTACAGTCTACAGAGGATAATATAATCAACCTAAGGGTGCACGAGATTATAACGAGCGCTCAAAGCCACTATGAGTAATCATCCCACTTCTGGGAAGATGCCGCTAGAACCACATACTCGCTACATGGCGTGTTGTGTATTAACAGAAGAAAATGTAACCTCAGTGTTATAAGAGTATCAACAGTTATACACATGTCCATAGGGACGTAAATGTCAGAACACATAGAAATCTTACTTGGCTGTATGTACATAAGACATATGGACATTCATTGGTGATACATTACAGTCTACAGAGAATAATACAGTCAACATAAGGGACCTATAGATTATTAACAACACTTAAAGCAACCGTGAGTAATCAACCCACTTATGGGCAGATGTCGCTAGACAGGTGTTGTTGGGGATAATAAAGAAGAGGAATCCACCCAAACTAGCTATCTGTAGGAACTCAATTGGCGTAAAAATGTTTCCATTCCACAGATATATTGAAACCTGTTTTGACAGTGTCAAGTTTGTGCACTAACTGTTGTTCGAGTCTAGTTAGTGCTTTGTCCCTATCTCCACCTCTTTTCTGTGGGGACAGTTGCTGTATGATGGTCCACGATATGTCTTCGTTTGTATGACCCATCCGGTTGAAATGCTCAACCAAAGGCTTATCCGGTACTTTGTTTTTAATGCAAGATCGATGCTCCGAGATCCGCTGTTTGATCGGTCTGGAGGTTTTGCCAATGTATAATAACAGACCGGGACAACATATTCCATAAATAACCCACTTGCTGTTACAATTAGTGTGAGTGTTTAGAATATGATGAAAGTCCGTGTGATCAAAAGTCTTCGTAAGGGTGGTGTACCGACATGCCACACAATTCCCACACGGGTAATGTCCCACCACACTTGGTAAATCCCACAGTGTATTTGGAGTCTTGATCGCCTTGATGTATGTGTGCACCAAAGTGTCCCTTAGGCTCCCTTAGATCCCCAACAACACCTGTCTAGCGACATCTGCCCATAGGTGGGTTGATTACTCACGGTTGCTTTAAGTGTTGGTAATAATCTCTAGGTCCCTTATGTTGACTGTATTATTCTCTGTAGACTGTAATGTATCACCAATGAATGTCCATATGTCTTATGTGCATACAGCCAAGTAAGATTTCTATGTGTTCTGACATTTATGTGCCTATGGACAAGTGTACAACTGTTGATACTCTTATAACACTGAGGTTACATTTTCTTCTGTTAATACACAACACGCCATGTAGCGAGCATGTGGTTCTAGCGGCATCTGCCCATAAGTGGGATGATTACTCATAGTGGCTTTGAGCGCTCGTTATAATCTCGTGGACCCTTAGGTTGATTATATTATCCTCTGTAGACTGTAATGTATCACCAATGAACGTCCACATGTCAAATGTACATACAGTCAAGCAGGTTTTCCATTTGTTTTGACATTTACGTCCCTATTGATATGTGGCTCTTCCACAGGGGGCACCTTCATCAGCACATGTGTGGTGAATCATAGCTTGGGTTTAATATAACCCTCATACCCACATCGGTTTCTTAATTCCGCCCCGGCTTGTGTTGTACGTCTGAGTCGGCGTTAGTGACACACCTTACGGTAGATGGGAGGCACAGTGGGTTAAATTGGGTATTCCATAATCTGGGCCGATCCATGTGTACGTTATGTTGTTTTTATCTGTGTTTACACGGCAACCACACACCATGTTCTTTTGGTTGCTCTGTGTCTGACACTTTACTCAGGCTGTTTAGCACTACGTGCCTGCAGTGCAGGGTGCACCTCCACGGAGGGCACCTCTCCCCCCCGGATCAGCACAACCCGCCTTGATTGGCTACTTGGACGATGACGCGCAACCAGGGGCGCGCCACCGCGTGGCCAATCAGTGCGACCCATGGGTTTGATTACCCGCGGTCACCGTGACTACGGTTTCGCTTTCACCGTTACCATTGCAGAGGAGACGCCATTCTACGCGAGTCGTAGCAACTCCTAGGAAGTAAGTTCTGCCTTGTTCTACGTGTGTTAACTCTTCGTAGAGCACGCACTGGGAAATTCATGTGTGTTTGTGCACGTCTCAGCACTTCCAACAGTATCAGCCTGCTTTCCACACGCATAGCGACTGAGCAGTCCAGTGGCCATTAGTCGTTGTTTTACTGTTTTACTGGTTTTTCCGCCGTGCTTTTGCCACTCTAAAGTGGACGCTAGCTCGATTGGGTGCACACGCATGGAGAAATCAGCATGTTTATTTTAAACACGCCATTAATGTTCGGAGCCGGCACCGGCCATTATAGTTTTTATTGAATGACTATAGAATAGGTGATTATTACAACTGTGCATTATATGTTTTGCACACAGGTCGTGTCCACTACAGACACACCAGGAGGGAGGGAAACTCATGCAAGATTAGTTTCCGCCAGTGTCACGTAGAAGACACTTGTTACCACTTGAGGTAAGCTCTTACCCTATTACATTAGATATGGTGCTAGATACCATGACCTGGATAGCACTCTTACAGTGTTTTATGTGTTTTTCCAGGCTCCACAGATACATACTGGTTGGTTCTTTACGGCGCAGCAAAATGGCCGCTGGGCTCCTGTACTCAGAATGGACCCGTCTTACCTTGGCAGTGGATTAACCCTTGGTAAGACACAAGCCTCTCCACCGGAGAGCATGGTTGTATATTTTTTTAGCATCCATAGAGAGCTTTTTTAAATCATCATTTTAACGCTGAGGTCCTCCTCCACTCACTGTACTCCATTTGTTTTTTGTTTTTCATAGATAGATACCCCGGGACTATCATTTCACCACATGTCCTGATGAAGGCCTGCTCACCTAGCTGCACTTTACAGCTTTTCTAGGCCGAAACACCGTTGTGTCGATGACTAAACATCACATGAACAGTGTACAGCTCCAACACTGTTGTTATTGTGACTTCTTTATGTTATGTCAATGATTGTTGATTTCTGTCCTCATTGCACAACTGCACCGACAATAATCTTTTGCTGTTGTATGTTTGTACATTAAGATCCTCTCTTGTTACGGATCATACCCATTTGTATTGTTTCTCCAGAATACCCCGAGGTACTCTATCTGAAGATTATTAAAATACACCAATGTGAAAGAATGTATGTGTAGTGACATGTATACATTTTGATATTTGGGAGTTGAGGGACCTCTCACCCTGAAAAATTGTGTTTTTTGTTCAATCAGGGAGAGACACCCACCACGAGGAAGGCCCGATGCGCACCCACCTCGGGAGCAGACATCGGGAGTGCAGCATCAAGCCCAGCAGAGCGGCATACATATAATGTACCAGCAGCCAGTCTGCTATATTGAATCACACTGCGGGAAGCGGCGGAGAAGCAGAGCATGTCATCCATGCCCATCTTAAGGAAAATCAAACCACAGTGCGTCACTCTGACACAGGCATTACATGGCTCATGGCACGCGAGCAGGCACCCACAAGTCAACAAACAAGAGAGAATCACCAGATACAACAGCACAAGGCCCACAAACAAAAAAGGGGTAGGACTGAGACACACTCAAGGGGTCCAGCATGTCAGACCAGGACATCCCTGCCACAGTAACAGTGACAGAGCCCAACTACCGCCTGGAAAGAACACAAATGCCCCTATCATTACAGCTTCCTGGAGCATTCAACATCATGGACACCAGCAAAACGGGACCCCGGTGGGGCAGGGATTTTGATGTCTTTGTCGGGGCTCTGGGCCCAATGAATGACCATAGAAGGAAATATCTCCTCACACTGGCATTAGGATCAGCCACAAGAGATATCATTGACGAGCTACCTGAAAACTCAGTAGACACGTTTAGAGGGCTAAAAATGGTGCTCACAGACTTTTTCTCTACACTCACCAATGTGAATTACAAGAGGCATATCCTCCACACCACCATGCAACACAGGGAGGAGACCATCGATGCGTCCTAATGCACCTGTGAATAAGATTGAAACATTGCGATTTCAATAACTACTCCAACAACGAGGCACTACGGTCACAAACAGTTGCTGGCTGTGAATCCCCGAACTTCCAGAAGAAACTACTTCAAAAGCCATGGTTGCTGGAAGAAATACTGATTCTGGCAAGAGCGGAGCTAGCAGTGGAACAACAGGCAGAAGACATGAACAGGACAAAGATCTCTCAGATGACAATTGACAAGATCCACAAGATGGCCACAGTACCCCAGTCACAGAACCAGACAGAACAATTCTGTTTCTGTTGTGGGTATGAATTCCCGCACAAAGGTGAATGCCCAGCAATAGGGCAAATCTGCTCAGCATGTGTGGGGGACCTCTTCAAAGCTGTGTGCTGAATGTCAAGGAACCCTTCAAGAGGAGAAGGAGAGGGACCCAGGCCCTTGAGACCAAAGGAAAGAACTGGCACCACAGCGACAGCTGCAACAAGGATGCAGAGAAGACATAAAGACAGTGGCCAGCCGAAGGAAGAACCGGCAGACGACAGGTGAATCGGAGAACGAAGAAGATATTGTGCATCCATGGCTCATCCACTCCGGAGATCCAGATGCCATATAAGCCATCTAACAGAACAATCTCCATCTGACAGTGAATCAAGCTCATCAGCAGTGGACCAGAGACGAAAAGGCTACCTGTAAACCAACAAGCAACAGAACACAGCCCGACCCTGCAACTGCAGAAAAAGAACCTTCAGACAGAATTCCTGGTGGACACAGGGGCCACAGTGAATGTAATTAGTGAGGAAGTATACAGGACCAAGCCAAGATCACCAAACCTACGCCCATCAGAAGTGGACATCTACCCATATGGGTCAAAGACCCCCTGCCATGTAAAGGATACTTCAAATCAATCTGCAGATGTAAGATGCAAGAGAAAAAGATACCTGTGTAGCGACGGATAGCAGGTGCACCCTAAGCTTTTAGGCTGCCATGGACATGGGTTTAATTCACGTTCTCTATAGACTAGATGCACAAATATAGGTGCACAAATATATAGATACCATAGACAAAATGGACCACCTTTTTACCAGTACTTTTTAGGGGACTAGGAAAGCTAAAGAAAATAGGCAGATCCAACTTCACATCGATGCCACTGTCCCGCCAGTAGCCCAGCATTACAGGGGCATCCCGGTAAATATACAAAGACAAGTGGAGGATGAGCTACACAAATGATTGGAAGAGGACATAATTGAGCCAGCATCAGGACCTACACCATGAGTATCTCCCATTGTGCATGTGCCAAAAAAGGGCTCTGGTACCATCCGACTGTGCATGGACATGAGGAGGCCCAGCCAAGCAATAAAGAGGGAGCCCCACCAAGCCCCCTGCATCACGGACTTGATACATCTATTACACAGGGGCAAGGTCTTTTCAGAATTAGCCCGACTAAGGGCTATCACCAGTTAGAATAAAGCCAGAGTCACGGTATATAAACTATGTTCACAACACACCTAGGATTATACAGGTAGAAGAGACTCTGTTTCAGAGTATCATCAGCGGCAGAAATATTTCAGGACAAAATTCATCAAACATATCAAGTCATTAAACATATTCCAAATTGCCTCAACTACAGTGACAACATTTTGGTTGTTGGCCGCAGCACAGAACGACACGAAGATACACTAGCCAGAGAGTGCATGGTGCTGGAGGCAGCCAACCTCAATAGGGACAAATGTGAATTTAGCAAAGCCACACTGCAGTTCTTTGAGCATATATTCTCGGACCGGGGAATGACGCCGGATCCTGAGAAAGCTGCAGCCCTAAATGAGACACCACCACCGACAAATGTCTCAGAATTAAGATTATTGTTAGGGTTTGCTAGTTACTGCACGAGATACATAAAGGATTTTGCGACCATCAGCGAACCCCTGAGGGCTCTCACGAAAACAGCACGTACAATTTCAGTGGTCGACCCAGTGTCAAGAGTCCTTCAATGACATCTGCAAGTGAATCTTGGCGGCTGAAAACATTGCTTACTTCGACACCATGAGGGAAATGCAACTGACAGTGGATGTAAGCCTGATGGGTCTTGGAGCCATACTGGCACAGGTAGGAGACGATGCATCACATCGACAACACATAATATCATACACCAGCAGAAGCTTATCAAAGATGGATCAGGTGTACTTGCAAGCCAAAAAAGAAAGCCTGGACGTGGTGTGTGCATGGAAGCACTTCCACGTCCACCACATACCTATACAGAAAGCCGTTCACGATCATAACAGACCATCAAGCCTTGTTATATCTTTATGGAATCCCCCAAGCAAGGATGCAAAGCGAGGTGGGGTCTACGACTTCAGGATTATGCATTCAACATAATTCACAGGCCAGGGAGGGAAGAAAATCCTGCAGACTTCCTCTCTAGGCACCCAAAACAATCTGAAATTCCGTAACCATTGCTGGCAGATAGATACATTCACTATATTGTACAGCATGCCGCCCCCAAGGAATGTACCACATGAAAATCCTACAGGAGACAGAACATGCTACAGCATATCAAGTCATGAGAAAGTGTCTTAAATCCGGAAGATGGAGGAGAGCCAAGGAAATCAGACAAAGGGAACCACTAGAGATACAGTGACATCAACAACTTCCTATTAGTGAAAGAGGAACACTCCATGTCAGATGAAGTTCTATTGCTCAAAGAGAACAAATTGGTCATGCCAGCAACCCAGAGACACCAGGTCATGGAATTGGCCCATGAGGGACACTGGGGCATTGCGTCGACCAAGCGACTATTACGACCGAAGGCATGATTTCCAAGACTCGATACCCAAGTGGATGAACTGCTCAAGGAGCTGCTGTTTCATAATGCCAGCGGCATATCCCTAACCTTTACAGATGACAGAGTTGTCAGAGTGCGTATGGAAAGAGGTCACCATCGACTTCGTCGGACCGATAGGAGGAAAAGTGACTGTGAGCCCCTGGCGGATCCACGGAGCAGAACCCAAAAGTCACGTTATGTTATTAGGATTTATACCATGCACCCCTGTCATTTGCATGTTATCCAGGTTTTCAGGTGCATCTGAAACAGAGGGAGACTGGTAAGGTTAGTAGTGCAAGGAATTCCAGATAAACTTGCTGTTGTTTCAATGTTTAGGGCAAACCCAGTAAAGCCACAGAGACCCAAAAACAATTTAATGAAGATTTTAACAAAGACAGTACATGTCATATTTCATACAAGTAAATAATTACCACAGGTGAGTGAGCCCCAACACATTCCCAACATTTAACATAAACTGTAATTCATACTAATAGTGACACATAGTACATGTAGAGAGTATCGGGGAACTCTTTGGTACAACACGTTGTGGTTGAGATGGGGTGGTGGGGTTTGTATAGGTTTTGACAACAAATTAAGGAGTGCCTGCCATGTTTAGCAGCACTGCGCAGTATAAAAAGTCGACAAGGCTGTGTTACAACCTCGAGCCTATTCTGTTGGCTGTAAGTTAGATGGCCTTATCAGGACGAGGAATTGCAGTCTGGACTCGGCCTTACTCTCCTGTTGTTGCGTTTGTACTTCAATTCTTCTAGCACATTGGTTCATTAATTAAAATTACGCCAATGGTGTTGGCAATGAGGATCCACTGGCAGTGGGTGCCGGTCATGGAAAATCCCACTGGTGAGTGGCCTTGAGCATGAAAAATCTTGTGCAGGTACCAAGCTGTGTACCATGTAGAGCAGGGTCCTTCCTTTCATGATCCAAGTCTCTCAAACAGGTCGGTGTGCCTACATACAAGCCTGCTGTCCAGTGATCAGTACTGGCCTCTTGCCTGGTCGGTCTATTAGACCAAGCAAACCTGAGCATGCTAGAAGAAATGAGGCACGAACACAACCACAGGAGAGTCCGTATGAGTCCAGACTGCAATTCCTCGTCCTGATGAAGGCCATCTAACTTACAGCCTACAGAATAGGCTTGAGGCCGTAACACAGTTGTGTCAACTTTTTATACTGCTCAGTACCTGTTACACATGCTGTGTACTCATTATTTCGTTGTCAAAACCTATACAATGCCCCCCCCCCGCCCCTGTCTCAACCACAACGGGTTGCTACCTGATACTCTCTACATGTACTATGCGTCACTATTATTATGAATTTATGTTAAATGATGGGAATGTGTTGGGGCTCACTCACCTGTGGTGATTATTTACTTGTATGAAATATGACATGTATTGTCTTTATTAAAATCTTTATGAACTTGTTCTTGGGTCCTTGTGGCTTTACCGGGTTCTCACTGATCATTTGTTATATAATTTCTTTAGTATCTGGAGCGATCAGGGAGTAGCCAGGTGCCCCTCCTTTTTGTGTATGTTGTGTCAGTGTGACATGGAAGAAAAACGGCAGACATCACCTATAAATATGTAAATCGCCGGCTCCTGGCCTTTTTGCGCCACCCAAAGAAGAAGCTTGCAAACCAGAAGTACCTGAGCACTGTGTATTAGTCTGTTTCTAGGTGCTGTTTATCCAGCGCACAGAAGCGTTTGTTTTCCCTCATGTGCCCATGGCGCTAAAATGCATTGACATGGGTTGTGCCGGTATCTTAGTTGGTTGCAGAAGTGGTGTAATGTCCTGCTTGGAGTCTAAAAGAATGGTCTTTAGCATGTTGTGTGCATGCGGTGTTTGCGCAAAGGAGTTTGAAGCTGCTAGTGTCGGAGATTAGAGGAGGGCCTGGACGGGTCAGTCTGCGTCAGGCGCTCAGATTGCTGACATGATATCGATGAAAGTTAGGTGTGTTAAAAGTCAGGCGTAGAAAGCATTTCATTTGCCAGACGTATTATGCTGTATTCATTTGCATAGTCAATAGTTACTTTTGAAAAAAGCAAATGACAGGGCTAATAGTCCGTGAGTTCGCGAGCACGGATTGCCTTCATTTTATCAATATTATTAATAATTTCGATTGCCTATAGCTTTAAATGCTGTAGACAAGTCTGTGATCCACGAGCAAGCATATGCTAGCCTTTACTCCGAGAAGTATAAGGCGTTGAGAAGGCAAAATGAGGAGAACATGGCCCTTTTTCGAACGCTTCATCCAATGGCATGCTGTCATCCCTCTTTCTGAAATGTACACCTGCTGTGCTGAGAGGTTCTTAAGGCAGGGCAATCATGAGTACACATCCTGACATTAACATGTCCGGCCTCGCTTTAGTTGACGAGATAAAAAGCGGCCGTCGGGCTGCTCATCCGTCACTAAGGCTGCTTACATTTGTAGTTGCTAAGTTACCATGCAAAACTAGCTTCCGTCAACCCTTTACTCAAGTCTTTAAACAAATTGCCAAGCCCACGCATTTGGGTAAGTGCTTACGGTGCTCGGGCAGGTGTCATTTACACCCTCGATATCCATTTCCAGTGCCTTTACACAATTAAGGTTTGGGTTCAGGACGGTGTGGTCAAGCAATAGGGGCTGCGCCTGCTTGCTATGCTGTTTCATTTGCTTTTAAACCTCTTTTATTGAGTTTTGTGGAAGGGAGAAGTGAGGAAGTAGGAGGGCAGCAAGAGGGGCGGGCAGTCAAGCCAATAGCACAATACAGCGAAACCATTAGGCAAAAATGTCATTAGATTTAAACTGTGTTATTGTCTCAATGATTACGTTAAAGCATTTGGTATTTCAGAAATACCGCCTGTGTGAGCATACCACTGGCATTAAATATCACAGGATTACAAGGTTACATGCGACCTTGAAAGTCTGCCACTATTTTTTTTTTTGTATTTGGTTCCCAAAGAGACATTTTTTTTACATTTCATTAGAACCTTTACAATCATTAATCAACTAATAACATTTAACATTCCCAAAAATGGGTAAAATAGACAGAACAAAAATGATTAAAAAGTAAAAATTAATAACCATTTACACACATTGACTTCAATAAAATAAGTCAATTCTCCCCACTTCTTAGAACTCAACGTGTGATAATTACCCCCATCTCCTTTTGTTTGCAGATTGCTTTCCGATCGATAAGAGAATACATTTGCCCTTCCCCTTTAGCCAGCATTACAGAATAATGTTCACATGATCTAGTTTTCCTTAATGCGAGTTAAGCTACCTCCCAACCCCTCAACCCTTGACCAGGTCATTTCCCAACATAATTAGTGTAGCAGGTTCAGATTTCCCAATATTTCAACCACTGTCGACGTTAGCTAAATTTCTTGGCCTGCAATCATTCTTTCCCAAAGATGTTCCGAGACAATGCCAACGTCCTTATGTGCGGATCTTCTTAATTTCGCTAGCCTCAAGGGCCAAGTCCCTTCACATTCCACTAGGATATGTCGAAGAGATTGGAGTCTTTTTACCACTTTTTTGCCACTTTTTACAGATGGAGGTGAAAATTGAATAAATTCTCTAGAACATTTTGTAAGTTTTTAACTATTGCGACAGAATGCCATCTGCATGGGCAGACTAGCCTCAGCTTCTTTGATTTGTAATACAAAATGATGCTGGTACATCTACATCTGAAAGTGTGCTCTGCTAATCAAACTCCCTTTCATAAATGTTTCATGCTGGAGTGTCTAGTGCAGTAGTAGTAGTCATATCTTTATTTTGGCACCAAGGCCATAAAAGATCAGACATATGATATGGCATTTGTAACGTGACTATACACAATGTTTCAAGGCGTGACGAGGCAAGGAAGGGGGAACAGAAGGAGGACAGAGACAACAAACTTACTACACCAAGTGACATTGAGATTGCACAAGTGGAGGGGATGGGGAGGGGAAAAGTGCCAGTGGAATGGGGAGGGGTAGTGCTGTACATGGGATAAAAACAATAACAAGAAGTGCGAACAGCAGGTGGCAGGTGCAAGGGTAAGTGCAGGCAGCAGGTGTCCAAAAGTGCCGGTAGGGGGACTGTAGAGTTACAGCTACAGACCCAAGTGCAAGGGTCGCCGGGAGGCAGTGCGGGTGTGCAATGGGGCGGGTGGGGACCTGGGCCAACATAAAAGTAACAATTTAAAAAAATACTAAAGTCAAAACGATAAAACACCAATAAAAGGTGGGAAAATCAGACATAATAAGCCATTTACACAGTAGGTTTTTTTCTCAAATGCCAGGCATTTTTCAAAAAGCGTAACTGAGTTCGGATCTCAGTGCTATTTTTGGGGCGCAAAAAGAATTCCAGAGCCTGCTTAGTACTTCCCAGATCATACTTTTCATAGGTCAGGACAAGCCACTTATAGCGCAAGTTCCCGTAGTCCGGGCATATAAACAAGAAGTGTGTAAGATCTTCCACTCCTTTCCGACAGATCTTTCATATGGGCGAATCACCTCTGCCCCAGGAGCCTACCAATGCTGCCAGTGGGAGTATTCCTAACCTCACCTTTAACAACTGTTTTCTAGCTACCTTGTCATCAGTACAAGATAGATATTTTTCTAGACCAAACACATATTTTAGCTTGATATAATTTGCTTTTATACCTACCAAACCAATCTCTAAAATGTTAGCCTATTAGTACTGATCTTTGTACCTCTGTTTGATACAGTCTTTTGTTACCACATATTCTCAGGCTTCAGGGGTGAGCATAGAAGGGGGACCAAGTTTCCTACTTAGATTTTGCGCACAGTTAACACAAGGGAGAGCTCCAGCCCTTTCTTGCCCAAGCACATCAAGCTTCTTTATAAATTCCAAGGGCAGGTGATGTACAAAGCTTAAAATAATGCAATAAGAGGAATAACTTACCATCGATAATAAGGCCATCCGGCCACAGCTCTAATCTTAGGGGTAAGGATGGTGCACTTCTTGGAAGAGTGAAGAGAACCTGCAATGTGGCCATTTCCCACTCCTCCATCCTACCAAGATCTGAGTAACCCCAAATCCCAGCGCTGTACAGAGCAGACCTCAGGACCTCAAGTGCTTGGGTTAATACATTACCACCATAATAGAGCACGAAGCCTTGCATTGCTCCCCCTTGACTTGCGTAGTTCAGTAAAGATTGTTCAACCTGTTTCCCCCATGAACCTCTTTCGTCAGAACAGATCCCCAAATAATCATAAAATTCAACTCTTTCAAACTTGCCGGACCTTAAGCGAATTGGGGCAAAGGGCTTCCCAAGTCTCTTTGAGCAAAGCATAGCCTTGCTTTTGCTTAAATTAATTTCAAGTCCTAGCCTTACTGAAATTTGGTCAAACAGATTTAATGCCTTCTGGATAACCACTCTCGTTTTACTGATCAAAACTGTATCATCAGCATACAGGAGGATTCCGATTTTCTTTCCTCCTAACATAGAGGAATCCATTTGACATTGTTCAACCTGTTCAGTGATCTGATTTATGTATGAGCTGAAGAGTTTTTGAGCAATGACACAACCCTGCTTAACACCCTTAGAGACCGGAAAAGGTTTAGATAGACCTTTGCCTGCCGAAGTATGCACCCGTCCATAAGTGCCTACAAGCAGACCATGTATGGCTGCTAGGAGGTTAACAGGGACTCCCAATTGAAGCAAACACAGCCATAGCCTTGCTCTGGGAATTTAATCTAAAGCTGCTCACAGGTCAATAAATACCAGAAAAAGCTTTTGGTTTTTAAGTCTCACATATTTATCCCGAAGTTAGCATAACCTAAAAGCTTGATCTACCGGGCCAATGCCCGGTCTAAAACCTGCCTGCAGATCTGAAAGCACATTGTTTTGAGACATCCAGGCCTCCAAACTTTTCAGCAAAATGTTCCTGTAGATCTTGGATGCTTTTGAGGGTCTCCTTTGTCTCCTTTTTTAAAGACAGGGACTATCGTTTCGCCTCGCCAAGACTCGGGGACAAGGTGGGGACTCATAATACTTGAAAACACATACTGTAAAAAAGGAGCCCCATATTCCTACTTCTGTACTAAAAAGCTTTCCCGGTAGTGCGTCTGGCCCTGGTGCTTTACCCCTCGTCTGCAAAAGAATTGCTTCTTCCACTTCTTCTAAAGATGTGTCCAGCACATAATGAGATAACAGAGCCTCCCAGCCCACAGGCCCAACATTGGTCAATAATTGTACACCAGGTCCTGGTAAAGAGTGCTGAAGTGGGAGAACCAAATTTCATCAGAGATGTTTGGCGAAGCAGAATATGTTGACCGTTTAGTATGTACGGAGACGATCTTTCAAAAGGCAGATGCATTTTTACTTCTAGTTACTAATTGGAGTTCCTCCCATTTCTTCTTACGAAACGCATCTCTTTTTTTTCCAACAGGGCTTTATATTCTTGACGAGCTGATCTCAATTCTTCAGTCCTCCTACACTCTTTTGATTTCACGATTGACAGTAAGTCAGACTTCTTACATCGACACTCCCGGTCAAACCACCCAACATGAGACAAAATGCTCACTGCCCCCATAGCACCCGGTTTAGTCAGGACAAGGTTTAGCACACATATTACCACTGCCAAAAATCACCATTTGCTAATCCAGTCCCTACTACTAGGGATTCAAAGAGCGGTACTAACAGTGAGTACAATCTGCCGATATGATTACTTTCAACAAATGTTTGCTATGGAACCCTCCACCTACCCGCTCCTACAAATCTTTTGGAAATTTGACAGTAAAGCTGAAAGATAGAGAGGGTCATGGTTGCTTTCACTGGGTTGGATACCATGAAAATCTGCTACAAGCCTCCAACTTTCGACATGTAGCAGGATATAATCGATGTACGTTTTGCGACTCCCTGAAATGTATGTTGGCCTTGGTGGAATATCATGGGGGTGCCTGCAGTTACAGGCCCTGTAACCCCTAGTCATAATCTCCTGAATTAAATTAGCAGAGAAAGCCATTTTAGGGGTGCACGGTCGACTGCACAGCAAAGGAATCTCCCATAATTTATCATGGTCCTTATATAAAAACCTGTACTCTTCAGCTTTTTCTAGCTGCATGTTAAAGTCCCCCACAAATACAACATGCAACTGTGGAACAGTACATGAATACCTCATTTTTTCTAGCTCATCATGGTGGGTTAACAAAACATCTACAGCTTCCTCCGAGGATCTCAAATAAATGTTAATAATAACAGGGGCATTTTGAGTATCAACATTCCACCTTACAGTTAAGATATCTGGGGCTGTGGATTGAATTGCAATTTCTGTCCCGATTAATGAATTTTTGAAACACATCAATAAACCCCCACTCGGCCTGCCCCTTAAGGAATTCTGTGCAAGAGAGCTAAATGACTTATAACCATGTAACTCTTCTGATGGTAGAAGCTAGGTCTCTTGGAGGCAAATGATTTCAATTTTTTTAAAGAATTGCTGCCAATCCAAGTCCTCTTTCTTATTTTTGAAGCCAGCCACACTCCAAGATAAAAGACTTATAGGGGTTGAAAGCTTTAAATGAGGTTCTGCAAGGGGATGGCCCCCCAGATGGACCAATTTATTTTGTCCAAAATCCCCTTGCATCAACACACATGCATTTGACCCTAAGGTGATCAGACTACATTATGCTCTGAGGATATTAAACCTACTCAGATCCAAAATCGAATCAGATTGAGGTGCATATCTAAATTGTCCCTCCTCACTATAATTTGAGTCGACTTCATGAAGTAGTAAAAAGGGGTTCATGCCAAGTGTCATGTAGTGACAACGTGTTTAGAATCAAGATACACTTCAATTCCTTTGTGAGAAAGGGCTTAAATGCAATTCAAAACACAAGCACGAAGTATAAATTAGAAAGACCAAAACGTACATTGCACCCCCACAAAACATACAATCTGATAAAATCATTGTTACTGTAAAAACCTATATATCCGACACACCCAAAATGTCATGCAAAGCCTTAATCAAGGTTCTCTTAAACAAGTTCTTATTACCATGCAACAATCCTTTAAAGCAACAGATAATATTTCATGCTTTCTCCATGGTGCTAAAATATCTGTCCGATCTTGTTCCACATCATAGGTCCTTTAATCATTGTTAGCTATTAACAAATCTGCCGTGGTAGAATGTAAAGAAGATGTTTGGGTCTTAGACGACTTGCCAAACCGACCCAAACTAACCATCTCATCGTTGTCCATCCGGGTTTTGCAAACTAAACCCTATTTGCTTGGCATCGGCTTCTTTCCAACCTGCGGACCAAGTACTTCCTGATCTACAATAAGGGCCACCACCACTGCATAATTCATACTTGGTCGGGAGGGATTAGTGAAGCCGATTGTTGTTCCCAGTGGTTCTTTGATAATTACCCCACCGGACAAGGGACTTGCTTCATGCAGGTTATTCTGCGTGGCACTACAGATGGTTACCTCACTCCTCCTAGTTTGACAGCCAATGCCAGCTCCTTCCGTCTTAAAAACAGCAACAGTGGCTGCCAATGGTGAAATGATGTGACGTTCGGCTATATGAATTATTGCATTCAGACATTTAGTCGCTGTTCATTTTTCTGCTCATTTTGCGTAGTTGAGGAACCCAGGCTTGCTAATTCTCCTTTTAATAAATGTTAAAGTAGACATTATTTGGTTGAACCAAACTGCCAATCGTTGTCTTTTGCCCAAGTTGTGTAATATTAGGACTTCCCACTGGTATCTCTTCAATAGAGACCTCAAACAAGTGGAATGAAAGGGGGCTAGGATGCTGCACTTGAGCTTCCAGAATAGGATTAATTTGATTGTTCCATATAGACTCTTCACCACCCAGACTGCTTTTCTATTGACTATGCTATCCTTCTCACTAAGTCTGGTAGGAAGACGTTCAAAAGGGATATCCGGTTCTCCAACCCATGCCTCCCTATCGCTGATACCTACACCAGTTCTTCCTCCAGACAGACCCTTACGGACATCCTCTTTGTGGTTCACTGTCCATGTCTATGGACCCCTTATATGGTCTCTGTTCTCTCTCCTTTTTCCTCTTCACCCATTAATGGTGGCAACTGATGGGAGGTCTGCCTGGCCCCCTTCCACTCCTCCAAGACCATCATTAATCTTTACCTAAACTGCACCATCTTGGTCCAAGGCCCTAAGGCCAACCTCCTCCTTTTTGATAGACGCTTCCTGAGCCTTATCAATTTCCTTTCTTCTGCTGCTGTCCCTTCTTTCCCCTCTATGGT
Source organism: Ambystoma mexicanum (assembly GCF_040938575.1). Taxonomy (NCBI): domain Eukaryota; kingdom Metazoa; phylum Chordata; class Amphibia; order Caudata; family Ambystomatidae; genus Ambystoma; species Ambystoma mexicanum. The sequence goes on along the minus strand of NC_090924.1, from coordinate 864,344,464 downwards.
TCCTCTGCCTCCTCCATCCTTTGCCACCTCTTCCGCTGTCTCTGCTGCTTCTCCGGCCACCCTGTTGCCTCCTTCCTCTGCCACCCCTCTGGCACCCACCTCCTCCTCCTTTGCTACCTTTCACTCTCCTCCTTCCTCCCCTGCCCATTCTCGGGTGCTTTCCACACTTCCGCAGGGCATACCTCTGACCTGTATCCCTCCACAGAAGTCCTTCAAAGAGGGCAACCTGCTCCACATTGCTACTCTGAACTCTCGCTCAGCTGTCAAACACTCCTCTTACATCTGCCGTCTCCTGGACGAACTCGATCTTGATGTTCTCAGTCTGACCGAGACGTGGTTCGCTGCCAGCTCTGTCAAAAGCTTTGACACTCTCCTTCCTGATGGCTGCAAGATCCTCTCTATGCCCAGAACCAACGGTCCCGGTGAGGGTGTAGCCTTGATATTCCCGGAGTGGATCCCTGCTACTTTCATTCCTTTGCATGCTTGTTCTGCAGGCTCTCTCTCTCTCTCTCTCTATCTCCTGGCTTTCCTCTCACTGTGGCCACTATCTACCGGTTGCACGGCTAGGTGTCAGGAAAGGTAGAAGGCAATGGATATGGCAGGGCAAATGTGCACGAAATACACAGTAAACAACGTGCATTCAATATCCAAGACTTGTGTATACCAAAACCCAGGAGAGAAAACAGCGTGAACCAATGATACCACTATATGAAAAGGAATGTAGGGTAAGCACTTAGAACCTCCTTATGACTGAAAGGAAAGTCGGCAAACTCCTTACCCACTATGCTATTACAGATACTGACAGCGCTAAGCCCACGTAGAGGGCAAGCAGGGACAGAATCTGTGAGCTGACACTCTAGACGGTACTGAATAAAGAATTTGGAAACAGTACTCACAAGGACCGGAATGACCACATGAATGCCAGTACTCACGAAGACCGGAAAGACCACTTGGATGTCCGTATTCACGAGGACCGGAAAGACCACTCAAAAGTCAGTACTAACCCACAACCCTGTAAATCAAACAAGAACCCAGAAGGCAGTAAAGGCAAAGAGTGAGCATAACTAAATACCTAAACCCAAGTCAAGTGGCAAGAAGGAATAGAACAGAGTGGAAAACAAAAGATAATCGCACAGGAGCTAGTTACAACAGCTTCCCACACCCAATAATAAAATAGGAAATAAATGCAAAGGTGTAAAGGAAAACATGGCATGGATCCCAATAGAAGGTAAGGATCAGGAGCAGTGAAAACGATATCAAAAGGGAAACCTCCCTACCCATCCAAAGTGAAAAGGCAGGAAGCTAAACCTGTAAAGGAAAGATTAATGCAACAAGTCTTTCAGTAGTAAAGGACAATTTCTAGGAAACAGTGAACACAGGCAATTGGGCTGCAGCAAAAGGAAAGCTCAGAGAAAGGCTGCCTGCAGACAGAGAAAGGGAGAAAGGGATTTCCAGAAGGCAGAAATCAATTAGGCATACAAATACGAATTCCAGGACAAGGAACAAGAAACACTAACTAGAAACTGGGCACAAAAACTAGGAACCAGGAACAAGGGACCAGTCACGACAGGAACGCTGCAACAATGACCAGCGCTGGACTGAAGCAGACTGAGGCTTTTAAAGCTGCTTAACGAGCACACCCCTCAGGCGTGTCGCCTGCTGCACCTGCAGCCACAGGTGTTGCCTATCCTCCACCCAGCCTTGTCCTGCAAGGGAGGAGGTGAGGCAGTGAGCCGGGCATTCTGGGAAGCATAGTCATTTGATTAAAGTAGCAGTAGCATGCTGGCTGCCAAAAACCTGGAATGGATCCGGAAGGGAAGTAATTCGGGAAATAAGGTTTTAGCGCTCCCAATTCATCGGGACATTGTAGCATAAGGTTCGGAGGAAATGTCCAGTAGGGAATAAACCCCAAACTATGCCCCCAAGTGGCGGGAACGGGAGCGAAGGGAGCGAGCCGTGACACTAGGTAGCCTATGTCCTCTTTGGGTGGGCAGACCTCTCCTCCTTGCCTCTACCTCTCAACTTCTCCTGCTCGGAGACCGTAACATCCAGTTGGATGCTTCTTGTCCTTCTCCAGGACTCTTTCGCAACCTCTGTGACTCTATCCTTCTATTCTACCCTCTGGCCAACTCACTCTGCAGGGCACCCCCTGGATGTTCTGACTTCCTCAGACCTTGGCCTCTCCAACAGTCTCACCACTCCTCTCTCCTGGAGTGATCACTTTCTCTTTTCCTCTCATCTCTCTCTATCCCGCAGGCTAAGCCGATTCCAGCACTGCCACCTACCTTCTCGGTCATCCGACCCATGAAGCGTGTTTCAGTGGAGGCTTTCACTGCTACTTTCTCTTCTTCTTCACCTTTGGCTGACTCATACCCTGACACAACCCTTTTCAACCTTCATATTTCCATCTCTGACACTCTTGATGTACTTGCCCCTGTCATGAGGATCTTCTTGAAGCCCAAATCCAAGTGCAACTCTTGGTACGGCTCTGACCTCGTCATCCTTAAACGCAAGTGCAGTGTGGCGGGGAGGAAGTGGAGGGCAATAGGTGCATACTCTTACAATCTGGCCTGCCGCCTGCTCCAAAGGCAGTATAGCCTCTCTGTCCTCACCAGGAAGAGAGCTCCCTTCCAAGCCCATGTTCTCTGCGCCCTCACAACTCTGCCAAACTCTTCAAAATCTGCAAGGAGCTGGCCAATCCTGCTGCAGTACCTACCTCTCCTGTTCCCTCCCAGGCCGTATGTACGCCCTTGGCTTCTCATTTCGTCACTTAAACTCAGGACATCCTGTCCACCCTCTCTTCCTCCTCCTCCACTCCTGGCCTTCCTGTGGCCGCCTCTCCTCCTCCCTTCTCTTCCTTTCCCTTGTTCACCTCTGACGACGTTTCTAGACAAGTCTGATCTATGAAAGTCTCGTCAAAACAGGTTCTTCCCTGTTTTTCCAGAGCCATCAAGGACCACATCGACACCCTTCTGCCAGCCTTGGCCGATTTCTGGAATCACTCTTTTGCCATTGGAACCTTCCCCTCCCCCTGAAGCCTACCCTTGTGCACCCTCTCTTAAAGAAGCCCTCTGCCGATCTTTCCTCTCCGGCTAACTATCGCCCAATCTCTATTACTCCTTTCCTGGGCAAACTCTTGGAAAAGCTGTCTATCTCCCAGCTTAACCTTCACACTGACTCTGTTGGTTGTCTCCATGACCAATCTGTCTGGCTTCGGGCTGCCAGAAGCCCTGAAACTTCTCTCTTGAACATCTGTGAAGATCTGCTCTCAAACCTTGATTCTAACCTTCCTTCTGTCCTCATTCTCCTCTATCTTTCTTCTGCTTTTGACACAGTCAACCATGCCATCCTGCTCAATCGCCTCCGTGATAACCTCGGTATCACTGATCAGGCCCTGGCCTGGCTAACCTCCTTTCTCACTGAACAACCCTCTCAGGTCCAGTTGGGGTAATTCCTCTAATCTATCTCTCTCTCTTTCTGTGGTGTTCCCCAGGGGTCTCGCCTTTCTCCCTGGCTGTTTAACCAATACCTGGCACCTCTTGCCCACCGCATCGCTTCTTTCTGCTCCAGTTTTCAGTGTTATGAGAATGACACCCAGCTCTCTTTCAGACACCCCCCAGCCGCCTCTACTCATTCTCACATTCCAGACTGTCTGTCCGCAATTCAGGCGTGGTGTGCCACCAATGATCTCTGCCTTAATGCTAGTAAAAGGGAGATCCTCCTCATTGGAACACAAACTCCCTCCGTTCCTCTCTCTGGCCGCCCACTCTGGGCCCTCTTCTTGCTCCTACCTGTGAGGCTTAGATCCTTGGGGTCATCTTTGACTCCACCATCTCCTTCTCTCCTCACATCTCTGACATCTCTAAGAAGTCAAACTTTCAGCTGCACCTCCTCATAGGATTCTTCCTTTCCTCACTTTCCCCCAGAAGCTCACTGTCTCCAGAGCTCTGGTCCTCTCAAGACTGGGCTACTCTCCGTCCTTTACAACTTATCCAGAACAGGACTGTGAGAGTTGTCCTTGGCCGCAAGCCCAGGGATCGTATCACTGCAGCTCTGAAATCTCTTCATTGGCTCCAAGTGGCGGGAAGGATCAAGTTCAAGGCTTTCTGGGGCTTGGGACCGCACTACCTCCAACTCTCTATTCCTACATATCTCCCATCTCAAGCTCTCTGTTCATCCACCTCCAACTCTCTGAGGATCAGTCGGTTTTCCAAGCAGAGACTTGGGGCAGATCTCTTTTTTTCAGATGGGGCCTCCCCCTGGAACAGCCTCCCTGCCTCTCTCAAACTTGAGCAGAACCATCTCCAGTTCCGGAAGCCACTAAAGACCTTCTTCATTGCTTCTGTTTTATCTTTTCCTCTCCCCTGCTGATGAACCGTCTATTCCACGCACTGGTCACCTGACCACCTTCTGAACTTGGGCCCAGGTCCCTGCCTGTTCAGCTTTACCTCGCACTGCATTTTGGCTCCCCAGCACGTGTGGTCTGTATCTGTAACCCTACAGTCCCATCTCTCTGCATTTATGAGCCACAGGTTTGCTGCACTTTCGACTACCTGCACTGAGCCACCCGCTGGCTGCACTTTTGTAACCTGCATTTCTCCATCCCCCCTTTTGCACTTCTCCCCTTCCCCTTCTCTGTCCTTGCACGATCTGAATGGCACAAGGCCTAGTAAGATTGTTGTTTTGTCCTCCCTCTGTTTCCCCCTCCTTGTCTTGTTGCACCTAGACACACTTGGGTACAGGCATGTTATAAATGCCATATCTTATCACATATCATATCATTACACACACCTGACTTCAATCACTATTCCCCACAAGGATAAAAGGCGGAGCATGAAAGCACACTCTGAGCGAGGCAAAGCACACGAGGAAGCAGCAGATCCAAAATGAAAGTTTAATACAAGGCGCAAGACGGTAAGATCGAAAGGGATTGCAAGGAGGGAAGTGCCCTTGATCCTTTCGCCGAAAGACTGCATCTTTCATGACCCTTCGAGAATAGGAAACATGAGACCTGGAATTAAAGCTGAAGAATCCAGCATTGTGTGTCTGAGGTACCCGGGGATCTCCCGCGTCGATAGTCAAGGCGGGGAGAAGCGTTTGTCGCTGAGGTACTGTGCTTGGCTCCTACAACAAAGCAGCACCAGTGAAGTCAGCACAGCCAGTGAGTTTGGGAGACTGATACTAGACCGGGCTATGTGGAAACCAAGGTTGCACGCGGCAACATTGTATAAAGCAGATTATTAAAACAGAGGTTGAGTGAATGAACTTTGAAGCTAAGATACGATACCGTAGACAGAGTGGTCCGGCATCACGTGGGTGCTCAACCGAAAGTCTCTGTTAAGTATCCACCGAAAGGTTGCGAATGGTAAAAGAAAGAGAATTATGAAATTGAAGTGGTCCTGCAATGGATCAAGCCAAACCCTGTGTACATTTGAAGGTCTTTGATACTTGATGTAAAATTGACATTGATGCGAGCCCGCTGCAAACGAATAATCTATGAACATTGTGTGATTAAGTGAAAGGTGAAGGACAGGCTCGAGCCCAGCAGAGGGAAGCCTGTACAGAACTTTGCGATAAAAGGATCTGAGCCCGGCTGTGGGAGATTCGGGGTGAATCGTGAATCATCTGATGTGAAAATCTAAAGAGGAAAAGAACGTGGTGTTTATTTGGTTGCATCAGGCTCTTTGAGTTAAGCCCCTGAGCCATTTGTGGGTCCCTGGGGGTGCCGGATTGGATCCCGAATCTTGACAGGTTCCTGACATGGCTTGAGGCTGGTCTCACGAGGATGGGACAGTTATGGAAGATGGGCCAATTTATCTCTTTGGTGGACCTGGAAGAGGTACTGGGAATCGGAAAGCTGTCAGTGTTCTCCTACCTGCAACTGAAGGGGGTGATCAGGGCTGCGCCCTGGATAGAAGGGATACAGAGGGACCTCACCTCCTTTGAGAAGGTGCTTGATTCACGCAGTAAGATGAAGTGATTAATTTCAGCCCTATATAGGGCATTAGTGGAAGTGTGAAGGGGTGAAACGGAGAAGCTCAGGAACAAATGGCAACGGGACTTGGGTTCGGAAGTAGATGATGGACTATGGTGCACAAATTGCGCAGGGGAACACAGAGCCTCAATTACATGCCAGTACAAGCTCCACACGATTAAACTAGTGTGGACGAGTGTGTTGCCGTGGTGACACAATCCTTCATGGCAGTCTGTCTTTGCTGGTTATTGAGAAGGCGGACATCAAATCTTCATAACCGCCTACTGAGAAGTAAGAGTGTAGCAAGTACGGACGAGTGTGTTGCCGTTTGTCTCCGAGGGAAACGAGGGACTGATAACATCTCACTGTCTTGTGGAACAGGGCATGCAGAAGGTCTTGATGAAGCAGCACGCGCATATCCTGAGCCCATTTTATGCCGATAAGCCACAGTAATGAAGCTGTTAACATCACAGTGTTAATTTGCTTATCTGCGTATTCTATAATCTAACCGCAAGTTGCTAACTCGCCTCACTGCAGTGTTTACATGTTTATCGGCGTACTCAGCAATTTAATCGCAAGACGCATGCTGCAGCCCAATTCCTTGCCACTTATCATTCATAGACTAGCAGCCAACTGAACTGCATTGTCAGGCGCAGTTGCGTACGCGGGGTTATCACAAACATTGCAACATTGGCCTATCAATCAGGCTTACCAGTTCACATAAAAGCCTCCTAATACACCCATATTTAGTGAAAACAGCTGACCGAATTTGGGAGAATGTATTCAAGCATACTGATAAGTCAACGTCCAAGTTGGTTGTAAATGTGTTAGAACCTGAGGAGTGGCACAGAAGGAGGAAGCGCAATCTGGAGGGACGATTCGAAAGCACCATAGTTTGATAGTAGGCCGGGATCAGGGGTCCAAGAACCTAATAGTTCCACATGACATTCCTTAATTCATTGTGTACAGAACGATGTGTCTCCTGACTTGGATACTAGCATTACAATTGAAATTTTAACATCAAGTCCTTGTCTCTCTTCGAACCAAATGGCCAAACTTTTGCTGATCAACCTGGATTATAACTTATCGACTTCATACATCAAAGAAACTATTTCAAAGGGTGTCATTACTAAAAGAGCACTGAGAGAAAGTGCGGTTGGTGATGTCTTGAGTTGGGGTCACTCGAATGCTGACTTTGTTGGTGAGGCTGTAGAAGTTGACATCAGGGAGCACCCCCAGGATCAGAGGTTTGGAGGGGAGGTCTCAAGGGAGGCTCCGGACAATGGGGTCATTCAAATTGATTCTCAGGAACCTCCTCACCTAAGTGGTGATCAAAGAGTGAACAGAGACTCTACTGATATACAAAATTGCGAACAAAGCTCCCTCGATCGGAACAAGGCTCCTTCAGATTCCACACTATTGGCTCTGAGTTTTGTATTAAACTCATTAGTTAGAGTTTGAACTCCTAAAAACGGAGGTTCAATCTCATTCAGGGATGTTACTTGAACTAACTAAGGAGGTGGGAGCCTGGGAATCAGCAATGGTAGGCCTAAATGGCTTAATAAACGCTTTCATTGTTTTTTTTTTAAACTTGTTTATTTTTCAGGCAACGCACAGGAAAACATTACTTTACAATCATATCAAGCTCACTATATTTCCAGTCTTCTAAATCTTCCCCTCAGTCTCCGACCCCCTCCCCCTCGCTCCGTCCCTCCTCCGGGTCCTGTCCCTCCAACGATTGTGCCAGGTTTCTGTCCATAGCCCTCTGGGCGTTCGACACTAGGCGAGGTTTGTATGTTAGGGCTGGGAAACGCTGGTCATACTCTGTCACTGGCGACCAAATGTTTGTGAAGCGGTGAAGGAGTCCTTTATTTGCAGCCATTATTTTTTCCGCAATGAATGTGTCCCAAAGCTTAAGCCACCATAGGATCAATAGGGGGCCCTCCGGGGACTTCCAGGTTCGGGCAACCGTGATCTTTGCGGCCAGTAGCAGTTGCGTTATGAGGGTTGCCCGCCTGCCCGACCCCGGGTATATGTCTGGGATTGGGGTCCCTAGTAGGATTGGTTCAGGCTCTAGCGGCAAGATAATCTGAGTGATGTCTGCAATGGTGGCAATACACTGGGTCCAAAAGTTCGCCACCACCGGGCATGACCACCACATATGCAAATAGGAGCCCTCCATGCCGCAACTGCGCCAGCATAGGGGGCTCAAAGACTGATTAAAGCGGTGTAGTCGCAGGGGAGGGTAGTACCATCTGAGCAGTAGCTTATTTGCGCATTCTCGGTTGGTCACGCAGGAAGAAGACGATTGGGTACGTGCCCAGATGTCGGACCGTGATTGGTCTTGGATCGGCTGTCCTAGTTCTGTTTCCCATTGCGACATGTAGGTGGCTTTGGTCAAGAGCAGATTCGGCTGCATTAGTTTGTATAGCATGGAAATTCGCCCTCGGCCCGGGGGATCAACGGCTGTTAGTTCGAGGGCATCCAAATCTCGAGTGGCCGCCGTGCGAGTCTGTGGTTGCGAACACCAGTGTCTGACTTGGATGTAGGAGAATCTGTCAGACTCGGCCAAGCCAAAGGTGCTCTTACATTGGGTAAACGTCAGCGGCTGAGAGTTTTCGAATAGCTGACTTAGGGTACTAAGGCCTCCAGCGATCCAGTTTTTAAAGTTCGAGGGAGAGGACCCAGGCGAAAAAGCCAGGTTATGGAAGACTGGGGAGAGCGGGCTCAGGTCTCTTGGGATACCTCTAGATTTGCATGCCCAATCCCAAGCCTGTAACGTTTGTTTGACGACAGGAGAGATGGCCATGTCCGTCGCAATGGGGCAGGGAGGTGTAGCAAGAAACGGAGGGGAAGGGGCAATCGAGATTGTTCTGCCTCCGTCCACTTGGGCCGCTCTGACGAGATGGTCCAAGCTCGAGTATGAGCTATCTGGGCTGCAATCTGATATCTTTGTAGGTCAGGGACCCCAAGGTCTCCCTGGGCTCGAGCACACATCATGGTTCTCCACGGGATGCGTGATTTTTTCCCCCTCCAAATGAAGCTAAAGATCTTCCTCTGTAGCCGTAGTAGCAGGGGGCGGGGGATGATAGTGGGAAGGGCAGAGCAGGTATAGAGGAACCTTGGTAGGGGATTCATCTTACAGGCCGCGATGCAACCAATTAATGAGATCTCCTGTGAGCGCCAGTGTTCTAGATCATCCTCCAAGGTCTTAAACAGGGCCGGGAAGTTTATCCGGTAGGTGTCCTCGGGACAGGCCGGGATCTGAACACCCAGGTAGGGGATTGATTTCTTGCTCAATGGAATGAAGCAATGGGCTCCAAAGGATTCCCTGTCCTCCTGTACCAAGCCTATTCCCAAGGCTGCCGATTTCGTAAAGTTTATAGCAAACCCCGAGACCCTGCCAAACCTGTGGACTTCCGCCAAGGCGACTCACAACGACTGGGAAGTATCCGCAATTGTCAACATCACATTGTCCGCGTAGAGCGCGATTTTATGTTGGGTCAGTCCTACTTGGAGGCCTTTAATTCTAGAATTACGGCAGATCCTCTGAGCCAGGGGCTCCATCACCAGGGCAAAGAGCAGGGGGAAAAGGGGGCACCCCTGCCTCGTGCCGCATGTTAGAGGGATCGAGCCGGAGAACAGGCCATTCACGCGGAGACCGGTCTTTGGAGCTTGGTAATTCGCTAGGACGAGTTTTGAGAAGAGAGGTCCAAGTCCAAAGGATTCCAAGGTGAAACGGAGAAACCCCCAGTCCACTTTATCAAAGGCCTTGGTTGCGTCCAGGGCCAGCAGGGCCAGTTTTCGTGAGTCTCGCTTGGCTATTTCGACGAGGTTAAGGACCCTACGGGTGTTATCTGTGGTCGCCCTATTCATCACAAAGCCTGTCTGATCTGGATCAATGATCTCTGAGAGGACCTTCGCCAGGCGGTTCGCCAGGACCTTCGAGTAGATGTTTGCATCTAGGTTTAGTAGCGAGATAGGTCTATAAGCCATGATGTCTCTAGGGTCTTTTCCTGGCTTGAGAGCCAGTATCGTGATTGATTCTTGCATTGATGCTGTAACCTATCCCGAGGCTGTGAAAGAATTAAAGAGAGTCATCATGGGGGCCAATACTGGGGCCGGAAAAGTTTAAAGAATCACGGTGATAACCCATCTGGGCCCGGGGCACTTGCTTTCAGGCTTTTAATAGCCTCGTCGACCTCCTCGCTGGTGATCGGGGCTTCCAGCTCCTCTCTTCTTGCTGTGGAGACGTGAGGAATGGATGCTCCCTGCAGGTAGGCCCGCTGTTCTTCCTTTGATCTCGGGGTCGTGGACAGTGTCTCCACAATGTGGGACTCTGCAATCCGAAATTTATCCCGGTCAGCGAACTGTATCCAGTTCTGAGGGTCCCGGAGCCCTATGATTGTGTTCCTACGCTTGACTCTCGGCAGCTTCTCCACCAAGAATCTGTTAGCTTTATTCCCCCTAGCATAGTAGCTTTGCTTTGTTTTGGCCAGGAGCTGGGTGGTGTCCTCTGCATAGTGAGCCTCCAGCTTCTTCCGGGCTGCCTGCAGGACTCGATAGACTCGAGGGGACCAATTTTTAGCCTTACATGCCGCCTCTGCTTTTTGTACCTCACTCTCCAGGTCACGGCGGAGTTGAAGCTGACGTTTATGGTAGGCTGCTCCTCGGGAGATCAATACCCCTCTCATCACTACCTTCATTGCATCCCACGTGTTCGCTGGAGAGGTATCTTCGTTTCTGTTCATTTCAAAGAATTCCTTTATAGTTTTGGCCACTACGTCTCTAGTTGACATATCGCCTAATATTGGGTCGTAAAGAGCCCATCTGCGTTGCGGAGCCGGATCAGGATCGTGGGCTCTGAGCGTTAGGGCTATTGGGGCATGATCTGAGAGGATTCTCTGCCCTTTGGAGACTTCGTCCGTGAATGCTAAAAGCTGGGGAGAGGCTAGGAGGAGGTCGATGCGTGAGTACGTTCTATGTACGCCGGAATAAAATGAGTAGTCCCGTTCCTCAGGATGGAGGACTCTCCAGGCGTCTACCACCTCCAGAGTTCTGAATAGTTTGAGGATCGCCGTTGCAATGCCAAAGTCTCTACAAGTCGGGGGATGTGACTTGTCTGTCGATGGGTCAGGGACTCCGTTAAAATCTCCCCCGACAATGGTGTAGCCCTCCGCAAACGGCAGGAGGGAGGCTTCTAAGCCTGAGTAGAATTCCTCCTGCCCCTCATTAGGAGCATACAGCGAGATCAGAGTATATACGATTCGACATTTGATCGCCACAAAGCGGCCCTCCGGGCAGAGCATAGAGTCTAGGATTTGTGGTCTGAGGCCCCTGGCAAAGAGAACCGCCGAGCCGCCCTGCTTTGTTCCATTTGAAGCGAGGTATTGCAGGGGGAATTGCTGGTCGCGCAACCTCTTGAAGTCGGTCGGAAGCAGATGGGTCTCCTGGAGGAAGACAACGGAAGCCCCGTGATTCTGCAGGAGCCTCAAGATCGCTTTCCTCTTCTGTGGGGCGTTGAGGCCTCTGACATTCATTGTTAGGAATTTCAGTTTCTGGTGCGGCGGCGGGGCTTCCCGCGGCCCTCCCGGGAGAGGGGGCTGGTCCAGGTAGGGGGAGCGGTCATGCTTAGCCATCATCTGGAGACTTCAAATTAGCATGGAATTCCTGTGGTTGCGTTTTATGCATCCTCCAACGGGAGGGTAACTTTTCGGTGAGGCGGGAGGCCGGGATATCCAGCACCACCCCACCCAAGGCCAACGGGGCCATAACCGTACCCCCAGCCAACAGGGCTAGGGCCGGAACTAACAGTGTTAGCAGGGTTAGTCTCCAACGGTGGGTCGATGTCATACTCCTTGGAGTGGAGCATGGGCCACTTGGGGGGCCGCGGCTTCATTGACAATTTCTAGTAGCTGTAGGGTCGGCAATGTCATAATTGGTGAGGTCATTTTACTTTCCGGCGTCTCTGTGCTCTGGACCAGGGTTGCTGTTGCTGTCTCTGAGGCAGTTGCTCCAATCTCTCAGAGGATGCAGGGGATTCTGGGCCGCTGGGGACTCTGGGGAGTTTGTGCGCAGGATCGATTCTGCATCCTCGAGATGACTTATTTTGCGCTGGACTCCCTGGAATGTGAATTGCAGGGTAGACGGGAACAACCAGCGATAACGTATCTGCTGGTTCTGCAGGAACAAGGTTAAGGGCTTCAGGGCTCTTCTTTTCTGTAGGGTCATCGGCGAGAGGTCTTGATATATCTGAAACTGGGTGCTCATGAACGAGAGCTTGTCCTTAGTGCGGCTTATCGCTGAGATGGGCTCTTTAGTTGCATAAAAATGGACTCTGGTGATTACATCTGGAGGGGCGTCAGTATCTAGGGCGCAATCTGTGCGTTCGGTCCAGAATGAGCTGGGTTTTATCCATATGCGGGTAGAGCGCTTGGAAGACGTTGCCTACGTACTCTGGCAGTTCTTTATCTTGGATCAACACTGGGACCCCTCGAATACACAGATTATTTCTTCGGGTCCTATTTTCTAGGCCCTCCTGTTTAAACTTGAGCACCTCATTTCTGCTCTGCAAGACCTGAGGTCATGTCTCAGCTCTGATAGTGCGGCGTTGTGGCTCTCGGTTAGATCCTCCACCCCCCCAACCTCTGCTCCGCCTCCGTAAGTCGTTGGTCTGTTTGATCCAGTCGAGTGGACAGCTCCGTCATGCATGATCGGAACTCCGCTTTAATATCTTGCATGAAGGCCTGGATGTCTTCTTTCGTGGCTAGGGATCCCTGGGCCCCGGTGACTTCTGTGGGGTCAGCTTTGGGGTGGGGTCCGGCCTCTTTGACTTATCTGCTGCTAGTAACATGACAGAAATGTCTGAGGATTTGCTGGCTTTAGGCAGCTTCGACATTCTGAATGGGAGTGAATGATAGCTTCCGGGGCAAGTGGAGCCGGGGTTGCCCGGGCCAGCTAGACCGTAGAGAACCTTCACACTAATAGAAGCTCCTAAGCTGATCGTTGGCGGTGAACTGGCGAGAGCCAGGCAGAAAGATTCCAGCAGGATGAAGGAGAGCGGGCCAGCCCTCCGGTGAAGCCCCTCGGGAGCTGATGATTCCGGAGCTCTCCAGGGGCAGCGGGGAGCAATGGGCATGGGCACCCCAGGAATCCACCAGATGGTGGGGGGGCTGGAAGAATTGGGGAGAGAAGGGGGATCCCTGGGGGGTGCCATCGCTGATGTGTTTGGCTTAGGGGGAGAATGGGCCGGGGCACCCCTGGAAGTTGGAGCAGAGGAGAAGGGGTGAGGTGCTCAGCAGAGCAGGGCTCGAAGAGCCGAGCAGAATCCACGCCCCAGATAATAGCGGAGGATTTGGCACCCCCAGGGCCCCGCTGCAGTGCTCTCATCTCCAGAGGTTCGGGGACCCCAGCTGTAGCCCCCACCGTCCCAGGGGTCAGGTCTCTGGATGCCGGAGCTTCGCCGTCTACCTCACGGGCCGGGAGGGGCGCAGGCTCGGGAGCTCCCGCTCTACTGTCACTGCGGGCTCGGAGCCCGCTCCTCCCTCACCGGCATTGATTCCGAGGATCGGAGGGGGAGGGAGGGGAGCGGAGGGGGGACCATGCGTTATAGGGAACGAAGGGGATGGGATCTACTTTGGGATCGCTGGAGGCAGGGTGCTGTCTTCAGGGTCCAGGGGTGGGGGGAGATATTCTTCCTCCTGCTTCCCGTCTCTTCACGGGTCCGGCCCCGGCCGCCATCTTGGAGGCGTTGGCTTCTCAGTGCGGGCGGGAAGCGCAGCAGCCCGGGGCTGATTGCAGGGGTGTACGGGGCCTTGCAGGGCTACAGCGGGAGCCCTGGGTCTTCCGGACGCATTTAATGCACCCGTGATTGTGATCCGATCAGCGATCACCAAATTATTGCAGAAAGCCGCGGGCTCCGGGCGGAGGGCATTAAGGAAGCAGCCGCATCGCTGGCGTTCCTGGCCACGCCCCCCAACGCTTTCATTGTTAAAGATATCCTGTTCTTGAGGGAGGAGAGTAACAAACATATATCAACTGGGAAGGAAATCAAGGCATATCTGGTCAAGTTTGACAGGACTTGAACCTACTGAAAACAGAAGTCAAAGGGCTGGGGAATGCTCTAAATGATTTTGAAAGGTTCCAATCTGGATGTGCCCTCTGAATTTAGTCCATTAGACGATACTCCCCTCTCTCAATCGACGTTGGGCGAATTCATGAGACTGGCCCAATTGGGTGACAATATTTTATCGGGATCCTACTCAAAAAGCAAACCCCAGTCAGATGATACAAACTCTTCTGAATCTGCTCCGGCTGGAAAAGATGATAACAAGACACTGACAGGAGACAAACATGAGTCATTAAGCGAGGTGGGAGGGACATCTAATGGATTAGCTCTTGACCCTGCATCAGAAAATGACCTAGGTTTAATGGGGGAAAACAGTAAGAAACAGCTGGAAAAGGTCAATTTAAGGAGGCAATGCAAAAGAATGCACCTGATCACGACATATTAATCCCGACGACACAGCCACAGAAAACAAAAAATAAGATACAAGGTAAACAAAAGGTATCTGGGAAAAGAAAGTTCTTTAAGGCTCTGAATAAAATTGCTGTTAAAGACTCTTCAGAGAATACACAGCCAAATCTGGCAAAAGAGAAAAAAAAGGACTCCATACAAATACCACAAGCTGGCATAGGAAAATCGTGCCTAAGTCCGGAAACATCACACTCCAACCAAGGGTCCAAGAAGGTGAGTGTGGGCCTTCATACATATCAACTGAAAGGGGAGGTTAAGAAACCTCTCGAAATAGCTCAAATTTTCTTGAAAAGTCAAGCGAAAGTGAATGGTCCAGCAAAAGTGGCTAAAGAGAATCAAGCGGTCAAAGAAAGTAAAAGGTCGGTTTCAGTACCTGCCCAGGATGGGTCTAATCAGTTAAATGACCAGATTCAAGGAACTACAGAAATCTTGATGGATCCTGAAATAATATCAACAAACCTCATTGGATGTATACCAGAGGGGGATGACTTGCCTAAGGAGGATCTAGTGAGACCAGATAACATTTTGTATCCATTTTCAATACCAAGAGTATGGTTAAAAAGGACGAATTTTATGTCAGAGGAGCCTTAATAGAGGAACCATTCTGTCCCTAACTAAGCAAATACCGGATTTCTATCTCTTATCGTCTCAGGACATTGCGCCTCATTACAAGTCCGGTGGTATAAATCCGGCATGCTGCTGCTGGACCTGTGAATTTTTCTGGCGCCTAGCTTCACGGAAACACTGGGGGATTATGACCCTGGTGTTACTGGAAGTCAGATGCTGGAAAATCATTAATCCCCATTCCTAGTTGAGTCCGATAGGACTCAAATGGGAATGGGGATGATGAAAGCATGGAGCTTCCATGAAGGTCTGCGGGCGGGTGCCCTCTCGCCCACCAGGTCAGACCTGGCGAACGGGACGGCAGTTTCCCAATGCCTTGTGAGGTTGTAATTTGGAGATAATTCCTCTGTACTGTATGGCGGTAACAGTAATTCCGTTGGGCAGAGTTTTCGCTAGTTTTACTGCCGTACTTGTAATGAGGCCGTATGTGTCATTTGCTGGATACAGCAGTTGCGTTTAGTTGGGTCAGGTTTTCTGTTTGAGAATACAGTTAATGAAGATCATTCAGTGATTTCCACTTTGACATGATGAATTGGAGGCCTTTTTTAAGTTCTAGGTCTAGTGGTTAGCGGAGTTGTGAGCCAGCTTCCAATTGTGAGATTTGTTCCCAGTGAGAATTGAGCAAATGTCGAACCAACGTACATCCAGATAACAGTACACACGGTGTGCTAAATGGCTTTCCAAACCTTGGAGATAAGTAAACAGCATATTTGCTAAGAAACATTGCTGATTTTTAAACAATCAACTCTTATTCTCCGCTGCCAAACTAGCATGAGTACTGGCATCATACGAATCCAGGAGCAAATAGCAAACATTTATTGAGTGACAGTAGAGAATCTAGAAGTGGTGCGCCATCAGGTCTATTGGGCCGTCCTTTGCAAATGCCTGTCTGGAAAGCCACTTACATGTGTGCTGTAAATGATACCTACCTGCTCTCCTACTCCTCTTGATTCCTTGGTCCCTCCAAGTTTACTCTGCTCTGCACACCTTTACATTTCCACTCTCGGTGCCCTGTAACAACTCCAAATACATAAATAGACAAAATAAATACATTTATCAGGAAAATACTTAACCCCACCCTCAGTCATTTCCACCATTTTTTCTTTTCTCAATGACCATTTGTCAGAATCTCTGAGGGTGTATAAGTACATGAGGCTCAGTGGATGCCAAATGGCTGTAAGAAAATCATTTGTGGGACCTGAAGTTAGAGTTGGAGAAAGGTCCCTTGTTCCGAGCAGCTGAGATGACTGACTTTCGCTGAGCGTCTATAACAAATTCAGTTTGGTGGGAGCCCACATTTCTTCCATGAAGTGAGTTATGATTTGAGGGAGGAGTTGTCTGTTATGTGTGCTATTGTCAATATACCACGTTGTAACCAGCAAGGCCCTGGCACTGGGGCGTTATCTCTTTTGATCAATATTTTCTGCCATATGGATGATTTGGGGAAGTCTGCAGGAGATGTAGCAGGGTGTTTGGCTCGGGAGGATAGCTCAGTGGCAATGTGCTCGCATTGGGAGCAGGACGACACTGAGCACCACAGGTTCGATCTCCGGGTCAGCGCTTAGAAACCTCTGGGTATTAAGCGCGTTATAAATAACCTATCATATCATATCATATCACCAAGAAAGCCTATAGGGACTGAGAGAATCTGCTGTGCGGTTGGTGTAGGAATGTGGTTTGGAGAAGGGAGGGATCTGGGGAGAATAGGAGGAGATAGTAAGTGTTCTAGTTACAGCTAATTGTATCCATTCTCAAGAGGACAAATCATAATCGATGTGAATATTTGTCATAGGGTGAAGGCAGAAGTGATAGAGTCTAATATTGGGACTGATCCTGTCCCTGATTGTGTCTCTTTCTGTGCTCTTGCTAAAGAAAAGATGTCAACCTCTGAACAAGGTCAGTGTAGAAGTAAGGAAATTAGATTGCCAGTGGGCTCATGCATGCTGTACCTTGGATGTTAGAGACATTTCTATCACCCCTAAGTGGCCCCACCAAGATAGATGGAGCGGCGAGAAGTCGAAAATAACTTGCAGCACTGAGCAATCTTCATTACCTGCCTATCACATAAAAGTTAAACTTACTAAAAGATGAGAATTTCTTTTCTCTAATGCAAGGTGTTTAGGTTATGCCAACAAACGTAGATTCGTAATAGAATACATTGTCTCTCAAAGTAGTAATTTATTATTTGAGAGGAATATGTGGCATGGGAATTGCAGCTGTCAATGGCGGTAGGAGGTGATGCAGAGATTGCTCGAGGGTTTCGAGAATACCGTCGAGGCTGTCTGAATGGTAGCACTTTGGGACGCATTACGAGTTTGGCAGTAAATCTGCAGGTTACCGTCCAATTCATTAACTGTTACCACCACTCAGTCCCAGGGATTTATGATCGGTGGCCCGGTGGCATTAGTCCCAATTTTTGGAGTCCATATGACTGCACAGGGATTTCTAGCAGATTTACCCCAAGCAGTAAAATGTGTTGTAAATCCAGTGAGTTTTGGTGGTTCAGTGTAAGATTTACTTCCACCTTTTTGCTGGAGGTAAATCTTTCACTTTATTGCCAGAAATCATAGTACATAGTGAAGTAATGCGCTGGTAAAGTAGCAGTAACAGAATTACAGCCACTTTACCACCATTTTTACCGCACTGCCATACTTGTAATAAGGCGCTTTGTCTTGAATTTGATTGTTATTCATTGCACGCCTCAGGAGTTTCCCTGCAGCTATTGGAATCCATATTCCTGTCTGAATTCATATTCACAATGCCTGATACGGTGGGCAAATAAAGTGATACCCAGGTATGTTAGTCTGTCTGGCTTCCAATTCCCTTGGTGAGCATACAAGGCTGATTGGCAGAATGATGGGGTTAGAGGAAGAAACCCTGTTTTTCCCAATTCCGTTTGTAGCCAGATAACTGTGTGCTATGAATGTTATATGATATGTATCAGTTAACAAGTTGTTATAAAGGCCAGTGATGGCACAGCATAGTCAGATTTGTATACTTTTGGGATCTAGAAGGAACACCATTGGAGAATAGCATGAGAAAGTAGAGCCATCTGAATTTGTTTTTTGGAGGAGCATGACTTGGGTATGTGTAAAGAATCTCAGCTATGGCTATCAGGTAGGGACCAATGCCCAGCCAATATTAGATTTAGAGAACTTACTCACACTCAAATGGGTCGAACACCTTCCATTATTGAGGGAGATAGCCTCCATTGGGTCAGTTTACCAGTTCCACAACATTGCAGAAAAGAATGGTGTTGTTGGAATCTGCTCTCCTGCTCATGAAGCCAACTTGCTCTGGCTCTATCAGGAGGAGACTTCGTTGATCTTGGTGGCTTGTATATTGACATAGCTCTTACATGCCTCGTCAAATGTGATGGAAGAGATGAAAGAATTCTTACGGATCAAGGTCCTAGCTCCCTCAATACTCCTTTACTACACTAACCGGCTCATTGATAGTTTCAACAAGACTTTGGAGCACCATTTGAGAAATGATTTTGCCCAAGATGGGTACAACTGGCATCTGATGCTATCATATGTTGTGTTTTCTATCTGGAAGAACCTATCAAGATTATGGGAGAAATCCAAAGGATGTCCTAAAACTGCTTGCAGAGGAGTGGAACGACAAAGAAAACTCTAGCCCAAAGAAATGGAGGCAGATTGACGGAAATACTGCCAATTAAATTTCTGTAAATCCGCCACTTTTAACACTGTGAAAGAAGAGATGCTGTAATGAAGGGCTGATCTGATCCTCAGATTACCACAGGTGGTATTAGTAAGAAAATTCCCCTGTCCTCGTAATGAGGTACTACAAGTAACAGAAGCTGAGAGAATGTGGGATTTTATTTTAATAGGGGAATATGGTGGACTGTAGGAATTGATTGTAGTTCCCTACTATGAGGTCTTGTCTATCAATCTCAGGAGAAGCCGAAGCTGTAGCGAAATTGTCAACATTTGTTACCAGAAAAAACAATTTGGCCTCATGAAAGCTGTAAAGTGTGGGATGTGCAGTGGGCTGGGGCAACCTGACAGCAGGTGCCCCTCTGCGGCCCTGCTGCCAATTATTCCGACTGCTTCTGCCTCTGTGCACCGGTTGCCACTAAGATAAATGTGCCACCCAAATCCTGCCGCCCGCTCATTCTCTCCTAGCTTTGCCACCCGAGGCAAAAGTCTGTGTGCCTGGTTTTATAGGGACGGCCCTGTTGGTATACCACCAGCATCAGGTAGTTGTAAAGCGCCCTCTCATTCCCAGGATATGGTCTGCAATACAACAATGTAAATGAAAGAAACACATAGGAGCCCTTTTGTCCTACAAACCTCAATTTCCTTCTACACAAATGTTTTTTTCTTCCATTGTCTTCTGACAAATCGATTGCAAATGTGTGCCCCTTTCTCTGTAAGCATTTAACCTTCACACCGCCCTGTGCCCTCCTTCCTCGAGTCGAGTGCATCTTTGTGTAAATCCCAAATGCTTTGCGAGTGCGTCATCTGTTTGTGTGTGTTCACGAGCATTTCCACAATGCCTGTGATGTGACATCTGTCTTCTTCCCTCCCCCTCACTGAAATCCCGGTCATCTTTAAATCTGCCCCACTCTGCTCTTGTCCCCAGAACATTATCTCAGGCCCTTTATTGTAGCACGTCTCTCCCAGCTCCCCCCCCCTTCCAGGGCATGATAGGGTTCTGTTTAAGTGGTAAGTTTAATGCCAATCCGTGTCGGGTTCCTTTAGAGAGGAGCAGTACGATGGCTGGATTGGGGCACCCTGAGAAACAGGGTTGTAGATACATTTTGATTGGCTCTTTAGTTAAATAATTGCTTGAGAGTATTGAATCAAATTAATATTCTGGTGCCTTGCCTACGGCAGAGGGGGTCCTGCCGAAGGACAGGAAGGCCAATGGGCGACCCCCTGATTCAATTAGTCGCGGCAGATGTGTTGTGCAAACAAACAGCTCATTCGACGCGTAGGAGAGGAGGAGAAAGGGCAGGCGCCAGGGGAGTAATAATAATCTCCACGTCAGCCGCTGCTTCCTCTCTGTATAATTACTATGTTTGTGCGCGTTCATACCCCGCTCTGCCAAACAGAAGCCTGGTGCTTACCGCCGTTGTATATCTTGGGAAATTACAAAAGAGCGCGACATTATGGATTTAATAATGGTGTCTGGGAATTATCAGGATGGCGTATGAATCCGAGACAATACTTAACTGGTGTCAACAAGGCCGAATATACACACACTCTTTGGAATCGGGTATCAAGGAGGTTACTGCTACCAGTTCCAGAAACTGGGTTGGAAACGCTAGGGAGGATGAAAAGCAGAATGTTAGTACAAGGTGGCTGTGTTACTCATTGGGCACTCACTCATTGTGCTTATATTTCAAATCTTACCAATTTATTTAGGTTATTCCTTGAGCATTAACCAAGCTTTGAACCAACAGAGCCCTGCACATTAGTAGGGGTTTCAAGCACATAATAAAGATTACCCCTGCTATCTGCGCAGGGAGTATGAATTCTATTAAAGACTAGGAGGTGAGCATTATGCTTCAACTTCTTTTATTACCACTCTTCAGCAGTTTCAACAAACTATAACAAATCAACAACTTTTGAAATGTCCAAAGTGACTTTTCTCCTCCAGAACTACAACTCCCATAGTCTCTGTAGTCCTTCACTCTCCAGCTCAGCTATGACCACATCCTGTCCCTGAGCTCCTCCTCTCTTTTATGTGCTCTGACTGTCACTTATAATCCGCGAAAGCTTCATCCACTCAAACTGGCTGCCGATACTTCTCTGGCTGCTTGCTCACTCCTTGGCTACTAGCCACCTCACTCAACTATTCTTCTGCTCCTCTCCTAAGGAAAATACAAAGCAGAACATAAGGGTGGTGTCTTTGCATTGTTCGCTAAACATTATAATTACAATACATATGATCAATAATACATGCTTGGGTGGGAAATTAATGCTTGCCTCCTAGTCTTTAACAGAATTAATACTCCCTGCGCAGATAGCAGGGGTAATCGTTATTCTATGGCAAGACTGGAGGCAAGCATTATGCTTGTTTACAGCTTCCCCAATACTGTAACAGGTATATTCTCAGATGACCTAAAGTAACATTCTTTAAAGGTACGATCATTAGTCCAATCTGCTGCTAACATGATCTCTTGCAATGATGCTCCTGCCATAAATGCTTTGGAAGCCATAGCTCCTCTTACGGAGTGAGCTCCATACTTGTTCAAGTCAATCCCCGCTGCTTGCATCACTTCCCTGACCCACTTAGGCTCTGGCAGTACTTTAAAACTAGCCCCTCTGATCAGTCTACTGCCGGATGCTCCCCCGCAGGGGCTCCCTCAGTTCTGCTGAGATCGCTGATCTGTACACTCCTATGGTGCGCAATGCCCTTCCGTCTTGTAGTTGCTGTGCGAGAAAGTTCAGTATGGCCACTACAGGTGCTGAAATGGGATGAAGACTACTCCGTTTACACCAGCTACTCCACTTGGCCCAAGCCGCGTCGTAGCTCTTCCTAGTAGCTGGAGCCCAGGATTCTGCGATGAGTTCTGCAGCTTGCATCGAAATGCCTGGCAGCTCCTAGCGTCTCCTAATATCCTGCACCCGATGAGCGGGAGTGTTTCTCTCACTCTCAGAGGATGACGCGATCCAGCTGGGTCCGTGAGTAGTCGTTCCCCTTCGGGGAGGACTCTCGGCAGATCTATTGTGAGCTCCATCAGCACTGGGAACCACACTTGTGACTTCCACAACGGCGCTACTAAAATCAGCTCTGCTCTCTCTCTCCGACATTTTGCTAGAACTCTGCTCAGCATCGTGAAGGGGGGAAAAGCGTAATGGAGGTCACTCGACCAGTCTTGTAGGAAAGCGTCTGAACCTTGAGCTCCTGGGTCCAACCTCCAGCTGAAGTAATCGGCTGTCTGTGTATTGAGGCGGGACGCAAACAGATCCATGTGCACTGGAACCCACCTCTGATCCAGCATTTGAAATACTGACAGATCCAGCTTTCAGTCGCTGGAGTCTGCGAGGTATCGCGAGTTCCAGTCGGCCACTACGTTCAGTGCTCCGGGCAGTTACTCTGCTGTCACTGACGTCCCTGACTGAAGGCAAAAATGCCAGATAGCCTTTACCAGCCCGGCTAGCATCCTGGATCTTGTTCCCCCTAGGTAATTTATGTATCGGACTGCTGAAATGTTGTCCATCTTCAGCAGCACGCATGACTTCACCTTGTCTCTCGTGAACGCTTTGATTGAAAAAGATCCCGCTAAGAGCTCTAGGCAGTTTATGTGAAGGCGAAGCTCCTCTTCGCTCTACTTTCCCCCTGTCTGCAGTTTTCCGCATCTTGCTCCCCAGCCTAGACAGCTGGCATCTGATTCTATGATCAAGTCTGGCGGGTTGCCGAATATGGCACGCCCATTCCAAGCAGACATGTTCTGCAACCACCATTCCAGATCCGTTATGGACTCTGGGTCTAATAGTATCAGCTGGTGATACCTCAAGCCCTGTTGTAAATGCTTTATTTTTAATCTTTGTAAGGCTCGATAGTGCAAAGGACCTGGAAATATGGCTTGAATGGATGCT
The DNA here is from genome assembly GCF_040938575.1 of Ambystoma mexicanum. Lineage (NCBI taxonomy): Eukaryota > Metazoa > Chordata > Amphibia > Caudata > Ambystomatidae > Ambystoma > Ambystoma mexicanum. The sequence continues at coordinate 864,321,756 of NC_090924.1, read as the reverse complement.
GATAGCAGCCCTACTATTCTTGCTAGCCCTCTGAGTGAAATCACCTGTTTCCTCAGGCATAGCCTGATCTCTCTCTTGATATCCCGTATCTTCTGGGCTGGCAGCTCTAGCGTAGCCTTCTTTGTGTCCAGGATGAATCCCAGGAAATCTAGTCTCTGTGCTGGCATGGTATCTGACTTCTTTACGTTCACTAGAAATCCTAAGGACCGGAGCAGGTCCTGTACCCAACTCGTGTGGTACTCCAGAGCTTCTCGTTCTTCTGCCAGAAGCAATAGGTCGTCTAGATATATGATCAGTCTTATACCTTTCTCTCGTATTGCTGCTGCCACTGGTTTCATCAGTTTGGTGAAAGCCCAGGGCGCTGACGCAAGCCCAAAGGGCATCGTCTTGAATTGCCAGAACTGCTTTTTCCATTGAAAAGCTAGAAACGTTCTGTAGCGTTTTTGTACTGGGATCGTCAAGTAGGCATCTTTCAGATCTAGCCTTGTCAGCCAGTCCATTTCTCTCAGGCAATCTATGAGCTGATGGATGCCTTCCATCTTTAAATGATGGTACGCGATCCATCCGTTCAATTCCTTCAGATTTATCGCAGGTCAGACTTTCTCCTTTCTGTGTACGAGAAACATGTTGCTTATAAAGCTGGGGGTCTCTGAGCACTTTTCGATGGCCTCCTTCTGCACTAGCTGGGCTAATTTGTGATCTAGGCATCTCTGTTCTGCGTCCGCTAGGTGCTGCTGGTGGGGTCTGCGCTCCTGCACTGGTGATTGTATAAACTCTAGCTGCAGACCTCTTACGGTTTGCAAAATCCAGGCATCGCTGGAAAGCGCGTGTCAATTTCCCAGAACATACTGGCCCCCCCCACCGGAAGGTAGGGTATCGTTCTTACCTGGAGTAAACCCTTGTCCTCGGCCGAAACCTCTTCCTCTACGTCCCCTAGGGTCATGGCCTCTGGCTGGGAAGAACACATCCTGCTGCCTGTTCTCCCATTATTGCGCCCTGTGATTGGGGAGTCTTCTCCCTCCTTGTTGGCGACTGGCCGTACGACCCCTGAAGCGGCTGGTCCTGGCAAAAACCCTGTTCTAGAATATTTCCTGGGGCGAAGCTTGTGCCTACTCCAATGATGTGTAGGTGCCGACGAACCGGCCCATCTCCTTCCCAAAAGTCTCTCCAAAGAGGAGGCCCTGTGCTGCTTCTACTGCTTCGTAAGACGCAAGATCACTCAGTTTTCAGTCGATTTTGAGCAAGAGACCCCTCCTTCTCTCAGAGGCGATCACGGAGTTAGCGTTCCCCAGGAGGAAAACGGCTCTTTGCGCCCATCTTGCTAACGCTTCGGGGTCCACTTCCTCTCCTGTATCTCTAGCTCTTTCTGCTAGATCCATAATCTTTGCGAGTTGGCCTGCTAAATCTAGGACCTTCTCCTGGCAGCTCTTCCACGATCTGTTGATACCCTTACGGGGGTCCTTGCTGGTTTTAGAAACAAAGGTCAACATTTTAGGGTCCAGCTCTGGTGTCTCTGCCACCTTTCCGGGAAGATCTGGTCGAGGGCATTCTGCTCGAAGGCGTTGTCTAACTTCCTTGTTTAGGGCCTTCCTTGACCTAATCGTCATGTATTGCGCCACTCTAGGCAATGGCTGCCAGTCTGAAGACCTTGGGTTTCGGATGCTATCTGGGTCGAACATGTCCTCCTGCTCCTCATCGAGGTGCTTCTCCTTGCGGGCTCTTTTTCCCCCACTGGGCTGCACCAACTCCTCTTTGACTGCCTCCTCTGCCTCCTGTGAGGAGAGGTCTCCCTCTGCTGGCTCTTCTTCCGAGCCCGGGTCATTTTCTCCACAGTGTTCTCCAATTGGAGTGGGGGTCGTGAGGCTTGGCACTGCCTGACGCTGCAAGTAGGCTTCTTTGAGCTTTGCGAAGGCGTCCGCAACCTCCGGGGCCTTTTGTTCCGCCCCTTCCGATGAGCACTGGGGGTCGCAAGAGGATTTTCTCTTTCGGGCCTGTGTACTCCCCTTTGACCCTGTCTCTGAGGGTTCCGAGGGCGTGCTTACAGTCTCTCTGGTGCTATCTTTGGGCTGGTTCAGCATTGCCTCTAGCGTCTCCAGTCTTTCCTGCAGGGGTCTTACCCCTTGGGCCACTGCATCAACCAGCGAATTTCCTAGCACCTCTTTGAAGTTGACAGCGAGGTATACGCATTACTCTTCCTCGCCCCATTCGAACTCCAGCATGCTTAAGAGTGTGCACTGTGCCTGTTACCTGTGATGGTGTCAGGGCACGCCCACGCTACTTGGTCTGATGCCTATATACTTCTTTAAACTTTTAATGTCTTTATCATTTTTTTGTTGTTGAAGTATGCTTGTGGTTGCACCAGACTGCTGATTCCTCACTGACTACAACAGGCTGTATGTCTTTATCTGCCTCTCCAGCGCGACTTCGCGTGTCTCAATAGGCTAGAGTGTGTCTTGTCTGTAAAAAGCAGAAGTAATCCTTCCTCGCACTTGCTCTCCTTCACAGGAGCTTCTTTATGCAGAGACGTGCTGCAGCATCGTTATGATGCGCTTTCAGGTGTATTTACTGCTCTTTGATCAAGCTAAATCTTCACTGCCGGGTTTGGCTCTCTACAATGCTGTGTCGCAATGCAAAGCGTTGTTGGCTCGGTCCTCGGAAGAGGCTCCGGCTCCACCTCCCTAAGGGGGGGGCCAGAGCGCTCTTCAGTCGTGAAGCTGCGCTTCCACTGTACGTGGCTCTGCAGAGGCTACGGCTCTGCCTTTCCAAGGGAGGGGGCCGAAGCACTCCTCTTCGTGAAGCCGAGGCTTCTGCTGAGGTGTGCGGCGGCGTCTAACCCCAACTGTGCCGGTCATGCAGCACGGGGCCTACGCAAGCTAGTAAATACTTACTTGATCGGAGCGTGGCTCGTCACTCGCCATGGCTGTCTCACCTAATGTCACCGGCGGCGCACTACTGACTCTACGCGCATATACTCTCAGGTTCGACAGGTTGGTCTATTACAATGTTTACCCCACTAGCCCACTCCTCACCTGATAATTCCACGGGAGACTTGGTAGGTTTGTCGGTAGAACTCTCCTTTTTCCTTTCTCTCCAGGCTGTTCTTGTCTGCATGATGCTGGTTTTACCCTTTTGTTTGAAGAGATAAGGATGGGCTCGCCTGGAGGCCACTTTGCCTACAAGGCTGTTTGCCCGGCAGCGGGGACTCCAGGGAGCCCACCCCAAACCAGGGAAAAGCTGGATTGAAAAACCGTGATAGGTGTAGTTGAGGTAGGTTGTAGTTGTGCAGCTCGAGGAGTAATCCAGCAGAGGACATGAAGCCGGAAAGTCTTGACTTCAATTACCAAAATGCACTTGTATGTTGCAGTAGAAGGAAATGACCAATTCCGCAAAATGACTATAATGACCAGCATGCATTGGTGCCACCAATGCTTGAGTAAACGCTCCGGTATTCCAAACACACAATGATTTCCAGGCAGTTGTCCGAGAGGCGTGCAAATAACACACGGTAAGAATATCCCAACAAAGGAAGGAGGGGGCGTGAGTGAGGCACACACGGCTGAGGCAACAGACGCCGCTCACAGAGAACAGCGAATGCTGGAAATCCACTCAGAGCACTAGGAAGCACAGCAGGAAAAGGAGGAGCCACGAGGAAGGCACACACGGCTGCAGAAAAAGACGCCGCGCAACAATGAAGGCTGGAGGAACGCTCGGAGTCGGAGGAAGCACAGCGGGAGCTGCTCGAAAGTGGAAAGGGAAGCCAACACACAAGGTAGTGGGGAAAACAAACGGGGAAGGTACATGGGAAGGAGCGTAAGCAAATTCACTTGAGGAATCAAAGTAAGGAAGTTGCAACGCACAGGTGCTTCTCATTAACCGCTATTTAAAGCAGCTAACTGAAGGAAGACTAGAGCGCACCGTGCGCTGAACTGGAGTTGTTAGTCTTTCTTCCATATTGCCCGTCGTCTACATAGCTTCCACGGGCGATATGTGACAGTAGGACCCCTTCTCAGTGGTCGTCCTCCCGGCTTTCCCGGGTGTAAGCGATGGAACCTTTGGATGAGACGAGGTGCAGATATGTGTCTCACTGGTTCCCATGAGCTCTCAGACAAAGGGTATCCCTTCCATAGCACTAGATACTGCAGGGTGCCTTTCTTGTACCTGGAATCAAGGGGTCTGGATACCTCATATTCCTCTGATATACCATCTTGTTGTGGTCCAAGTTTTTATTTTATTTTTCTGGTGTGTGAATCTTTTACGAATTCCGTAAGTACAGAGGTGTGAAACACTGGATGGATTCTCTGTAGTTTGGCTGGAAGAGCCAAGCGAAAGGCCACTGGATTAATCTTCGCCGTGATTCGGAAGGGTCCGATATAACGGGGAGAGAATTTGCCTTGGTGTAGCCACCTGGGTAGGTATTTGGTTGAGAACCAGACTTTCGTACCAACATCCCATTGAGGGTTGGGTTGTCGATTGAGGTCAGCCCACCTCTTGCTTCTACGACGTGACATCTCAAGGTTGGCTCATGTCCTGAAGAGTTTCCATAAGCTGGTCAATGGAAGGTACGTTAGAAGAGACCTGACCAAACAGAGGAATGTGTCTGGGATGGAATCCGTAGGTTCTAAAGAAGGGACTCATGCCTTTAGATGAATGTCTGGTGTTGTTGTAAGAAAATGTTGCCATGGGCAGAAGTTGATACCAATCACTCTGCTCGTGGTTGTAGAAACACCTGATGTATTGTTTCAAGGTTGCATTGAGGCATTCGGTTTGTCCGTTACTCTCTGGAAGAAACCCTGAAGAAAGGGATCTTTTTATGCCTAATGACTTGCATAGAACAGTCCAGAATGTTGATTTGAATTGCGAGCCGCGATCCAATACTATGGTGGGGGGTATGATATGATATGATATGGCATTTGTAACGCGCCTATGCACAAGTGTTTCAAGGCGCAAAAAGGTAGTCCGTGTAACCTGACCACGTCTCTCAAAAACACCTCTGCAGTGATGCATGCTGTGGGTAGTCCTTTTAAAGGCGAGAAATTAGCTAATTTGCTGAATGAGTCGACTGTGACCATGATGGCTGAATAACCGTTGGTGACGAATAAGTCTACAATGAAATCGGTGAAAATGTGTTGCCATGGACCTTACGGTGGAGGTTCCTGCTGTAGGAGTCCTAAAGGTTTGTAGTAAGCTTACTTGTTCTGAGGACATATGGGGCATGATGCAACATAGTTTCTGACATCCTTTGTCATCGTGGATCACCAAAATTGCCTAGAAATCAACTCCAGAGTAGCATTTTGTCCCTTGTGTCCCGCTAATGGTACATAATGACACCAGGCCATGGCTCTTGAAGGTCTGTTGTGGGAAAAAAACAAAGACCCTTCTTTGAATAACAAGTCACCTCTTTTAGTCATTCCCTTGTTCCAAATGCCCTTTTCCTTGCTCTGGACAATTTGTACTTGTTGCAGAAAAGAGTTAACGGTATTAAGAAACTTCTACCCTGCCAAAAGAATTTCCTGACCATGATATCCTCCAAAATTTCCATGACTGCGTGAGAGAGCGTCAGCAAGAGGATTGTCTTTTCCTGGTAAGTAAGTCAGAACAAAATCAAATTGGCAAAAAAAATAAGCCCATCTTGCATGTCTGGAGTTCCGGCATTCCATCTTCTGGTGTACCTTTAGATTTTGATGATCTGTACGGACCTGAAATGGATAGATTGTTCCTTGTAAAAGATGTCTCCACTATTCGCATGCCTGCCTAATAGCCAGAAATTCTCTTTCAGGTACTTAATAATTCAGTTAACTAGGGCTGAGTGTTCTGGTGTAGTAAGCGATTGGGTGTTCCAATCCATCCTCCTTCTTTTGTAATAGCGCTATCCAATTGCGCCGCCTGAAGCGTCAGTCTCCACAATAAAAGGCAAGGACTGTTCTGGTTGTCTCAATATGGGAGCGGTCAGAAATGCAGTTTTGAGTCTTTGGAATGCTTGTTCTGTCGTTGGATCCCAAACAAACTTAACACCCTTCTTTAAGAGGTTGGTAATAGGTATAATGATATCTGAAAAGTTGCGTATAAACTTACAGTAGAAGTTTGCAAGACCTAAGAATCTTTGTATATCCTTCACAGAGGTGGGTACTGGCCGTTGAGTTATTGATTTTTCTTGGTGGGATCCATTTGCACACTGTCTGCAGAAAGTATAAAACCTAGGTAAGGTACTGTTTTGGCTTCAAATACACACTTCTCAGGTTTCGCCAACAGACTATATAGTCTTAACCTGTGTAGTACCTCCTGAACATGTTTACGGTGTTCTTCCAGATTGGTAGAAAAAATGAGTATGTCATCCAAATAAACCACAACTGAAGAATATAGTAGATCTGCAAACATCTTGTCTGTGAACCGTTGGAACTGGGACAGTGCATTCACCAAACCAAAAGGCATAACTCTATACTCGTAATGCCCAAGGGGAGTTCTAAAAGCTGTCTTCCACTCTTCCCCTTCACAAATTCTTAAAAGATGGTATGCTCCTCTAAAATCTAATTTGGTGAACACACATGCTCCTTGGACAGCCTCATTAATGTCTTTCATTAAGGGCATTGGATACAGTCTTTTATTGTTAGACTGTTTAGACCACTATAATCGATGCATGGCCTCAGTTCGGTGGTTCTTTTCTGGGAGATAAAGAAAAGGGACGCCCCTGCCGATGAGAAGGATTTGCAGATGAGTCCATTCTTCAAGTTAGTGGCTAAATATTCCCTGAGTGATACCTTTCAGGTAATGACAATGGAAACATTCTTCCGAAAGGTACCTCTGCATCTGGAACCAGTTCGATCTTGCAATCCTCCTTTCGGTGAGGTGGAAGATTCTGTGGTTGTGTGTCCAAAAAGACATTAGTGTGTTAAACGTGATATCTTATTGTGCCTCCTTTATTGTATATATTGGCTTAAGCCCAGTCGCTCTGCGAAGAAATCTGCGTTACAAAGTTCTGACCTTAGATTGACTTAGCTGCCATTTTAGGTCTATTCGCCATTTTGATTTCCATCTCAAAGTCACTCTGTATTCTAAAATGGTGGACAGAGTTCTTCTGCTCGTAACCTTAGCCGTCCTGACCTTTACATAAGTTAATGCCTGAACTGCCCATAGGCTAAATGTTTGGGTCATGTAATAAGGCCATGTCCTATGTTTGACCTATAGATCAAAGGATTATTCGCGCCAACAAGTCAGATCTGCGGGCATACATTGAATACAATATTGTTTAAATACTGAATGTGAACACTTGTTGAACTACATTGTATAAAACCTGTACTAAGGCTTAATGTCAAATTCTAAGATACACTGTTGCCATTGTGACTTGTTGTTGTATAAACTAGAAGTAATCCACATGCATATAGTTGGACTAAGTAGAGGTGGTCTCGGCACGAACCCTAGACCGAGAATAATTAACTTGCAGAGGGGCTGGACATTATGATTGAGAATTGTATAAAAGATGTGAATATGTAGACGTCCAGTACCTCTCACTTCTCACACCGAAAGGGCTGGTATTCGCTGTGATGTACTGAGGGCCAGATAGCTATCTGATACTTTGTTTCTTTGTAAACTGTACAGTTTTAGAATAAAGATCTGTGAATCTTTATAAGCCCGTGTTTGGTGTACTTCCTTTTGGTGGTACTCAGCCTCGATATTTCTCTTTTGCTTTCACAAGTGTACTCCTGGTATTGGACAGGAATCATATTGACACTGTTTATGGTTCTTTGTACCATAGTCTGTACGTTAGGCAAAGCCGGTTTGGAAGACAAACAATGTCGACAGCAGTACTGGTATTGGAATTCAAGGGAGTTCAGACACCAGTCTATGTTTGGGTTGTCTTTTCGAAGCCATGGTATGCCCAATATGACAGGAAAATGAGCTGCCCGGATAAGATCAAAGGACAAGTATTCGTGATGATGGGACATCTGGACTCTTAACTCCTGGGTCTCTTGACTGATGGGCCCTGAGGTTAATCGGGTGCCATCAAGTCCCCCTACAGGAATCGGTCGTATCTTGGAGCGTCTCGGAATGTGATGATCCATGGCCCATTTGTTGTCCACAAAGTTACTGGCTGGTCTACAATCCAACATGGCTAAACATTCAATAGGTTTCCCTTGGTTCCAGTCTAAAAGAACCTTGATAACCATAAGACTGTTGTTGTTAATCACTGTGGGTTGAGCCACTGCACAGGGATTTATCGAAGACTCCCCTCCCTTATCCCTGTTCAAGGTCGGGGTTTTTCGTTTCTCTGTCTTCTGGGAGGCACCTCGGGACAATCCCGTAACAAATGAGTGTTGGAACCACAGTACATGCACAGCCCGAGATCTTTGCATCTCTTTCGTTCGCTTGCTGTAAGTGGTCCTCTTGCTATTCCTATCTGCATGGGTTCTTTGGTTGAAGTCTTATCAGGTGTTGAGGGTGAACGTGGTCTTTTCTTCTCTACTCTCCTTTCGGCCATGCGGTACTCTATCTGCAGTACCAAAGCCACCAGTTCCTGAAAAGATGCAGGTCTGGCTACTCTAGCCAATTCGTCATTTATGTCTTTGTGTAAACCATGACGAAAAATGGCTTGTTGAGCCATCTCCGGCCAACCTGCTTCGGTGGCCACTTTCTGAAAGTTGGTGACATAGGTTTGGAGGTCTGAGGTTCCTTGGCGTATGTCTAACAGGTTCTCAAAGGTTGAATAGAAGACTTCAGGTCTTTCAAATCTTTCCTTAAAACATGTTACAAAAGAACCGTAGTTGTTCAGTGGTGGGTCTGTAGTGGTCACTAATGGAGTGGCCCATGCCAGGGCATTACCCACCATGTTTGAGATCAGAAATCCCACTTTAGCCCTGTCCAACTCATATGTTTTAGGGCGAAAGGTGAAATGCACAGTACAAGCATCTAGGAATTCCTTTATCTTCTTTGGGTTGCCATCAAATTTTCAGCAGGGTAGGGCTATAGGAGGTAGGTCTCCCATAGTGTCTTCTCTCTGTTGGACTTGCTGTCTCAAAGGGGTGTTGTCCGCTCGTAGGCTTCGTAGTTCGACAGTTAGAGCCTGTATGGCATTGGCCATTTCCTGAAATTGCTCGAGACTAGCCATCCTTTCTTGGCTTTGCAATCTCCCAGGTTCAATAGGTTGGTCTATTTCAATGTCTACCCACTAGCCCACCCCTCACCTGATAATTCCGCGGGAGACTCGGTAGGCTCGTCGGTAGAACTCTCCTTTTTCCTTTCTATCCAGGCTGTTCTTGTCTGCTTGGTGCTGGTTTTACCCTTTTGTTTGAAGAGATAAGGATGGGCTCGCCTGGAGGCCACTTTGCCTGTAAGGCTGTTTGCCTGGCACCAGGGACTCCAGGGAGCCCACCCCAAACCAGGGAAAAGCTGAATTGAAAAACCCTGGTAGGTCTAGTTGAGGTAGGTTGTAGTTGTGCAGTTCGCGGAGTAATCCAGCAGAGGAAATGAAGCAGGAAAGTCTTGACTTCAATTACCAGAATGCACTAGTATGTTGCAGTAGAAGGAAATTACCAATGCTGAGAAATGACTACAATGACCAGCATGCATTGGTGCCACCAATGCTTGAGTAAACGCTGTGGTGTTCCAAACACATAATGAGGTCCAGGCAGTTGTCCGAGAGGCGTGCAAATAACAGGCTGTAAGAATATCCCAACAAAGGAAGGAGGGGCCGTGAGTGAGGCACACCCGGCTTTGGCAACAGACGCCGCTTACAGAGAACAGCGAAGGCTGGAAATCCGCTCGGAGCGGGAGGAAGCAAAGCAGGAGAAGGAGGGGCCGTGAGGAAGGCACACACGGCAGCGGCAAAAGACGCTGCGCAACAATGAAGGCTGGAGGAATGCTCAGAGCGGGAGGAAGCACAGCAGGAACTGCTCGAAAGTGGAAAGGGGGGCCAAAACACACGGTAGCGGGGAAAACAAACAGGGAAGGTACACGGGAAGGAGCGTAAGCAAACTCAATTGAGGAATCAAAGTAAGGAAGTTGCAACGCACAGGTGCTTCTCATTAGCCGCTATTTAAAGCAGCTAACTGAAGGAAGAGTAGAGCGCACCGTGCGCTGAACTGGAGTCGTTAGACTTTCTTCCATATCGCCGTCGTCTCCATAGATTCCACGGGCTGTATGTGACATGTACGCAACTAAATATATATATAGTATAATATGGACTGTGCTGTCCTAGTCCCTTGTTAACCACTCTCTCTAATTTTCTTCACTAATTATTCTTATACAAAAGTCCTAAAGGTCATATTTATGAAGAGGTAACCAGAATAGTACTTATCTGCTTGAAGAGCAGTAAAAAAAGAGGAGGAGCTCAGGGACAGGATGTGGTCATAGCTGAGCTGGAGAGTGAAGGACAACAGAGACTATGGGAGTTGTAGTTCTGGGGGAGGAAAGTCACTTTGGACATTTCAAAAGTTGTTGATTTGTTATAGTTTGTTGAAACAGCTGAAGAGTGATAATAAAAGAATTTGAAGCATAATGCTCGCCTCCAGTCTTGCCATAGAATAGATTATTATGGGGCGCAAGATAGGACTGTTCTTACAACATAGCCTTCATCACTGTCATACCATTTGGGTGTCAATAGCAGGACGAGCTAGACACTGCTTTAACTCCTTTCCTTTCAGGAAGTGTGGTCTATCTGTCGATCAGCCAGTCTCTGAGCCCTCCTTGAGTAAACAAAGGCTGAAACACTGTAAGTTTGGGGAAGAACCCATACAGGAAAACTCCAGGGAAAAAACCTCTCTCCCAAGATGTGTTCACAAATGAACAGGAAAACACTTCAGATAAAAAAACATACAAATCCTAAAAAAAGGTTAGCCCTACACCTGACCGCATTACAACTGAGTAAAGGTAAGAAACAAGGGAAATAAATAGAAGTGGGTGCTGCCAATGAAGTTAGGAAAGCCACAACGCATTGAGATGCACCAAGGTGTTGCTCAGGGGACCTATGTAGCAGGGATCTGACACCTTTGGCTCTACCAATGTTGTGGACTATAAATCCCATTGTCACTAGCCAGCATATTCAATGGTGGGTGATTGTGAAAGTTGTAGTCCAACACATCTCGAGAGCCACAGGTTGCAGACCCCTGTTATGTAGTGTTTAGTGTCCTGGAAGAGAACAGGAGGACTGGAAGTTGGTAAACAGTCATCTTGTTTTGGAAGCCCACAATGATGGGAATCAGAACCCACCATCTTGGACTGCAATACACATAAGCAACATTACCATTTTGGGGAGGTCCTGGGTGTAACAAGGCAAGAGGTGTATCTGTAGAAGTGGCCACAGAAGGCATGGTGATAGATATAACCCCCCTGGTAGAGCTGGCCTCTAGATCTCTGGTTCCAGTAGCAGGTGTGGTTGCAGACATCGTGAAATAAAGAATTGGCAGACTGTCTTAGGTGCAGGTAAGTATGAATCTGCAGAAGAGTCATGCCAGGGTTGTAGGCCTGCATCTCCAATGAGCATACAGATATCAGGCAACATGGATTAGTCTGTGGAGTCTGACATTGGGTAGCAGGAAAGAGTTTTAATTTAGAATTAGCGCGGAACACAGAGCAGTGCTGGAAGGTGGTGTGAGTGATGAAACTGGGTTGGACTGTAGACTGGTGTTAAGATGGATTTCTGGAATCTGGCCTGGTGGTCAGATTTTTGTTAAAAAATATTTTATGGCTTTGGTTTATTTCAAACCTTTGCCATACAGCAAATACAACATTTAAATACAGAAGATAAAAACATGTTCAACATTAACAAACCTTCCTCAGAGTTAATCAAAACAATTTTAAAAGACAATGCAGTCATAAATAAAAAATAAATAAAGAACAGAGCAAAGGAAAAACCCAAACCAATAGATCAAAAATAAAATAAATGGAAAAAGCCTCTTCCTCTTTTGTGCATCTAGCATTTTAGACCCATCTAGTCGGATAAAAAACTTCCTCCAATAGCTTTGTTAATGCCAGTGTCAATTTGAAATCAATCCCTTGGCCTAACACAGACCACCATTCCTCTGCACTCCTAGCTGGGAAAGCACTCACAAATCCGCCCAGGTAAGTTGTTCTGAGATCTCGCAAATTAGGGCAAAGAAGGACTAGATGCTTAAGCATTTCATTTGATTTGTTACATAGTCTACGAGATAGGCCTCCACTCTCCACCTGGCTGCGAATGCTCAATACCTCTCTTGTATGGAACAAATTGAATCTGAACCTCATAAAGGCAGTTCTATGGCGCAAACTGGGAAATTTCGTCAGGTATTTGGGTACAACATTTAAGGCTTTAATCTCGTCTTTGGCAAGGCAGGGTAAACAAGATTTGTATTTTTCGGTTACTGTTGAGATCCAGTCCTCAAGCCAGATTTTCTTTTTAACTGCTTCAGGGTTGGATATCAACAGCTCTTCCGTCACATTTATTTTTGCAGTATTTCTTTACAATATTTAGCCCATGTTTCCAAGGCCCAGTCCCACCTCACTTCCTTCTTTTTTCTTTAGAATTTTGAATTGAGGAGGAGCGTTCTCTATTAGTAGTTTACGGTAGAGAAGGAGAGCTATCCAGGTCACCACAGCATACAGAGACCCCCGCCCCAATTCGTGTCTTATCACTGCTGTGGAAATGCACTGTGGGAGCTGGAGGATCTTCCTCCAGAATAGCCCTTCCAATTTTGGCCAAATTTCCTATGACAAGCTTAGCAACACTTCCCCTCCATAGGTCAGGATTGTGGTTACCTTTTACTTATAAAATGCAAGGGTTGGTAGCAAGGAAAACTTTCCATATTTCCTATGAATCACACAGCCCTGTGTCGCCAAGTTACTGGTCTTTGATTTCAGTTCAAGTATTCGCTTAGCATCACAAACACTTGATTTCAATTCCTAGGTACTTTGCATTGTCTACTACATTTATTGGTTCATTCTTCAAACGCCAGATCAATTTCTGTTTTTTTCTTCCCCTTTAAATTTTGAAGAACTAAAATTGCAGATTTGGATACATTGATCATTTAGCCATTGGTCTGTAAATATTTTTGGAGGGCATTCAGTTTATGTTGCAATTCAAACTGCGTCTTATCAAGAATGATCAAACCTTCTGCGTAGAGTAGCCAGCCTATGGGTTCGCCGTTCAATATAGGTGGGAGTCACTCCCCACCCCCTAAATTCCTCTTTAAGCTCTGAAAGAAACTGATTGTTAAGTTCCAGAGTAAGTGGACAACCTTGCTTTAAACCTCTTGAGGTTGGAATCTTTTCAGAGAAGAGCCCATTTCGAGACAGCTTTACCTGCATCGAGGTGGAAGTGTATAAAGACATAATGGGAGCAAGAATTTCTCTTCGGCAGTTCCATGCTTCAATTATTTACCAAAACACGTCCCGGTCAATACTTAAAGGCTCGAGCAAAGTCAACGAAAGCAATAAACATTTTCGTTCCCTCCCTCAATGCTCTAATCTTTAAGATATTTAACATTAATAGATCTAAGCTACATCCTACCTCCTTTACAAACCCTGTTTACCTTGAATCATAATGGCCCGATTCCATAACCCATTTTCCCTAAGGCATCCAGGAAGGCAATAGGACAGTAATTTATTTTGTCCATTCTAATGCCTTTCTTAAAGATCGTGATCACCACCCCTTGCCTCCAGGAGATCAGAGTCTCTCCCCGAGACACAATCTCTGTGAAAAGGGACATACAGAATTCATCCCACTCATCCGGGGCTATTTTAAGCATGAAATTTGACAATCCATCTGGGCCCTGGAGTTACTACTCTTCTTAATTAAGTCCTTTATCTCCTCCTTTGAAAAGGACAGAGACCAATCCCTCTTTTTCAGAGTGCACAGGGTTGTGGCTATCAATGTTATTTGCTTCTCTTATAGGGCTCTAAAAAACGTTACCCAGTCCCACTCATTTACTGAGTTGGACTGGAGGGCCCTCAGTAGTCCCCCTATTTCATTTAACAGCAACCACAAGCTTCTTGAGTCTTTGGCAGATAATGTTTTTAGCATTTGTTCTGCATCTAACTGTGAGGTAATGACTTTATGTTACAAGAGCCCGTTTCTATATTTCTGCTTTCTCTTTTTAATTTTATCGCCTTTATCCAACTCCCTGACGTTAGTCTTCTGACATCTCTTCTCAGTTCTCGTTTTTTAATTGCCACCTCTTGATCAAACTGATGTTTCGGCTTAAATTGGGGTCTTTCCTTCGCCCCTTTGATCTCACAGTAATTGCTCAAGAGCGACACGTAATCACTTGTTGCACTGTTGTTAGCCAAATCATCAATACAGCGATTATTCAGAGAGATCACCTCATCACGGTTTATACGAAAGTGATTTCTACCTGGCTCCACTTGCAGAGTGACATTCCATTTACTCTTCAATTTACAAAAAGGTCTCTCTAATGTCAATTAAACCAAATCATGGTCACTTTGTCCTGGGGATCACCTTCGATTTTTTAACCGGGGGAAACAAAAAATGAGTTTAGGATGGAACACTGACTCCCTCTACCCCATGTCGGGGCCCCTGGGATATCCCCCGGAGTGTGTCCGTTCAGGATATGAAAGTTTCGCTCTGTTATTTCCTTCATCCAGGTCTTCGCCCTGGTTTATTTCTTATGCTCCAAATTTAAATCAAAGTTTCATTTCATTCCATTCCATTCTCCCTTGTCCTGAAACAATTCATGTTAAAATCCCCACATATTATAATCATAGGGTCTACAAAGTTTGCTATAAAGTCATCAATCACATTCATTATCAAATTTGCGAAAACATGTAGTAAATGTTGATAACTACCAGATGGGTGGAGAAGCCTTCGCTATTCCATTAGTGTGGTTTGTATGTATGGATTTTGGTTGTTAGACGTAACAGTCTTTTGACCCAAGTCTTTTTAAATTAATGTTAAGAGGCCTGAACTCAGTCTACCTCTTCGATTTTTCATAACGGGATTTAGGAAAAGATGAAAGCCCTCTGCCTCTGAGGCAGCCAACAGCCAAGTCTCTTGGAGGCACAGGATGTCAAAGTCGTCAAAACCTCCAGCAGTGTTGCTGAACAAATGGCTGAAACCCCTCATATTCCATGACCCCAATACAATCTGAACACTGTCGACGGTCTCCCGGCATTACCAATTTCTATTTGCATTTAGTGTACTAGCTACCCATCCCCAGCTTTCTTCCCCTGGGGAGGGGTCGGTGGCAGACGGGTGCACTACTATTACCCTCTTGGACTTCAGTTGTAGATCCAGAGTGACTTCAAGCTGGCTTTTCGCCCCTGATGACATCTCTTTAGAGTGGTATCCCGTTGCCCCCCCTTTCTTCCTCTCTTTGGGGGTATCATAGTCCAGTCTCTTTCAACATTAGGAGAAGCCAATAGCTGGGGTTCGCTTCCCCGGGGGAGAGGTTTGTTATCCAAATGGATCATTTTACAACTTATGTCAAAACCCAGGGCCCAGAAGTGTTCAGCAGCCTCCGAGAGCAAGTTGGATACTATTTTTGAGTTCAAATGCAAACAGACATAATCAATTTTTGGGTGGAATTGGAAATTCAAATGCGGTAATATCACTAGTCTAGGGGTGGTATATGATGTAAGAGGTTTAAAATATGTGTGTGATGCATTCGCAACCCATCATTTACCGACAGCAGTCTATCCAGATATATTTTTTTGATTCTTTGTTGGTGCCACTCAGAATTGATCGAATAGATAGATCCTTTAGGGCTGTTTTGTTTTTTAAAGATCTGGGGTTGAAACTCCTTTTTAGATGTGTGTAGGGCAAGCTGAGACCTAGATGGAGATCTTTGAGTCGCTGTCTCAGCGTAGGTCTTATAATTGAATACACCTTCCCCAACTTCCCTAGGGACGTTTGGCTCCTTTGACACCGACTTATTTATAAATATATCATTCTCTGACACAGTATTGCCCTTAGGTAGGAGAGAATGCAGATCCCCGTCTACCACTGTTGCCACCACCAATCTGCATCCTCCTCCAATGTCAGAAACCGGTCTGTTGGGGGTAGCAGTGATGGTAAATTCAGTGGTGCAGGTGCTTCAATATTGATTGGTGGAGGCTGAACTTCAATCTCTTCTGGACATATCTCCTGAAGCGAGGGAGCATCCGGCTCATGATCAACATCATTATTCTCATACACCAAGAGATCCATGAAGTCCAGATCGATAGAGTTAGCCGGTCCTGTTCCAGAGCTCGTGTTTGCGGACAGGTCAGCAGCAATGTTGTCCTCCAAAGAACGAGCATTAGGATCTTTCCCCTTTTCCAATTGTACAACCTTTCTTGACCTCAAGATCTCTGGTTCTGTTTCTGGTAGATGGGTTTGTGGCTTCTAATAAAGCCACTGGTGCCATTTAACTTGGGTTTTTTTACGGTAGATTCTTAGTTTTATTTCTGCTGTTGAGCCGGGGCGAGATAGTATTACCCATCCACTTTTTTCTTCTTCTTGAGTAGAAGATTGCGTAGGTGCTCCCCTCGACATCTTCCTCCATGGCTGGAGCATTTGCAGAGGGCAGCTCTTCCCACACACTGATCAGAATACTGCCGACTGCACTCTCTACTCCAGAGGAGAGGTTCACACAGGCTGTGCTCGTTGGAGGCTATCAGCCTCTGCTGGCGCTGTTGCTCATGGTGAGTTTGGTTCGCTCATGTCTGTTGTTATTGTCAAGTCCACAGCTGGCACCTCATGAGGATTCCTTGGGGTTAGGTTGTAATCACAAGAACATGCTTGAGTTTCTTTTGTAACTCCCTTAGGAATTTTTGTTGAGGGGTCTCTTGTCCATTTCAATATCTCTCTTGCTGCTTCCATTTGGAGTTTCTTATTTGCTCCTACTTCCGCCATGCGGTCACACAAGTGTTTTTGGAGGACACTTTCAGAGGCAAATTCTTTATCAAGATGGATCTACAGGGAATTGCAAATGCCTCAATGTATATCTACTTTGAATGAGTCATGGCCGCATGGTAGCCTGATCTTTGTAGTTGTCATTGTAGTAGTAGTCAAGCCCAAGGGACTATGGGGATTGTGCATAAATTAGAATCAGAAACAGGTGAGAGAGGCACAGGTGGAAGGGTAAGGTTGATTGCAAAGAAACATTGTCTTCATAGGCAGTGTGGACCATCGCTGTAGTTATAAAGTGCTGGCATTTAGGAGTAGCCAAGCTTGCCGTAACTGCGTCTTTCGTCACATGAGTCCCAGTGGGTGAAACAGGGGCCTGGGAGGGGCCAGAATAGGCTTGGTTTGGATCCAAAGAGCCCTGTCCGTGGGAGGTAGTGCCCGTAGGGACTGTCATGAATCACCAATATCGCCCTCTCTGGACGACCTGGTCACTCCAGCGCCGTATTGCGGCGTCCATTTTCACCTGCAACATGGCCGACGCTGTGGGGGAACCTGCAGTCTAGCATTCAGGTACTACTTACAACTTCCTTGAAAAGCGCCACGCCCCCGCTGCTCGGCGCCTCTCAATGCTGGCTTGTCCATGCTCAGCGCTTCGGTAGAGTTGTTTCCTGGATCTTTTCTGTCCTCACTCTGCCTTTCTGATACCTTCCCGGCTCTGAATTCTTGCAAGGCCCCTACTTGATCCTTCTATTCTTTCCTGGACAGTTTGGCCTCGCACCACTCCTTGCTTCTTCCCACTTGCTCCCGGTTAGCTGCGCAAGCCGCTTCTGTACTTCCCCGGATTTCTGCTTACCCTTCCTGGCATACTTATCCATTAGTCATTCCTAGAATCATCCCTGGAATCCTGACCACTCCTTGGACTGAACGTCTCGACCCTGGGCAGGAGCCCCGGGTACTGCCTGCCTGGTACCTACCTGCAGGGTGGCGTCGGAGGAAACTCGCCCATTCCTTCATGAGACCCGAACCTCCAGGAAAAAAGGAGAAACCTGTGACCACAAAGAAAAGGACATCCAAAACCAAACAGGTGAGCCAAGAGTCAGAGGAATCAGAATCTGATAGGGACGGATGGTGAGGGAGAGGAGAGCACAGGGGAAGTAACGGCGTCGATATGCGAGTTTCTGCTCTGCCCATCCCCTGGGAATGTCCTCACCTTGTTTGCAGGAAGAGGAGGGTGCCTACCCTTTGAGAGGAGCACTTTGGCTTCTCGTCCTTTGGCCTCCGGTCTCAGACCCATTCAGCATGCAAGATTCCATCGCAGGCAAACGCGGTGGTAGGTTGCTGGCTTAGACCCCCTCGGACAGCCTCAGACAGCCACTCTTCTCCACTCCGCTCCACGCGTGTAGTTCATTTAATATGGAACTCTGCCTCTCAGGATAGGAATAGCAGACAGACTTGCCGCACAGTTCTGTCACAGATCAGCCTCCAGCCTCAAACAGCCACTCTTCTCCGCTCCGCTCCGCTCCACATGTATAGGGTGTTTTTATGTGGAACTTCGCCTCTCAGGATAGGAATAGCAGACAGACTCGCCAAACAGTTCTGTCACAATCAACCTCCAGCCTCAGACAGCCACTCTTCTCCACTCCGCCAGATTTTAGGAGGCCACCGTAGTTATAGTGAACAGGAAACTCTGAGAGGTTAGCCGAAACCCAATCAATGTAGCAATGGAAGGCAGTCAAGGCTATTCTCAGGAGAGTGTGAGTAGGGTCAGGGGCTATCAATTAGTCCACACAGTATAGCACACAATAATTCAATTTAGACAGGTAAGTATAAAAATGCAGTTATTTATTCTAGTGCTTCTGTGCACACTGGAAAATGAAACTAACAGGTAATATTATTGCACAACACTCTCTGATACAAATATATAAATTCACCATAGGTTCATATATACATTAAAATAATTTATTCAGCAAACAGCTAAGTAACCAAAATGCAGTCGATGATGGAACCAGATCACAAGTTAATTCCCTAACTTAAGCAGTACAATCCCTAAGAAGAATGGGGCCTTGTGCCCAAAAGTCACAGGATCCACAATGCTTCACCCCAGAATTGAGTCTTTTTAGGTAAGTTATAATTTACTTGTGTTGGTGATGGATCAAAATACTCTTCAACAATTTTACTAAGGTAAGTAAATGTTCCATGGTGATTCCAGTTACTACCCAGATTCGATGACCAAACCTGTTCCCAATGTATTAGTCTGGAGGACACAGGGGGGGAGATGCACTTTAGTTACTTACCCCCACAACTCTGATTTTCCCAGATGACTTTGTGGATCGTCTGGGAGTCTCTGGAGGTTGGATTTCCCACTTTGGTTCTGGTGAGAGGTGCCCAGGAGTTGCGGGTGCAAAGATTCTTGCAGTCAGGTACAGCTGCAAGATGCAACCACTTGTGATTAAGAAATTCAAGAAACACCAATGCACAGCTCTTTAGGACATTTCACAGGATGGGGGAAGAGAGTTTCAGCAACGGGCTCCACACATAGGTGACAACAGGCATCCTTCCAGTCGTGGTCACAGAAACTTCTTTAGGACAAGATCCCTTCATGCTGGGATGCTGAAATTCAGAGGGAAGGTGACTTGTGGCATGAGCTGACGATTACCGAAGTTGTGGGTGCAACCTTAGAACGGGGATGGTTCTGGCGAGGTAGCTTATAAGAGCGCTGGTCAGTCCACCGCGTAGTCCAGGGACACTTCTGAAGGCTCAGTATGGCTGGACCCTTGAGAAAGCATCGAGAGTAGTTGGTCCCAATAGTCCAAGGGCTGAAGCACTGCTCATGGTCTTCGGAGATCAGGTAGTCCAACATTTCTTCACCAGGCCAGACACATGAAGGGATGCCAGGCCTCTTCAGGTGTCATCTTCAGCTCATCAGTCAGCTGTCCTTCTAGGAGGGATTTGTGGCTCCAACACTGATCTGAAGAAACGTCTGCAGAGGTCCTCTTCTTAACCAAATTCCCGGCTGGAAGCAAATCCAAGTGCATCAATGATAAGGATCTGTACCATTTAAACAGCCAGTAGTTGTTCAATCAGGGACAACTACTGGTTTCACTCTGTTAGTAAAGATTTCCATTTCATGTGCAATTTACCCTCCAGTTGTGTACCCCCCAACTTTTTGCTTTGTTTTAGACACCATAGTCTGACTTTACCAGAGGAGCACAGCCTTCTGCTGCACTCCCCTGGGCTTTTCGCTCACTTTTTATGGGGAAACTGACATGCCCTTAAAGGCAGTCAGTACTGGGAGACTTTGTTTCCCTTAGTGCTTGCCAATGTTGCAAGTTGTCTGCAACATTTAACAGGTGCACAAAGTACCTTGCAGTACAGTGCAGTTGGGTCTAACAGTCATTTCCAAAGGCCCTAGATACTTTCAAAGGATTTTTTAGGAGAAGTGCAGATGTGGCGTGGACAGGGCTGGTGGAAGCTTATCTTTTGACATATTGTTCACCTTTTCCTGCCAGGTAAACCGTGGTTACCGCGTTTGGCAAGCATAGGGGATCTGGCTCCAAAATGGCCATGCCACAAGGTTCTTTGTCCTGTCCTTTGACCATCTTGCCCTTTCAGCTTCCCCAGGTGGAACCGACCTGGGTCAGTCCTTATTTGGGCATGCATTCTCCTGCGAAACGCCAAGCTTTCGTGGGCTTCTGCATCCCTTGTGTGTGTGCTTCCAGGATGTGCGCTGGACTGTCTGGTTCCAATACGCATCCTGGGTGCCAGAGAGTCTGGTGTGCTGTGAATGCCTGGGACTACCATGGTCCATGATTGGTCCACGTATAGTATGCCTGTCTGAGAGCAGATCTCCCATTGGGTCCTCTTCGTTTTGGCACAAAGGAGATTTTGGATAAGAGAAGGCTCCAAACACCCATACCATGTCGATCTCTGGAGTTCTCAATGAATGAAGGATAGAATCCAAGTATCCTGAAACTAAGAAGCCGAGTCGAGGAACCGCTGGTGACCCGCTGAAAGGTTTGGCACCCTGAGCCCAATGTCGTCCCGCTGTACCCCTCTACATCTGGTCGTCCTAGAAGGTCTGCGAAGATGCTTTGACCCATTGGAATAGTGGGACCAACTATTCTCGGCACCTTCATCAAACCCTGCAAGTAAGCCTTCTCGGAAGTGTCCCTGGGCCAACCAGTGGGCTGACTAGCTTACGCAAGACCTTTGCCCTGATACCGACGCCGTTTTGAGGAGACACACGAAACTTGGTACATTGCTAGCTCTGTGTTCATGGCACTCTCACACCAAATTTCATACACTTGGCATTCCCAGTTCTGGAGTAAGGTGAGTGCGCCCGAACCAGAGTATACGCGGTTACTGTGTCGCCCAGCCGTGGTGACAAACTTTGCGTGTGTGCTGCGCTTGTGCCCCTCTTACCCCTGAAGCCTGCTGCAGTGAAACTGGCCTGATCCATCCACCAGGAGCAGAGAAATCGCCACTGTCCCATTTGGGAATCAACGCTGTATCTTTGTCGCTGAAAGCCGCAGAGCCGCCAAATTGCTGCACTTAAACCTGCAACCGAAGTGAACTCGAATGCTGAAGTTTGATCCGGAGTGCGCCAGAGGTCGGTGACTAATTGCAACCCTAACCGGTGGTCCCTAGCTCCTCCATCCATTTTTACACATGAGTGGCCCCTGAGGGCCCCTCTCCTTGTCACTGTTAGTGCGAACTAGAGAACTATTCCTGAACTCTGGAACCTGTTCTGCCCTGTTGGGGAGACCCTCCACGAATAGTGGGAACTTATTCTTCATCACCTCACCCACCTTCCTGAGCTGCTACAGACCCTTGAAGAGACCCCGTTTTGCCCATCTGCATCACCACGTGCGCCAGCATTGCAAGTACATTTGAGCAATAGGCTCCACTCTTCTTAGGGATTGGACTGCCTCTCAGTTAGGATTGTGTTTGATTCAGAAGGGACTAAAGACTATTTGCACTGCCTGTTTACTTCCCCTTTTAGGTTGCGGACCCATTTCGTGCATTAACCCTTTAGACCCCATTGGTCTTGTATATATGTATTTAGATAGGTATGTGTTGGCTTAGAAGTATTACTATTATTTTATTTGTGTGTTGAAACTCAAATTCCTTGAAATAAATGTATTTGTATTTTTAATATATATACAAACCTGACTGGGAGTGATTTGTAAGTGTCCTTTACTCTGTTGCTCATTGAGGTCTTTCAGTCACCCTCACCCCTCCTGAGACCTAATCTTGACTGCCGCCAATGCTACCTTGATTGGTCTGGCTTGTCTAGAAGGTTACCCTGTTCCATGCAACTAGGCTGGCCTTCTGAACCTCTGTCCACCAGGTCAGATTCTGAAATCGGTCTTAACACACTCTTGCCCCACACACAGGCTCTCTGGCACCATGGATAAGGAGTGCGACCAGACAGTCCCACACCCTTCCTGGGCCACACACACACACAAAGGCAGCACTGGCATGTGAAAGCAGCAGCTTCTGGGCAGGTGCATGCCCCTATAAGGGATTCCCTGACCTAGAAAGGCAGGAAGACAGCCACACAGCAATAAAGAAGCAAGTGAAAATCTCGTGGCACAGCCATTTTTGGGCATTAACCACGTTTAGTAGCCATACGCTGTAAACTCAAATGTGCACACTAAAAAGAATGCAAACATGGTACAAATGTATCTGCTGCCGCCAGCTTGTCTTTGGGCACTGTGGCGTGTCAGAAGAAGGATGCAGACTCTGACTGTAATTTTTATTAAACAAAAGAATAAATGCCTATATTTCCCTGCTATGAAGTTACCCTACCTAACAAAACTAGCTAAGGTGCTCGTCAATCGCCAGTGAAAGTCTAATCTGAATCTGTCCACTGCCAGAACTAACCTGTTCTGACCCTACCACTTTTATAATAAATAATGACTCCTTTCTCCCGAAGGACTGTTTTTAATAAAGTTCAGTAAACTATCTTTCAAGTAGTTACTGTTGTGATAAACATGTACAGTTCCGTTACAGGGTTATTTAATTTCTGTGTCTTCTTCCTTTGGCGACTATTCTCTGTTGCCTTCTGGTTCTTCTCTTGAACTGTTTCATTTATAGTTATCCTCCACTCTTTCCAAGGAAATGTTGTCCAATTGTTAGGACTCTCCCCTTGGACTCTCTGGTCTTCGGTATATAATTCACAGTCTTTGCTTTCCCTTTGGACTTTACACTTATTCTCTGTTTCAACCTTATCTTCAGGCTTTTCTTTTCTATTATGTCTCTCTTCTTAATTAGACCTTCTTGGTCTGGTCTAACGACCAATTTGAATATTCTAAACGTGAGGCTCATTCCCTCTCTTATTTTGTAGTGTGCTAACATTTTCTCCCTGACTAGGACGAGTATGAGTACTCCAATAATGATTCTTACTCACTTCTCTATGAATCAATATCTTCTCTAGACTGGGACGAGTATGCATACTCCAATAACGATTCTTATTCGCTTCTCTATAAGTCAATGGGGCTCATTATGAGTTTGCTGGTATATGGTAAAAGTGCTGGTAATTCCAGTTACCAGCACATTTACTGTTCTGGTGAAATATGAGTTGGCGACAATACCATTGGCGGTATTTCCAGTGCTGGTATTTCCAGCTCGGGAAATACCACTGCTCGTAATACAGTCAATGGAATATCCACTGGCAGAACAACCAATGGCTTTATTAGGAGCACAACAGTATTTACCAGATGATTACGAGTTGGGAAATGGCAGTAACACTGCAGTATATTTTCAGTTATACCGGCAAAAGCAATGTGGACACCGGAAAGCAGGCAGTAAATGCATACAGGTGCTGTAAATGAGGCCACAGATGCATCCAATGCACATAGGAGGAGAACAAAAGGGCCACACCTTCCCCAATAACACTTCCCTACACCACCATGTTGCCACTGGTCTTTGTCAGCATTCCCATGCAGCTGCTGCAGGCCAATGTAGAGCTGCAGGGGCTGGAGGACCACCACAGAGAACATGAGGCAGAGGAGATAAGGGGAAGGATGGCGAGGAGGAGACGCCACACAAGGCGTGTGCCCATGCCCGGGTAAGGGGCTCAATGGACAGCCAGATCTTCACCCTGTACTGCCTCAACAGGGAGACCATTGCAGATCTGCTGAACCACATCCAGGATGACATAGGGAGCAGGATCGCCATCAGGACAGCAATACCAACGCTGGTAAAGCTGGTGTTGGTACTGCACTTCCTTGCCATGGGCATGTTCCTGCACACTGTGAGTCAACTGCGTGGCATCTCGCAGCCTGCTTTCACTAAAGTTCTGTGTGAGGTGCTGGATGCACTCCTGCACCATGTGGGATGGCACATTTCACTTCCCACCACCCTGGCACAGGTGAATGCCACAAAGGCAAGATTTTACGCCATGGCAACCATGCCCAATGTGGTGGCAGCCCATAACTATACCCACATAGCGTTGGTGACACCCCAGGCATCGGAGGAGGTCTATAGGAACCGCAAGCAGTTCCATTCACTCAATGTCCAGATCACCTGTGATGCTGACCTCACCATCACCCACTGCTGTGCCCGCTTCCCAGGATCAACTCATGGCAGAGCAGCATGCTGCCGGCATACATGGAGGTGCACAGAGGCCAACGGACCTGGAATTTGGGTGGGTTCATGTTCCATCATACAAACCTTGCTGTACAAGAGACATGGAATGGGGCGGACCCCACACAGAGATTGCATGCCCTAACAAGGCTCTGTACATGCAGGACCCACCCGTACACTCCACAAATGACAGGCTGCAACCCACAGGTGTAGGACTTGACTCACAATACAGCAGTAGATGGCCAAGCCATGCTTCTCCAACAGGCCAGCCACACCCACTGGACTACTGGTAGCAGAATGCACCATCACACATCTCACAACATTCAGGGGCTGTAAGAGGGTGGGTGGCCCACCTAGGGGTGTTCGAAGTATGTCCAAGGGTGCCTGAAAAGGCATAGAAAAAGGGCAAAGATGAGAGTTGTCAACACAACCAATGACCAAGGTCACTGTCCATTCAAAGTAAAACCACACAGTACAACAAAACACAAGGAGATTAGTTGCTCCAACGTCACTCTAAAATACTGAATAACCTCCCAGCCTCAGACACCCTTGGTGTGAGCTGAGGTCGGTGGGGAATGACTGGGTGTAGGGGCTGCAAACATCAATGGAGCTCCTGGGGTGTGCGTTACGTAAAGGTCTGAAGAGCACTGCTATACATGGGATGGCATGCTGCTAAACTGCACCTGAGGGTCATCTTCGACTCTGCACTCTCCTTCTCCCCTCTCATCTCTGAGGTCTCTAAGAAGTCACACTACCAGCTGCACCTCCTTAGCGGTAATCTTCCTTTCCTCTCCTTCCCCCAGAAGCTCACTGTCTCCAGAGCCCTGGTCCTCTATAGGCTGGACTATTGTAACAGCCTCTATCTAAATCTGCCTGCCTCCACTCTCCGCCCTCTGCAACTTATCCAGAACAGGACTGAGAGACTTGTCCTTGGCCTCAAGCCCTGGGATCGTATCGCTCCAGGATTGAAATCTCTGCACTGGCTCCCAGTGGCTGCGAGGATTAAGTTCAAAACCCTCTGCATTGTACATAAGGCCTTCTGGGGTCTGGGGCTGCAATACCTTCAACTCTCTCTTCCTAAATATCTTCCTTCTCGAGCTCTTCTCTCATCCGCCTCCAGCTCCCTCAGGGTCAGTCGCTTCTCCAAGCAATGAGTTGGCGGCAGATCACTCTCTTCGGCAAGGGCCTCTCTCTGGAACAGCCTCCCTGCCTCCCTGAAAATCGAGGAGAACCATCTCTGGTTCCGGAAGCACCTCAAAACCTTCCTCTTTGCTTCTGCTTTCTCTCCTCCTCTCCCCTGCTGAATTCTTGACTGAAAATGCACTGGTTACCTGGCCAACCTTTCTGATATATGGCCCAGGCCCCGTCAATTGCCCACCTGCACTGCCTCCCTGGCAATCCCTGCACCTGGGGATCGTTTTTATATATCTCTACAGTCCCCCTACCAGCACCTATGTCTGCACTTCCTTGCACTTGCCACCAGCTGGCCGTTTTATTTATCTTATTTATTCCACTTTCCCATGTACCGCACTTCCCCTCTCTCTTCGCCCGTGCATTTTTCCTTTCCCCCTTCCCATGCACTTGCGCGATCTGAATGACACCTGGCCTAGTAGGATCGTTGTCTGTCCTCCCTTTGTTGCCCCCCCTTGCCTCGTCGTGCCTTGAAACACTTATGTATAGGAGCGTTATAAATGATATATCATATCATATCATATCAGGGATATGACACTGGCATTTGACATGGCATGTACTCAGGTCACCATGCATATGAATCCATCATGGAATCCACACAATAACCATGCACATATAACCCAGACTCCCATTAGGAAACTTGCATGGAAACAATATATAGGCCAAAACCACTCTCCAAGGCATATTACCCTGTCAATCATCAACCATGAAAGCAAGGAGTGTTGGCTGTGTGCATGATGCATCATGACAGACTGAACCCCCCTCCAGAGTAGTTTACTCAACATGCAAGGACTGGAATGTGAAATAGTTTTTTGCTACGACACATGGGACATGCATTCACAGACTGTCTATCGAGATGCAGCTGTTAGAGGCAGTGCATCTACAGATCATCATCATTCACACCTATGTCCCTTCCCCTTGCAGGTGTCTTTGGATACCCGCAGCTTCTCTGGCTAATGACTCCTCGGAGGAATCCCCAGATGCCACAGGAGATGGCATACAACCGGGCGCATGTCCGGACTACAGTGTGTGTGGAGAGCACCTTTGGCATGTGGAAGGCCTACTTCCGCTGTTTACACCGGTGTGGGGGTGCGCTCATGTATAGGCCTGACAAGGTGGGACAGATTGATCTTGAAAGAATTTCAGTCTGTAGCAACTGTAGCGAGCTACCTTGGTTTTCAAAGTAATATCTATATTTTGCTTGGCTTATTTGTTTGCTGCATGTGGAGCTGGAAACATTGCGACTGACCAATGTAAGTAATAATATGTAACATACAAACACCACAGACACTCCACTTTGCGCTCCAAATTGTATATAATGTTCAAAAACGTTTTAGAATTGCTCCATTTTTGTGGAATATTGTTTAATTTTCTGTTTTCCTATTTCTTTGAAAATTATATAAACAATTTCATTTTTCATTTTCATGTCTTACTGTGGTTTTCAAAACATTTCTTCTTGGTACACTTTGTGCTGGTTATTTCATTTCTATTGCATTTTTACTTTCTGGCACCCTCTAATACCTTCTGGTACATTCTCAAAACAATTCTTCTTGGTACACTTTGTGCTGATTGTTGCATTTCTATTGCATATTTTCTTACTGGCACCCTCTAATACCTTCTAGTACCCTCTAAACGTGTTTCCCCATGCTTGGATTAGGCATGGTTCCTCAAGAGGGAATTGTAGTGAGGAGCTGTCTTAGTTATAGATCATGCAATTTGATTTGTGGTACTACTTCATAGGGGATTCTCATGGCATTCAAAGTCGCCTGTTGTGGCTGTTTGTTTGCAATATGCTAAACGGTCTCTGTGATTTTTCAATTCATTCGCTCATGGCTCCAATTTCGCAGAAATGCATCGGATACGCAATGTCGCACAACATCTGCATTCGGTGGAACATTCCCCTGCCCCCGGATTTGGCCATGCCACCCCTGAGGATGATGATGCAATGCCCGCGGGTGCCATGGAAGCTACAAGAGCGGGAGCGGTCACCTAAACCACGCCATACATGCACGCACTGAGTGGGTAGAGTCCAGGGTTGGGTGCCTGGCTCGCCAGCAACCGATTGAAAACCTTTTTGAATAAGCCATCACATTGCACTACTCTTGCACCTTTGTAATTAATTTTCACATTAAACACTTGTACACAATAAGGAATGTCCTTTCACTGCTTTAAGTGAACATAATTGTTATGCAGCAACATGTAACATGTAACAACCTTTACCAGAACAACATCCTCCTCCCCAGAAACCCACCCTCAAAACACCCTTCCCAAACACCCACCCTCCGAAACAGCCAGGCAGTGTTCGACTGTTACTTTCTGTGCCTCTTGGGCATGGGGCTCCTTACTGGGTCCTTGACAGTGATGTGGCACTGTGAGTGGCGCCTTGCAGTACTGTCAGGAATCGTCCATCCTCTTCATGGTCCCTATGGCACATGTGGAATAAACATCATGTATGCACTATGCTGTCCTACCCGAGATGGCGCCTAACAGCTCCACGATCTCATTCTGCTAGCAACAGTCTTTCCACGAGATGGCGTTCCTGAAGGAATTTGAGAAATCTGCACTCTGGAAGGCAGCTTCAGCACATAAGCAGCTGTGGCATGGTAAGCGGATGCAACGCTTCTTTCTTGTAAGCATTGACACTGTCTAATCCCTTGTATTTCTTCTTTCTTCCCTTCTCTCCTTTATGAACTTCAATCTGATTCCCGATCCTGGTCTCCATCCTTTGTATCCTGCTACTTGTTATTTTGCCTAAAAGTTCTTCATGCTGTTCGGGTTGCTTCGTGCTCGTAGATCCCTTTAATTGACTTGCTCTGCTTATAGCAGCGCTTTACCTTCCCTTCTATATTCTGTAGTTGCTATGCTTGTGCAGCACCAGCTAGACACGTATCTTACTAAGCTGCACTTAGCACTTGTCACCTCCTCGCTATATTTCTGCAATCCTCCTGATATTTTCTGCGCTGCTTACCTGCAACTCCTGAACCTCAGCAACGCTGCCTGGTGATCCCCCTTGTTCTTTGAACCACACAGAATAACTTTGTTGATCTGGGCATTCTACTAACTTGCTGGAGTCATATCTGCACTGCGTGATCCTTCTATTTCATCAAGGATACCGTGATCAACACTGGCACAAGGGTTTTTTATTCCCTGTGAGGGTTTTTCCCTAACTTACATCGCGGATTACCCTCTAGTCCAGTGGTCTTCAAACTTTTTTGCCCTGGGCCCCCCCTGAGCAAAGTTTGGGCAGGCCGGGCCCCACCAAAAGTGCCAGATGGACAGTATGTAGAAATCGCTATGAACTTTTGCGTGCCATCACCGCACCCTACTCCCAGCACAGACCCTGGGCTCTCCCCACCCTACTCCCACCACTATCCCAGTGCTGCCGCCCATCCTGCTACCACCACAGTCCCATAACACAAGCATACACACATCGATACACATTTAAATTAAAAAACAAATCGCCATAACGGTACCTTCTGCAGGGGCCTGCGCGTGGTTGCTAAAATGCACCGCTCCAGGTTGCTCTGCCCGTATGTGCGAGGAGGTGCAGGAGCACCCCCTCGCACATACATACATGCAGTGCCCCAGCCAGCATTTCCAATGAGCTAAGCAAGGCTGGCGAAGCAAAACACCCCCAGCGTTGCATGGCTCAGTGATCATGTGCGGCTGGGGAAATGAACTGTCAAAGGCAAACAATGTTTCCCTTTGACAGTTCAGCCTGCCCAGGATCACTCCCTCAGCTGGAAAAAGCAGCTGAGGGAGTGCTCAGGGTTTCACTGGGCTGGCTCCTGGGCTCCTCCATAATGGGTGAGGTGGCCAGTGGGTGGACGCCCCTTCACCCATTATGGACGAGCCGGCACGCTTGGACTGGCCTTAGGGCAATAGGGCGATGACCGTACCAAAAATGCAAAATGCTAGTGTAGGCCAGTCAAAATGGGCCACTTTTTTGGCCAATGTGGGCCAGTTTGAGGAGTTACTTCACTATACAGCTAGTAGTTTTGACGATTGTTGCTGAATAAATATTCTTTAAATATCACAATTTGTTTACATTTGAACAAAAAACAACCCCTAACAACCCCTTGGGTACTATTCAAACAGTCTGTGACTAAAGGACTGAATATCCATTTGCAACTGCTGGCCATTTTTTCATTGGTGCCTAAGACCATTTTATGGTCCAGTCTGACCATGTCAACTGCCCCTTCCCATTTCCACCAATCTTAAAAAATATATATATATATATATATTTTTTTTTTACATTTCATGCTGGGCTCTGGCCTCTGTTTATACCAGTGCCTAAGGTGTTGTCTGGGCTGTCTGGGCTGTAGGTACATTCTACTGCTCCAGAAATGAATACCAGCTGTTACGCTCACCTGGCCTCTGCTGGGACGTTGGGGCACGGTTGCAGCCATCTCTGGAAGTGGATTCCCCTTGTCAGGCTTCTTCCACTGCTCATATGCTGTGGGCTGCGCTGATTGTTGACACTGCTCCTGCATGGATATGAGAGATCGTGAGAATGCTGCTATATGACTGCTGTCTCTCTCAAACCCTTATTCCCAGAATGTGGTGAGCATGCGCCAACCCATATAGTCTCATCTGTTGATTGATGATGACGAACTCTCCGTCCTGCTTCTCAATACAGGGGCGCTTTTGATGGACTGAGTTCCTTCACTACCCCATGTGCGTGGCAGTCCAGACCAGCTGTGACTGAACCACTCCTGAAGGTAAGTGTCTTAAGGCTTTTAAAATATTGTGATGTTGATTCTTGATTATTGTCCGTATCTTTTAATGATGTCTTTCCTCCGCTTTCTCCCAACAGATGAAATGCGGCCCGCAGTAGTTGCGGTGCATGAAGCAAGGCCAAATGGGAAGAGAATAGAGTCCACGATGCTCCGACAGAAGGGGAGTGTTGGTTTAAGGTTAAGCGCGAGGATCTGTCAAAGCGTGACCTTAAACGTAATGTCTTAGCGAGTTCTAACCTTGTCTTTATCTTTTTCTCTTGCAGGCACCATCTTCAGATGGATTGCTCTTGGTGTCACGATGTCGGGCTGGAGCGCTGCTTTCCGGAGGTCTGGAGATGGATGATGAATGCCAGAGTCTGCGTGCCAAAGAAAGCAGATTCCAAGGTAAGTGCTGCGGCTGGTAGTTGGAAACAAGGTAAGATGCGGTGAGGCTGGTAGCTGGAAACAAGGTAAGATGCACTCAGGCTGGTAGCTGGAAGCAAGCAAAGATGCGCTCAGGCTGTAGCTGGAAACAAGGTAAGATGCGCTTAGGCGGCGGTGAGCGTTACGCTGCAATAGCAGAATAACACGAAGCATGTACATGAAGGTTGACCGGGTTTATATAGCCTAGCTCTGGCCACGCCCATTAGCCTTGACTCTCCGGCCCCACCCTGCCACTCCTAAAGGTTGCTTAGATGTGCAGTCTGACTCTCCCCAGCTGCCACGCCCGACCAAATGCACGTGGAGGCCCCTGCAGGGAAAACAAAGTACTTGCACCAAATAAAAATGTGCTAGTGCACATTTATTCATGAGCCTGGCACCAAAGGCGTCAGGACTGAGTCCAGCTGGGCCTTCCATGCTGTATTGTCCCCAAGGGACAATAAAAGGTTGTGTTACCCCTTGCTCTCGTTCCCTGATGGTGCGGGATCTGAGGTTCTGGGCCAATGGCCATGACAGCACTCCCTCTCAAGGCCCCTCTCATGGGTGTACTTTCTCCTGGCCCTGGCATGGTGGGATAGTTGGATAGAATTGTCTGATCAGTCGTGGAGCGTGAACGAATTCACTGGGTTCCCATGTACGGTCTTGAGGTCCATTACCGTTCCATTCTATAAGGTAGTAAAATTTAGATTGCACTATCTTGGAATCCAGAATAGTTTTGACCTTGTATTCTGGTCCTCCTTCTATGATGTTGGGCTCTGGTGGTGCTTCAATCCGAGTACCTGGTTTCATTGGTTTCAGGAGTGAAACATCGAATACTGGATGGATTCACATATTAGGTGGTAATTCCAATTTCATGGCAGCTGGGTTTATCATGGCTTTGATGGAATAGGGCCTCAGGTACCTGGGATGGAAAGCTCGTGGTCCTTTCAAGGGAATGTTTTTGGATGCTAACCAAACCTTGTCTCCAACCTGATAATGTGGGGCCTCCTTTCTGTGTCGGTCTGCAAACTTTTTCTGCTTTTCTTTAGCTCAGCTGCTTCTTTAAGAATCCAAGTGATGGTTTTATATAAGGTTGTTAATGCTGGCATTTCCAATTTGTCAGGTGAATCAAAAGTGGACGTTCCAGAGTTGTCAACCATGCACTGTGTAGACTGGGGTCTGTCTGGTGCTAGTGTGGATGGAATTGTTGTAGGCGAATTCGGTCAACCAAAGTATGTCTTTCCAGGATTCCTCAGTTTGTTGCAATATACACCTCAGATATTGATCCAAGGTCTGGTTGGTCCATTTGGTTTGGCCATCGGTTTGAGGATGGTAACTAGTGGATAACCGGAGATCAATTTTGGCTATTTTGCAGCATCTCCTCCAGAGTGCTCAGATGAACTGAGTTCCACAATCTGATATTAGTATTGATGGGAATCTGTGTAATTTGACAATCTGTTCCAAAAACACGGTGGCGAGGGCGGAAGCAGTTGGGAGTCCTTTTAATGGGATAAAATGGGCCATTTTGGAGAACAAATCTACAATAACTAAGATGGTGTTATATCCATAGCAGGGAGGAAGATCTGTGATAAAGTCCATTGACAACATATGTCACGGTGCTGGTGGTACCGTCAATGGACGCAGTAACCCGGCTGGATTTAACTTCTGAGATTTGTGTTGTGCGCAGACACCACAGGTTGCAATAAATTGGGCAATGCCTTTTCTCCAAGTTGGCCACCAATAGCCTTTTTGTATTTTAGCTTGAGTCTTGGCAATCCCCGGATGTCCTTCCACTAGTGAATCATGATAGGTAGCTATTATTTGGTCTTGTATCTTCTTGTCCTGAATGTACAACCTCCCTTGAAAATACACTAGGTCATTTTCAATGGTTTATTGGTCCCTTTAGATAGCCACTCCTGTTGTGTTGCTCGGTTCATCTGAGATTGGAGATCAGTTTTGAAGTCATCCAAACAAGTGTCTGCAGTGATTTTGTTCTGGATTCGTTCTTCAGGAATGATGGCCACGGGCTCAGACGTGGTAAAAGCTTCTTGGTCCTCACTCATGCGTGACAGAGCATCTGCTTTCCCATTGCATACTCCGGGTCTGTAGGTGATGATAAAATCGTATTCGGTAAAGAAGAGAGCCCAATGAAGTTGATGAGAGGATTGGGCCTTGGCGGTCTTCAAGTATTGCAGATTGCAGTGATCCTTGATGACATTGACTGTATGTCTCGCCCCCAGAAGATAGTGTCTTCATGTTTTGAAGGCTTTCTTAATCGCTAGCAGTTCTTTGTATGTGATCGCATTGTTCAACTCTGGTGCAGAAAACATACGGGACCAGAATGCTCAGAATGCTCTGGGATGTAATTGTCCTGTGTCGGGGTCTCTTTGGAATAATACCGCCCCATGCCTATGTTGGAGGTATCTGTTTTGACCACGTATGGCAGATCTGGACGGGGGTGTCGGAGAATTGGTGTTGTGGTGAAAGCAAGTTTCAGCTCCTGGAAGGCTTTTTCTGCTTCTGGTGACCAAAGGAATGTCTTGTTTTTTCTCAGCAGGGAGGTAATTGGATGAACTATCTGCGAAAACCTAGGAATAAACCAACGATAAAAGTTGGTGAACCCGAGCACACTTTGTACTCCTTTTGTGGATGTCGGTGATCGCCATTGAAGGATAGCATCCACCTGGCTTGTGTCCATGTGTACTGTTAAGTATTTCAATCAGGCGATGTACTCTGGTCTCAGCCTAGTATATAGAGCACAGCTGAAATGCTTATTTTATTATCTCTATAGGTTCAATATTCTGAGTGATATACCACTCATATCACACCCCTCCTCAAAATACCCCAGGTCACAATGGACCAGGAATCAGGCTGGTTGGTAAAGGTAATATTTATTTATTTAAAATTCTAATCAAACATTTACTTGTGAATAGGGAGCAGCAATCACCAATGTGGTGACAATAAAAGATAATAAGGTATGTTAGGCAGTTAAATTCACTTTTAGCAACACAAAATATAAAACATCAGAGAAAAGAACACTTTTGGCTTGTTTGAAAAGATAGCATTTAAGTTAGGATTTCCCCCTGCAATATTCCTCAACCCACCAATAAGCAATTCTGAATAGATATGAGGAAGCAGCAGGTATTCAGTAATAAAGAACAGTAAACAGAATTTAAATACCACCTTCCATCCCCAGACAAGAGAGAAAAATGGGTTGGAAATCTTACACTTTTAAAATGACATTCGAAAAGGGTTTAGCAAAACAATGAAAAGTGTGCATAAATCCTTAAATCAGTATAAATGTCTATGGGAGCAACATTGAAAATATAATAACAATCATGAGTTATATTTTGAGCAAAGGTAAATGCTTTGAATACAAATGGAAGGTTGGAAATAATTTAGACTGAAATACACACATGTAAAACGTTGCAGAGTTGCTGATTCCCGCCTAAATTTTACCAAACGGTTTTTAAGAAAAACAGGTGAAATATACTAATTTTGAGTGCGGTTTTTGGGTTGGGATGTATCTACAGGTCTTAGGTATAATCCAGAGTTGAAGTCTCTAGCTATTAAATTGAGTGAGTTATGCAATGTTGAATGAGAGGCGTTTTTTAAAAATAAAGGAGCGAAAAAGAAAAAAGAAATCAATTTTTACAAGGATAGTTATGCTCTACATTAGGGCATTCAGGCTAGGTTACCAGATTGAAACACAGTAAGCTCTAGAGTTGATCCACGGAACCAACTCCAGCACCTCCGTGCCCGCCCTGGCGGACCCAATCCGATTACCCGAAGGAGAATTGAGGGTTTGGGATTTCAATAGACAAAATTATTTAAAGGAGTTTGCACTAGCGCAAAGAATCAAAGGCAAGGTTTCAAGAATGGTTGTGACAATATTACAAGTTCTTAAGGTAAGGATGGATAGGATGGTTTAGAGATTGGGATGGAACAAAAAAAGGCAAGGTATGCTATGATTTCGTATGCTTCCTATTAAAGGAATGGTTCCCCCAAAAATTATTATTGGCCAAAAAGATGGGCAAAAAAAAAAAATAAATATTCACATTTCTTTTTTTTTAAGTTCCTATGTAAAGTTTTGAGCAAATGAAGCTCAAAGGAAGCACATGGGGCATCAATTTTGTGAAATGGATGCCCGCTTGTGCTTGCTTTTGCGGCACTAATGAAGGAAAAGCCAGCCAGCTGTAGTAAACAAAAGTAAAAAAAAAACACTTACCGAGATGTAGCTGCAGCTTTTCTGCCTGTAGTCTCTGGTCTCCGTCCTCCGAGTCCCGGCACCAATGAAGGAAAAGCCACCCAGTGGTAGCTTTTGTTTACTCCAGCTGGCTGGCTTTTCCTTCATTAGTGCCGCAAAAGCAAGCACAGGCAGGCATCCATTTCACAAAATTGATGCCCCCATGTGCTTCCTTTGAGCTTCATTTGCTCAAAATTTTACATAGGGACTTAAAAAAAAAGTGTCAATATATTTATTTTATTATTGGCCATCTTTTTGGCCAATAATAATTTTGGGCGAACCATTCCTTTAATACTTACAGTCCACTTTAATTTAGGATTTTGGACCGTCAAGGGTTCTGGTCATCACACGGATCAGGTCTAATCAATGACAGCTGGGCTACTCTGGTGGAACAGGGTCAGGTGGGCGGTTCTGGTCACCTGACTGCTCTGGACTGGAGAATGCACTTCTGGTTACTGGAGATCAGTGGGGTGGCGAGTTTGCAGTGGGCAAGCATTTAGTAGTAGCAAGCCAGACTGGATCAAAATGCTTCCCTTGGATTTTTGGGATTGCTTCAGAATTTGGGCTTAGCTGAAAAACGAGTTCAGCAATGCTGAGGCCCTAGCTTTGTAAGGAAAATCAGGAATCAGGAACAAGATGGAGAAATCAGGAACACTGCGCCACGCAGAAATTCAGGTAGAAGTCAGGAAACAGTGTCTGTGTGCTGTGAGGTTCCCTTATTTATCATGCCAAATGACACCACTAACTTATATGGCAGGGGCAGTGTTACTGTCCACACCCCTAATGCTATAATTGGGCAAAAGCATAATCTCTGCCTTGCTTTTCGCTGATTGGATGACAGAAAAGGATGTCATGTTTATGGGATGATTTTTACAATGTCTGGAAACCTCCCATAGCTATTGGAACCACAATCTAACGTTCCCACAAATACATATGTATTTAGTTATGACCTCTAAAAAAATCAGATGCACAGGTTACATATTTTGTGGGTTACATTTCAATCCAACTCCCAAGTCTGTAGGACCTGGTTTAGTCTTTCTACGACATTTTGGCAATTTTAACCATTAAATATTTGGCCTAACATTTCCCAATTGTGTTCATAGATGCGCGATTACCCTGGGATGTGTGTACACAATGTGATGTTTGCAACATTAATACTTTCCGCACAATCGGTCCTTCTTCATAACTTCTGTTCCTTATGCAGTACTGAGTGACTACCAACTCTTCAAATGAATAGCATAAAATTAGATTTAGAATTATGCACTTTTCATATTTTTTCTCATTCTTGCTGCCAAGTTAAATGTCTTGAAAGTTCAGTTGCACAATAGGCTTTTTAAACACCAAATGTCACTTGTCAGTTTTTTTTTCTTTTTCCTAAGTGTAAACGCATGTCAATCCTATTGAATTAATATGGGGGGCCTCTCCCTTGTGAGTGAAGGTTCCTGCCCCTCCCAATGGAAGGGTGAGTGTCTTAGCCTGCTATTGTCTTAGCCTGGGGTAAAGACGAATGTCTAATGTGACTTGAAAAGCCCCATTGTCCTGAGGATTCAAAGCCTCCAGCTAGCAATTAGCCTTTTCTTGTTGTTCCAGCAGTTGAGCTGTCACCCTTTTTCAGGGCTAGGAACTGCCAGAACAGGTTTTTTTTATATAGTTTACTAACTCAGACTGGGTTTAGCTTTGAGTTTCACCTTTTAAATCTTTACTTTAAACCTATGAAATTAAATCAGTTTATAGGTGGATTTTTAACAGTAGCAAATCCTTTTACATACTTAAATAATCAAGCCTTTACACAATAATATATTTTTAAAAATAGGCGCTTTTGCCCTTCATTCAGGAAAAAGCACATTAAATGTATTTCTTTAAATTCGGTTTTCATCTGCAGCAAATACACATTTTAGTCAGCTCTAGTCCTTCCCTTGAGTGCTGGAATTATTTGCAGCATGGATAAATGTATCAAGCATTTGTTTAGAGTCTTTCTCTGGACAGCTGATTCTTTAGATACTGTTGCAAAGAAATAGCTGTGTTTCCCGTGGATAATGAAAAACAAATTCCCTGGCTTGCTTTTTCAAATATACTTTTGGTATGAGCTGTCATTCAAATGAGGCCCGGTTCCTCTGAGACTCCAGACTGATCCTGGGCACTGCAGGGCCCTTTAACCACAGTGGGTCATAATAAAATGAATGGATTTAGCGCCAAACCAGCACTTTTTAAGGTTGAAAAGATGACATTTTAAAGAGGCATTTTGGGTTTACAGCAACGTAATGCTGCTTCTTTCCTTTGCTCCATGTAAAATGTTGCAGAGCATACTGGCATACTCTTGCAGTGAGTACTGTGTTCCACCCCACCTGAAATGTGTGTTTGCAGGGCAACCCAGCAATTTTCTGGTTATTGCAAAGCGCAGTTTAGGGATCTTGGCGCGCACAGGAGTCAGCGCATCCATTTTGTGCTGTTTCTGGCATCAAAGCAGAAAAGTGGTGTAACATAGCACATCTGAGTGGGTCAAAATATCCCACAGTACACCCCGTGGTGTGGGCATAAAACCCAAGAATTCAACTTCTATTATGTGGAAGAAACACTTTTCTAACTTGGCAAACAGCCGGTGCTGTTGAAGTTTTCACAAAACTGCTCTTACATGGCCGACGTGGTCTTCCTTGGAAGCCGAGTAAATGAGAATTTTCATATATGTAGACAAGTGTGCAAATGTCCAATAAGTCATGAAGCACATCATTCATTAAAAATTGGGACGCCGCCGGGGCATTACATAACCCGAAAGGCATAAGCTTATATTCGAAAAAACATACTTGGCACGTAATGCTGTCTTCCACTCATCACCTTGTTTGTCTCTTACAGGGTGATAGGCTCCTCGTAGATCCAATTTTGTGTAAATTTGAGTATTCTTTACCTGATCCAGAAGCTCTGGAATAAGTGGCTGTGGGTATCTGTTTTTTACCGTGATCTGATTAAGCGCTCTATAGTCAATACAAGTTCTTAAGTCGCCCTCTTTTTTAGGTACGAAAAAGAGAGCCGAAGAGGCAGGGGACTTAGACGGCAGATAAAGCCGTTAGCTAGATGCTGATCCATGTAAGAGTTTAGATGCTGGTTTTCCTGCTACGTTAGGGCGTAAATTCGACTGCAGGGAATTTGGGCTCTGGGCACCAGATCAATTTGGGAATCATAAGGCCTGTGTGGAGGCAGAGTGTTTGCTTGATCCTTCTGAAAAACATCCTGGTAATCCAGATATTCTGGTGGTAAGGAACAAGTGAGTCCCGGAATAGTCTTTGTCTTTGGGTTTCAGGTTGCCCACATTTTTGTTGTAGCAAACGTTAGCACACTCTTGAGGAAAGGTCAGAACTCATTTTCTCCAGTGGATCCTAGGGTTGTGGGTTTCCAGCCAAGGCATTCCTATATCAACCGGAACTGAGGAGCACCGATGAGATTGAAGGAGATGTCTTCTTGATGACCATCCTGGCACATAAGCATGACTTTTTCGGTATGCTGCGTCACTGGCCCGGATGATAACTGCGAACCATCCACTGCTGTGACGTTTTCCTATGCCAGCTTTTGTTGGAGAGAAGGCCCATTCGTGCAGCCAGATCTTGATCAATATAATTTCCCACAGCTCTGCTATCAATATATGCCTCCAAGGCATGTATCTTTGATGGTTGTTTGTGGTTAACCAAAAGTACCGGGATGACTAGATGTGAGGTCTGTACGGATTCCTTCTTTTCGCTCAACAAGTGGACCCCTACGCTTGTCAGGCGTTGGAGTTTGCCGAATCTTGTTCCTTTTCCTCTTCACCATCGTCCGTTGCTCCAACTAATTTCTTGGGTGCTATCACTGGCCATTCTCAGAGGAAATGTCCTGCTCTCCCGCTGTATAAGCAGAACTGCTGTTGCCTCCTTTTCTCCCTGTCAGCCTTGGTGATAGGACTCCGTAATCCACCAATCTGCTTTGGTTCAGTTTGTTCTTGGGTTTTGGTTTGATTGTCCTGGGGTCGCATATAGACCGACCTCCCTTCAGCTCTTGTGCGATCCATTTTTCGATTCTGCAATCTGTGATCGAGCTGCACAGTCAAGTTGATGTATTCCGCCCATGCCTCGGGGGGATTGACCACTTGGGCTAGAACATCCTTAAGTTCCCCACATAACCCTCGATAAAAGAGCGTAGTCCTTTTTTCTTCTAGCCAGTTTGTCTGTGCTACAAGACGATTGAAAGTGGCGATGTAGGTCAATAGGTCTTCGTTTCCATGTCTGAGTGACAATAATTCATTGTTCAAAGCTTGTCCTTGAGTATGCCTTGCGAACAATTTCTCCATCTCCCGCTGAAATTCCACAAAGTCTCGAACTAGCAGATCATCCTGGTTTACTAATGTTATCGACCAATCCGCTGCACTACCTCCTAAATATGAGAGTACAAATGCGATTCTGGCTTGATCGTTAGGAAAAGCCAGAGGCCGGCACAAAAAATTGATGCGACATTGGTTCATGAATATATTGTACTTGTTACGGTCGCCAGTAAAGCGTTCGGGCGGGGCCAGTGGCACTTCACCTGGAAGAACCACTTCAACTGGGGATGATGGCTGCGGCATGCGAGGATGGGCAAGTCCTGGTAGTGGGACCTGACCCGCATGGTTCTGAAGCATTTGTCTTGCCAAGTCGTTAGTTCGTTCCCGAGCTACAATAGGATCCCGCCTTAAAGCATTGGTTTCCTGTCTGGAGGCATGGACTTCAGCCTGTAATTCCCCCAGTAGTTGGGCCAACTGGTCTGTTTCCGAGGTTTCCATAACGCCCAGGCAGAGATTCGTAGTGGCTTTGCGTTCTGTTACGCTCACCTGGCCTCTGTGGGGACATTGGGGCACGGTTGCAGCCCCCCCTGGAAGTGGATTCCCCTTGTTAGTCTTCTTCCCCTGCTCATATGCTGTGGGATGCGCTGATTGTTGACACTGCTCCTGCGTGTATATGAGAGATTGTGAGAATGCTGCTATATGACTGCTGTCTCTCTCAAACCCTTCTTCCCAGAATGTGGTGAGCACGCGCCAACCAATATAGTCTCACCTGTTGATTGATGACGAGCTCTCCGTCCTGCTTCTCAATGCATGGGTGCTTTTGATGGACCGAGTTCCTTCACTGGCCCATGTGCGTGGCAGCCCAGACCAGTTGTGACTGAGCCACTCCTGAAGGTAAGTGTTTTATGGCTTTTAAAATATTGTGGTGTTAATTCTTGATTATTGTCTGTATCTTTTAATGATGTCTTTCCTCTGCTTTCTCCCAACAGATGAAATGCAGCCCAGCGGTAGTTGCGGTGCATGAAGCGAGGCCAAATGGGAAGAGAATGGAGTCCACGATGCTCCGACAGAAGGTGAGTGTTGGTTTAAGGTTAAGAGCGAGGATTTGTCAAAACGTGTCCTTAAATGTAATGTCTTAGCCAGTTCTAACCTTGTCTTTTATCTTTTTCTCTTGCAGACACCGTCTCCAGATGGATTGCTCTTGGTGTCACAACATCGGGCTGGCGCGCTGCTTTCAGGAGGTCTGGAGATGGATGATGAATGCCAGAGTCAACAATGATGCGTGCCGAAGAAAGCAGATTCCAAGGTAAGTGCTGCCGCTGGTAGCTGGAAACAAGGTAAGATGTGCTCAGGCTGGTAGCTGGAAACTCGGTAAGATGCGCTCAGGCTGCTAGCTGAAAGCAAGATAAGATGCGCTCAGGCTGTAGCTGGAAACAAGGTATGATGCGCTTAGGTGGCAGTGAGTACTTGCACCAAATAAAAATGTGCTAGTGCACATTTATTCATGAGCCTGGCACCAAAGGTGCCATGACTAAGTCCAGCTGGGATCCTCCAGGCTGTATTGTCCCCAAGCAAGAGACAATAAAAGGTTGTGTTACCCCTTGCTCTCATTCCCTGATGGTGCAGGATCTGGGGTTCTGGGCCAATGGCCATGACACCAGCTCAGTGTATGCTTTACTCTGATGGGTACCAGGTGGGGAGCCTTCTTTGGGTTTCACAGAGTTGGAGGCCTCTGACTCCTGGGCCCGCATGAACTGCAGGGTCTCAGTGGGGGCAGAGGTAGCCTCTGTATTCTTCCGCACTCTTTGTCCAATTGCAGTCATGGCAGCGGTGGCATGGCCGAGTGACCGTGACATCCTGTGGCTTCAACCCTGCATGCACTCACGCATGGCCCGCATCTCCTGCAGCTACTGGCCTGCTAGATCCTCAATGGAAGCCTGCTGCTCCTAAATCGCATGCAGGTGTGCACTCATGGCCAAAACACTGGGCACCAGCATAGGTGTTGGGCTGTGTAGCGGACCAGGGCTGAAGCATGGTGAAGTACCTCTGATTCCGTGCTCCACCTCATCCCCCTCATCCATCTGTGGTGTCCACATGGGCCCTGCCGTGATGGTCCAGTGGCTGCACTGCCGGTGATGGCGAGGAGAGCATGCTGGAACCCTGGCGTCTTCCGGACACAGGGGGGAGGGCAGCACTGTGTCCCATGACAGGTTCTGGCTGTGGCATAGCGGTGGCGGCTTTAGCAACTGCTGTGCCACCTGCCTGGCTGGTGAAGGAGCCACTGAGCGCTACCATGGGGATTGTGTCATCCACATGACTTGCTGATGTGTCCACGGCTGTGGTAGGTGGATGTGGTGGTGGATGTGGTGGAGGTGGTGGTGGTTGAGGTGGTGGTGGTATCCCGGCAGCCCTGCCCTGCTGTCTGCTCCTGCTGGCAAGGGGTCTGGCCTGTGCAGGGGCGGGGTAAGATGTTGTGCCTGCAGTGGAGGGTCTGGCCTCGTCACTGTCCGTGAACTGTTTTTGTGTTGGGAATAGAATGACATGCTGTTAGTCATCTGCCAGACATGTCAGCTGGTCTGCATTACAATCATGCAACATTGTGTGTGTCCCAGAGATGTACATTTCCTGTGGTTGGCTTGGGAGGTATCGCTCAAATGAGTGCTGCTACTACCAAGTGGTGGTGGTAGTGTCTGCCGAGGGTGTACACGGTGCATGCATGTGCACATTGCCTGATGGCCTGGCAAGGTGGCTTGTTGTTGTGGGTGTGGTGGGGCTTCACTTACTGACATAGATTAACTTGGCACACATGGGTGCTTCACGCTTTGACTTAAGTGCATGTGTAGTGCTACGTTTTACCTACCCCTCCGGCACGTGTGTGTGCTCACTGGCC
The DNA here is from genome assembly GCF_040938575.1 of Ambystoma mexicanum. NCBI lineage: Eukaryota > Metazoa > Chordata > Amphibia > Caudata > Ambystomatidae > Ambystoma > Ambystoma mexicanum. Next base: position 864,279,606 of record NC_090924.1, on the reverse strand, counting down.
ATTTGCTGTGACTGCCATGCGTTGAGCCATTCCCATGCCCATTTTGTGCATCTCTGCTGAAGAACACATGCTTTTGCACATTATAATCACATGTGCATGGTTTCAAATGTACTTACCGCCATCACCGTGGGTCCCTGCAGCAGCCTCTGCGCTCCCTATCCCTTTGATGTCCTCCATGTGGAGGATAGAGCTAGCTGTCTCCTCCCAGGGCATGAGGTGGAGGGGTTCCACCGTGCCTTCTCCTCTGTCTGGCTATGAGGCTGCGGACCCTTGCCTTGAGGTCATCCCAGCGCTTCTGACAGTCCCATAGGCTACAGGGTACAGTTCCCACTCCTGTCACCATTGCCTTGTATGTCAACCCATTTGGTTATGTTACTCCAGGCAGAGGTTTTTCTGTGCCTGCTGCCAAATAGGACATCAGCATGCTCTACCACTGCATCTACCAATGCTCTGCCTCCAAACATTTTGGCTTCTGAAGCCAGAGATCTAGCAGACAGGCCTTTTTTTCCTGTGCCATTTTGTTGCCACAACCTTGGGGACTGGATGGCAGCAGAAAATGGGTGATGGCCCCCACTGAGCTTCCCATTCCGGCGATGGCGCTATTTCTGCCACCAGACCATATGGTGGCGGAAACAGTATTACTGGTAATATTCTGCCGGTATTACCAGCCGATATGATATGATATGGCATTTATAACGCGCCTATACACAAGTGTTTCAAGGCGCGACACAGCAAGGGGAGGACAGAGGGAAGACAGAGACAATGATCCTATTAGGCCAAATGTCATTCAGCTCGTGCAAGTGTAGGAGAAGAGGGAAGGGGAAAAGTGCAATGTGGGAGGGGGGTGTACAGTACATGGAATACATAGAATAAATAAAAACAATAAGAGAAGTACTCCAGCTGGTGGTAAGTTCAGGGGTAAGTGCAGACCTTGGGTGTTAAGTGCTGGTGGGGGACTGTAGGAATACAGAAAACAGTCCCCAAGTGTGGGGGTTGCCAGGGAGGTCGTGCAGGTGTGCAACTTGCAGGGGTTGGGACTTGGCCCGAGATAAGAGGGTGGCTAGGTAACCAGTGCAGTTTCAGCCAGGAGTTCAGCAGGGGAGAGGAGGAGAGAAAGCGGAAGCAAAGAGCAAGGTTTTGAGGTGCTTCCGGAACCAGAGATGGTTCTCCTCAGTTTTCAGGGAGGCTGTTCCAAAGGGAGGCCGAAGAAAGAGATCTACCACCAACTTGTTGCTTGGAGAAGTGACTGACCCTGAGGGAGTTGGAGGCGGATGAGCGAAGAGCTCGAGAAGGAATATATTTAGGAAGAGAGAGTTGAAGGTATCAAGGCCCCAGGCCCCAGAAGGCCTTGTGGACAATGCAGAGGGTTTTGAACTTAATCCTCACAGCAACTGGGAGCCAGTGCAGAGACTTCAGTCCTGGAGAGATACGATCCCTGGGTTTGAGGCCAGGGACAAGTCTTGCAGTCCTGTTCTGGATGAGTTGCAGAGGGCGGAGAGTAGAAGCAGGCAGATTTAGAAAGAGGCTGTTGCAGTAGTCCAGCCTAGAGAGAACCAGAGCTTTGGAGACAGTAAGCTTCTGGGGAAGATGAGGAAAGGAAGAATACCTCTGAGGAGGTGCAGCTGGTAGTGTGACTTCTTAGAGACATCAGAGATGTGAGGAGAGAAGGAAACTGTGGAGTCGAAGATGACCCTGAGGTTTTTAGCCTCGCAGGTGGGAGCAGGAAGAGGGCCAAGTGAGGGCGGCCAGAGAGTGATAGGAAAGGAGGGAGTGGGTGTGCTGATGAGGAGAATCTCAGTCTTACTGGCATTGAGGCAGAGATAATTGGCAGCACACCACTCCTGGATAGCAGACAGTCAAAGATGAGAGACAGGGAAGAGGTGGCTGAAGGTAGCCTGAAAATGAGATGAGTGTCATCTGCATAGCACTGAAAGTTGGGGCAGAGAGCGGCAATGCAGTGTGCAAGAAGTGCCAGGTATTGGTTAAACAGCCAGGGAGAGAGGTTAGACCCCTGGGGGACACCACAGGTAGAGAGAGAAATAGAGGAGAGGAAGGATCCAAGTTGGACCCAGAGGGTCGATCAGAAAGAAAAGAAGTCAGCCACACCAGGGCCTGACTGGTGATACCCAGGTTATCACAGAGACGGTTGAGCTGGATGGCATGGTTGACCATCTCAAAGGCAGAAGAGAGATCAAGTAGGATGAGGACACAGGGGGTGTTGGAATCAAGGTTGGAGAGCAGGTCTTCACGGATGTTCAGGTGAGCAGTTTCCATGCTTCTGGCAGCTGTGAAGCCAAACTGATGGTCATGAAGACAACCAACAGATTCAGTGTGAAGGTTAAGCTGGGAGATGGCCAGCTGTTCCAGGAGTTTGCCCAGGAAGGGGGTGATGGAGATTGGGCGATAGCCAGCCGAGCAGGACGGGTTGGAAAAGGTTTTCTTAAGAAGAGGGTGCACAAGGGAGTGCTTCAGGGGGGATGGGAACACTCCAGTGGCAAAGGAGTGGTTGCAGAAGTCGGCCAGAGCAGGAGCCAGGGAGTTAATGTGGTCCTTGATGGTTTTGGAGGAAGAGGGAAGAACCTGTTTTGATGAGACTTTCTTAGATCGGACCTGTCTAGAAACTTCGTCAGGGGAGAACAGGGGAAAGGCTGAGTTTTAGAGATGAATAGAGAAGCCAGAGCCGTGCAGAGTGCCTGAGAAGGGACAGGAGAGGTAGAGACTGCAGCAGGATTGGCCAGTTCCTTGCAGATTTTAAAGAGTTCGGCCAAGTTGTTAGATGCCGCAGAGATGCGGGCTTGGATGTGAGCCAGTTTGTCAGAGGATATACCAGAAGCATGCCATTTCCACTCAGCCAACCTGCACTTGCGTTTGAGGGTGACGAGGTCTGAGTAGTACCAGGAATTGCACTTGGCTTTGGGCTTCAAACAAATCCTCATGACAGGGGCAAGAACATTGAGAGTATCTGATATAGCAAAGTGGAGCATGGAAAGGGCTGTGTCAGGGTGTGAGTCAGCCAAAGGGGGTGGGGGGTGAGAAAGTGGCAGCGAAAGCCTCAACTGACACACGCTTCATGGGTTGGATAACCGAGAAGGTGGGTGGCAGTGCTGGAGTTGGCTTGGTCTGGGGGCAGAGAGGGTGAGCTGGGAGGAAAGGAGATAGTGATCACTCCAGGAGAGAGGGCTAGAAAGGGGAAGGTCTGAGGAGATCAGAACATCCAGTGTGTGCCCTGCAGAGTGAGTCGGGTGGGAGGGGAGAATAGAGAGTCAGAGAGAGTCGCAGAGGTCACAAAAGAATGCAGAGGAAGGGCATGAAGCATCCAGGTGGATGTTAAACTCTCCAAGAAGGAGGAGTTGAGTGGTTGAGACCAGGAGGGAATAGGAAAGGCCCGCCCATTCAGAGACGAAGGAGGAGATCTGACCAGATGGCCGATAGATAGTAGCCACAGTAAGGGAATGGCTAGGAGAGAGAGAGAGCCTGCAGATGAGGCATTCGAAAGAGGAGTAGGCCTGCGTGTGAATGACAGCGGCAGCAATCCACTCTGGGAAGATTAGGGTTACACCCCTTCCAGAACAGTTGGACCTGGGCGCGGAGAGGATCTTGTAGCCATCAGGAAGGAGAGTGTCAAAGCTCGTGACAGAGCTGGCTGCAAACCATTTCTCGGTGAGACCGAGGACATCTTGGTCAAGTTCCTCCAGGGGGTGGCAGATGTCAGAGGAGGGTGTGACAGCTGAGCGAGAGTCAAGAGTGGCAATATGGAGGAGGTTGCCGTCCTTGAAAGAGTTCCGAGGAGGGGTACAAATCAAAGGTACGCCCTGCAGAGGTGTAGAAAAGGGAGGAGGTTAGGGCAAGGTAGCCAAGGAGGAGACAGCAGGAGAAAGTGAGGATGCCGTGGAGGGAAGAGAAGGGACAGCCGGAGATGGAAGGAAATTGATGAGGCACGGGAAGCGTCTATCAAAGAGGAGAAAATTGGCCTGAGGGCCTTGGACCAAGACGGTACCATTCAAGTAAACATTAATGATGATCTTAGAGGAGTGGAAGGAGGCCAGGAGGGCCTCCCACCGGGTGCCACCATTAATAGGAGAAGAAGAGAAAGTAGAAAGCACAGAGACCATATAAAGAGTCCATAGGTCTGGCGAGGGAACAACTAAGAGGATGTCAGTGAAGGTTTGCCTAGAGGCGTCACTGGAATGGGTGTCAGCGATAGGGAGGCCTGGATTGGAGACCAGGATATCATTTTTAAACTTCTTCCTACCAGATGTAGTAAGGAGAGAAGGATAGTCAATAGAGAAGCAGTTAGAAAAGATAGGAGAGACAGAGAGCATCATAGAGTAGGTGGGGATAGGAGAGAAGAAAGGGGAGGGGTAAAAGGTACGGGGAGTACACTAGGGAAGGATGCAGGGAGGGCAGAGGCAGACGAGACAGGGAGCAATGAGACAATAGCAGGCAATTGGACATGACGACAGGAACTCAGACAATGGTAGACACTTGCTAGATGAATGCTTAGCTAAGAAGTCAAACCACAGAATGGCACTACTATCACAGTGTTATTTAGATACAGGAGAAAAAAAGGAAAAGAAAAAAAAACCTAAGTCGGAGAGTCCTGTAAGGGTGGAAAAAGGACTAGGTTTCACAATGCAATTTTAAATATCTTTACAATTCAAGTCTGAGAATCTGCTATGAGGCAGGGTTTTCAGGGTAGATTGCAGGCTCTAATAACTAACCAGGGCCGCTCCTACCTTGTTTAGTCGCTGCTGGTTGAGGGCTGGCCACTGGCTTCCCCTGCGGACACCTGCAGACACAAGCTGGAGCCGCCAAAGTGGAGCCGCCCTTTGCCTAGGGGCCCTTAGCCGCAGGGGCTGCCGGTGAGAGGGCTGCCCAAGGGGGCTTGTTAAGAGGACACAACGGGCCAATGGGAAGGAGCTGGGCGGGCTGGGAGGAGGGAGGGATACAACAGGGAAACGGATGCAGGGAAGGGTGTGAGGGGAGCAGGTACTGCAGCGCTGTAAGCGCAAGGTTTCCAAATTAAATAATAAGGCCCAGGAGGGTCTCAGGAATCAGTACACTCACCTGCTTACAGCCAATCGGTTGTGGAGGGCGGGCTGGGAGGAGGGAGCAACAGCGAAGTGGATGCAGGGGAGGGTGGGAGGGAAGCATGTACAATGGCTATCGATGGCCATTGATGCCGGTAATACCACCAGCCTGTATTACCGTTTCTAGCAGGGGTGTGTGCACACACCCAATAACTTGTGATACAGTGGTTATTCTGCCGGTCACCCCACCGGTAACAGTCACCCCGCCGGTCTGGTATTACCGCCGTTTTACCACCGAACTCGTGATGAGCCTCACTATTTTGTTTTGAGTGGGACGAGCATGAGTACTCCAATAATGATTCTTATTTATTTTTCTATAAGTCAATATCTTCTTTTGATGGGGATGAGTGTGAATACTACAAATATAAATGCCCAACAAAATAACTAAAAAAATAAAATAAAATACTTCAATAATGATTCTTATTCGCTTATTAAATGTCAATACTTTGGGCCTCATCACGACTTGGGCGGTAACGCCGGTGCTATTAGCGCTGGCGCTATCTGCCCTACCGCCGGATCACGAGTTTGGCGGTAATGTTAATCCCCATTCCCCAATTAGCCCATTCGGGAATGCCCCATTCCCCATTGGGCTCAATGGGGAAATTTTGCGCTAATACCGCCGGCGGATTTCCCGCCGGCGGTATGAGCGCGACTTTTCGGTGGATTTCCCCCCAGCTCAGAGCTGGGGCGAAATCCGCCGAAGTCCTGATTTGGCGGACCCTTAAATCCGGCAGTAATAGCGCTACCGCCGGATTTAAGGGTTACCGCCAAAGTCGTGATGAGGCCCTTTATCTTGGCTGGGACGAGTATGAGCATTCCAATAATGATTCTACGCCCCCATCCCGGGTCTCCCATTTTCCCTGTTACCTGCATACACAATATACTAGGCCCTAATCAATCATGTTTTCAAAGTGCTCATAGCACTGAATCTACTCTGTTGGATCTGAAGACTAACATAGTTCAATACGTGTATAAGGGAAAAGCTTCATTGTTAATGCTCTTGGACCTTAAGCTGCTTTTGATTTGATAGATCATTCCATCTTAGCCAGCAGACCATTAGAGAGGGCCTCATTCACCAAGGAAGCTGTCAGCTGGGTGCTTTTATTCCTGTCAGACCGTACTGCCAAGGTTTTCCATGAGGATGCTATGTCAGAGGGGCATGCTCTAAACTGTGGTATGCCACAGGGATCATGTCTGCCTCCGACCCTCTTTAATATCTTTATGCTCACACTGTTTGATCAATTAGATGCTGAATGGACTAGTTATGCTAACCATGCAGACGATACTCAGTGTCTCCTCCCACTTACAGGCGATTACATTAAAGACACTGTGGTCATCAACGGCACGTACAACCAAATTAATGTCTGGATGCTGCGTAATGGCTTAGCTCTAAACAACTCTAAAACAAATATCATGATCCTGGGCACTGCTTCTAAACTGTGCAACTTAGATCAGGCCTACGCTTCCTTTCAAATTGCAGACTGCATTCTTCTAACCCTCAAAAAAGTGAAGATACTGGGAGTAATTTTTGATCAAGCGCTCTCAATGAGGGCACACATCAGTGGCCTAGTGTCAAACTTATCTTACTACATTAAGCTCCTGGCACAAATGAGGCTGCATCTTGAAGCTTCGAGTTGTGCCACGCTGGCTAGGACAATCATAGACAGTCGTTTGGACTACTGTGCCAGTATCCTACTGGGCGTTGGCAAAGGAGAAATTAACCGCCTACAAGTTGTTCAAAACAATGCAGTGAGGTTTGAAATATGTCTACACAAAACTGATTATGTATCAGTAGCTCGGAAATCACTACACCGGTTGCCTATAGCAAAAAGGGTCATGTTTCGTACCCTATGCATTGCAAATTCATGCTTCCATGGAAATAGTCCTTCATACCTTGCAGCACAGCTAAAATGGCTACCCGACAGACACAGCCTCAGATCTAACAACACAGGTCTACTGCAATGCCCAAGGCAAGACTATCGCAGGTAAAAGATGGATGTTTTCCAACCTCTAGACCACGATTATGGAATGCCCTTCCCCCTGACCTGAAGTTGCGCCCTAGCCTCCCCAGCTTTAAACGGAACTGAAAACGTTCCTCTTCAAATGACATAGAGCTCTATTATGTAGTGGCTGATCTCTGATCCCTTATCTGATTGTATTTGTTGCATGTTGTTTGTCCGTTTTAGTGCTCCCATGCCTCTGGGCCTTTGTTCGAGTGCTTTAGAAATAAATACATAAATAAATAAATAACGTCACTGGTTCTATTATTAGGGGAAGGTTCCGGTTTGTCAGGTTGGCATCTCATGAGTCTTCTGCTCCTTTTTCTTCGTGTTGCTGCATAAGCAGGCTCCTCAGTACTCCATCTACTGGTAGGTCCCGCGTTAGTACTAGCAGAGTGATATCAGCGTTGTTCATGGGACATCTTGTCCACCATGAGTCTGTTGTGGTCACGCCACCACTCTTCTCTCTCTATCTCTCTCTCTGGGCTGGGACACCATGCATCCAACTTGGCTTCTCTCTGGTCTTGCAACGCTGTGCGTCTTTCTACCTTTGCAATTTGCTTCCTCGTGGTCATTGGACACCGCACATCCAGCCCCTCCTCCGTAAAAGGTAGCAAGCTGATTCGTAACTCGCTGGCTTCCTCTCTCCTTCTCCATTCCCCTCCCCTCTGATACATTACGAACCTGTGGGACTTACCTGGCACAGTTCTGTATTCCTTTCTCTCTGGTTTTTTATACCTTCTCTCCTCTTCCACAGGTCCTCCTCCTCGTCCCAGTAAAAGGTGATTTTTCTTTTAAAGGCCTAAACACCTTTTACTGGAGGTGTTTGAAGAGGTACTGTTGGAAGGTTCCTTAGGGAGTTCCTCACATGAACAGGAGTCCTTAACCCCAAAGGGGGAGTCTCTACCAGTGAGGTCCTACTTGCCTCGACCCGTAGGGATGGTGTTGCGGAGTGGGCACACCTCCCTAGCCTCACTGGGGTGAGCTCCCCCTTCAGGCGATTCATCACACACCTTTTCCCTTAATTCGGTGACCTCCCCTTCTCCATTTGACTTGTCACTCTTTGTTCTAAAGGCTGAACAGATGCATTGATCTATTCTGGTTTTAGAGACCGAGTTATTTCCCAGTTCCAGATGGGTTTGACAGAATCTTTGATAGATGGTTCCCGGGAATGCAACAGTAAATAGGAGTACATTTGGAGTCTCATGAGGTTTTAGTAATTCACTAAAGGTTGGAAAATCGGTACCTGTCATCAAGTCTTCAGGTAGTCCTTGCTATACAGCGGATTTTATGACTATGGGTTGTGTTCTTACCTCTAGCATTAGGGGTACCCTTGGGCATGCTTCCACATCTCTGTGGACGCATTTTATTTATGCTGGTTGCCCCCCCCCCCACGCCCCTTTAAATCCTCAGGATATAATAGGAGGGAGCCACAATAATAAACGTCTGCAGTTTCGGTTGCATGCTCCAGTCCTTCATTCCCTTCTTGCCAAGGCTCAGCTGACAACCACCCAATTTCCATCAGTTCTTCTGGTTTATTCTTGGGACAAACTTGAGTAATATGCACCTTTTCTCCACATGAGAAACAAATAATGGTAGTAGACAAAAGGGCTTTTTCTTTTCCCATTTCCACTCCATTTTCCAGGTGGAGTATACTTGTTTGGAGTCAGTCCCTTCCTTCCTTCCTTCCTTCCTTCCTTCCTTCCTTCCTTCCTTCCTTCCTTCCTTCCTTCCTTCCTTCCTTCCTTCCTTCCTTCCTTCCTTCCTTCCTTCCTTCCTTCCTTCCTTCCTTCCTTCCTTCCTTCCTTCCTTCCTTCCTTCCTTCCTTCCTTCCTTCCCCTTGTTTTGTTACAGACCTTAGATATTTAGCGGCATCGAAACGGACTTGGGCCACCTGAATAGCTGTTTCTAACAAGGGTTTGTGGTGTAAAATACTGCATTGTAAGTATGGAGGAAGGCTATTAATGAACTGTTCTAAAGCTAAAGCTTAAAGTACTTTGGGTCAGGTTATTCTATCCAACTACTGGGAAAGTGGATTTTGGACACATGTGGCTAACTCTAATGGTGTTTTATTATTTAGCAGATGAATCTCCCGAAATTGTAGTCGATAAAATCCATCAGTTTGGCCTACCCTTTCTAATAGACCTCTTTTTATTTCAGAGAATTACGTGGTTCCCTGGGGCTTTCATCCAAAGCGCTTTACATTATAACAACGGAATACATAGAACATTATAACAGTAGAAGCAATAAACAATCATGAATCGAACCAATAAAAACAGTAGGTAGAGCAATTAATCTGTGGGGGAATAGGGAAGGGGTGAGGATGGGAAGGAGGAGGGAAGGGGAAGGGGTATAAGGGCAAAAATGAGGGAGGATAAGGGGAAGGGGGAGCGCATTGAAGATCATAGGGAAGATTCAAGGGAAGGGAAGAGAAAGAGAGGTGGGGTAGGATTCATGGTGGGGAATGGAGAAGGAGGGATTTCATGGAAGTGCGGAAGGAGGGAAAGGTAGGTATAGAGCGGATTGAGAGAGGTAAGGAGTTCCAGTGGAGGGGGGCTAGGAGCTGAATGGAGCGGAAGCGGGAGGAGGCACATGGGGGAGGAGGGACAGTGAGAAGGAAGTGATCAGCTGAACGAAGGGAGCGGGAAGGAGTATAGAAAGAGAGGAGAGAGGAGAGATAAGATGGAGCCAGATTGTGGAGGGATTTAAAGACTAGGCAGAGGAAATGAAATTTAAGTTGGGAGTGAAAGGGAAGCCAGCCAAGGAAGGAGAGTGAAGAAGAAATGGAGTCATGCGGGGCAAGGACACAGAGGGTACAGACGGCTGAGTGGTAGATAGATTTGAGGGGAGCAAGATGAGAAGCAGGTAGTCCAAAGAGTAGAAAGGAGCAATAGAAGAGGCGAGAGAAGATGAGGGAGGAGATTAAAAGTTTAGTGGCATGGAAGGTGAGAGAAGAGCAGACTTTGCGAATATTGAAGAGGTGGTAGCGACAGGCACGAGAGGTAAGAGAAATATGGTGGGAGAAGGAGAGGGAGGAGTCAAAGTGTATGCCTAGATTGCGAGCGTGGGTGGAGATAGGAAGATTAGAGGGGGAAGGTGAAAGAAAGGTGGAGGAGAGGGAGGGGGAAGAGTATTGGAGGGAAAGTGAGTATTGAGTGAAAGGAAGCAGGATGACATCCAGTTTTTAATGGCAGTGAGACAGGACGAGAGTTTAAGGTGGAGGTTAGAGGAGAAGGATGAGAAAGAAAGGAAGAGTTGGGTGTCATCAGCATATAAATGGTGAGAAATACCAAATGAGGAGATAACAGGGGCAACGAGTGAGGTGTAGACAGAGAATATGAAAGGGCTGAGAACAGAGCTTTGGGGAACGCTGTACTCTAAGGGGAGGGTAGGCGAGGTGCCCCAGGAGACAGCGAAAGAGCAGTGGGAGAGGTAAAATGAGAGCCAGTTAAGAACAGAGCCTTTGAAACCAAAGGAAGAAAGAGTGTTGAGAAGTAGGGGTGATCAACAGTGTCGAAGGCAGCAGAGAGGTCAAGGACAATAAGGACAGAGGATTGCTTAGAGTAACGAGCGGAGAGGAGGGAGTTAAGGATAAAAGTGAGGGCAGTTTCAGGACAGTGTTTAGGTCGGAAACCAGATTGGGAGGGGGGTAGGAGAGAAAGATTAGCGATAAAGGCTGAGAGCTGGGAATACGCGAGGCGTTCAAGTAGTTTAGAGAGGAAAGGGAGAAGAGAGATTGGGCGAAAGTTAGAGGTGAGAAGGGGATCAGCAGAAGGTTTCTTCAGAATAGGTATGATGGTGGCATGTTTGAATGCGGAGGGGAAGGTAGCTGAGGTGTTGAAAAAGGAAGTTAAGTAAGGAATAAGAAGAGGGTAGATCTTGGGGATAAGAAGGGAGGGGAGAGGATCAGTAGGGGCAGACGTAGGATGAGGGTTGGACAGGAGGAGGGACAAGTCAGAAGGGGAGATGGGCGAGAAGTTAGACATGCAGGTTGAAGGGGAAAAGGGAGGTGAGGGAAGGGCAAAGTAGGAAGAGCAGCTAATTATTTGACGAAGAGAAAGAATCTTGGAGGAGAAGAAGTTTGCAAAGTTAGAGGGAGAAAGGGTAGAAGAGGCTGAAGGGTCAGGGGTAGGAGGGGAGAGAAGACGGGAGAGGGTTTGGAAAATTCAGCCAGGGTGAGAGGCATGGGAATGGAGAAGGTTAGAGTAGTATGAACGTTTAGCAGCAGTAAGGCATGAGTCATAAAGAGAATGGTAGGAAAAATATGAGGTTTGGTTGGATAGTGAGGGAAATTTGAGCCAGAGACGCTCAAGATGTCGAAGGAGACGACGCATAGAGAGAAGTTGAGGAGCGAGCCATGTTTGAGAGGGTTTACGAGTAGGACGGAAAGAGGAGAAGGGGTAGAGTAGATCAAGAGTGGAGGAGATAGAAGAGGAAAGAGTGGATAGTGCTTCACTGGCCGAAAGGGAAGAGAAATCAGGAAGTGGGGGAAGAGAGGAGGAGCAAGTTTCGAGAAAGAGAGAGGGATTAAAGTCACGAAGGTCACGTCGAGAAAAGATGGTAGGGGAGGGTATAGGAGAGGATGAATGGGGAATGGGAGTAAGGAAGAAGGAGAGCAGAGAATGGTCAGAGAGATAGATAGGTAGTGTGGGGACGGGAGAAGAGGGGTAGGTTGAGTTGAAGATAAGGCCAAGAGTGGAGCCAGAGGAGTGAGTGGGAGAGGAAGGGAGAGGGGAAAGGAGATAGGAATCAAGGATAGAGAAAAGGGGGGAGGATTGAGGGGGAGTAGGGAGGTGAAGAATGAAGTCTTCAAGTACAGTTAGAGGAGAGGGGGAGGGAGAAATAAGTGAGAGGAGGTGACCAAGGTCATCGTAGAAGGAGGAAAGGGGGCAAGGAGGCCAGTAGATGATTAGAAAGGAAATAGGGTGAGGAAGGAAAAGGATTTGTATAGGTATTCGAAGGAAGGTTTGATAGGAGGCCTGCACATCTCCTCTAAATAATGGGGCCAGGTACCCTGTCTTTACTCCCTCATCCTAATTGAACTGGGTGGCAAGCCTCTTGAAATGTATAAAGATCTTCTCCTTCCTGATAGGGTTGTAATACTCCACGGGGGACTATACGGGCTGGGGTCTAATTCTTATTTGATCTAACCCTTCCTGAAAGTGTCGGTCTGCCTGTATATGGTGGTCCACCAGGGGATCCAGCAGGGTTTCTAGAGTGCTCATGGTGAGATCTACCTTATCCTCAAAGGTTGGATTTTGGTAGTCTTCACTTTCAGCTTCCTCCCAATCATCTGACCTATCACTGAGGTCTGTTTTCTCCTCTTATTCTCTCTCACTTTCTGAGTCTTCTGGTAATTGTGAATTTAGGGGTGTGGGTTTAAATACCAAAGAGACGTGCCCCTTTTTTAAGCTAACTGTTGCATCTGATAACCATATAGGAGGTAGTTTATGAATAGGTGTGGCCATATATTTTGAGAGAGAGTGGAAAAAACCAGGCTGGGCACTTTCTGTATCAGATTGTATAATCCCACCCTGACACCATATGTGGTTGTTCAGAAGGAGGATGTGGACTCTAATTATCCATATCACTGAAACCGTTCTTAAACAAAAGAATACATGCCTATCTTTCCCTATACTATGGGGTTTCCCTACCTAACAAAACTAGCTAAGGTGCTTGACAGTCCTCAGTGAGAGCCTAAACAGTATCAGTCAGCTGTCCGAACTAACCTCTTCTGACCCTCCCACTATTAAAATGACTCCTTTCTCCTGAAGGCTTGTTTTTCACAAAGTTCAGTTCAGTAAACTATCTTTCAAGTAGTTACTGTTGTGATCAACTCATACAGTTCCGTTACAGAGTTATTCAATTTCTGTGTCTTCTTCCTTTGATGACTATCCTCTCTTCCTTTCTGGTTCTTCCCTTGAACTGTTTTATTTATAGTTATCCTCCACCCTTTCCAAGGAAATGTTGTCAAATTTGTAGGACTCTCCCCTCAGACTCTCTGTCTCTAGTATATATTTCACAGTCTTTGGTTTATCTTTGGACTTTACTCTTATTCTCTGTTTCAACCTTATCTTCAGGCCTGTCTTTTTTATTTTGTCTCTCTCCTTAATTATACCTTCTTTGTCTGGTCTAACACCAATATGACAATTCTAACCTTGAGGCTCATCCCTCTCTTATTTTGTAGTGGGCTAAAGTTTTCTCCCAGACTGAGACGAGTACGAGTACTGCAATAATGATTCTTATTCACTTCTCTATGAGTCAATATCATCTCTTGACTGGAATGAGTATGAATACTCCAATAATGATTCTTATTCACTTCTCTATGAGTCAATATCTTAGCTTGACTGGGACGAGTGTGAGCACTCCAATAGTGATTCTTATTCACTTCTCTACAAGTCAACATCTTCTCTTGATGGGGATGAGTGGGAGTACTCCAATAATGATTCTTATTCACTTCTCTATCAGTCAATATCTTGTCTTGACTGGGAAGATTACAAGTACTCCAAAATTGATTCTCATTCGCTTCTTTAAATATCAATACTTTATCTTGGCTGGGACGAGTATGAGCATTCCAATAATGATTCTCTGTCCCCGTCCCATGTCTCCCTTTGTCCCTGTTACCTGCAGTTACTAGGGATAAGGTCACTGGCTTTATTATTCTGGTTGTATCTTCTCAATGGGATGTTAGGTTGGTGTCTCATGAGTCTTCTGCTTCTTTTCCTTTGTTTTGCTGCATAAGCAGGCTCCTCTGTACTCTGTCTACTGGTAGGTTCCGCATTAGTCTTAGCGGAGTGGCATCAGCATTGTTCACGGGACCTCCGGTCCACCACGTGTCTATTTCTGGTCATGTCACCACTTTGCTCTCTCTTTCTCTCACTTTCTGGGTTGGGATGCCAAGGGTCCAACTTGGCTTCTCTCTTCTCTCTGGTTTTCTGACACTGCGCGTCTACTTTTGCAATTTGCTTCCTTGTGGTCACAGGACGTGGCACATCCAGCCTCTCATCCATATAAGATAGCAAGTCCATTTGTACCTCGAATGCTTCCTCTTTCCTTCTCCATTCTCCTCCCCTCTCATATATTACGTAGCCGTGGGACTTCCCTGGCACAGTTCCATATTCCTTTCTCTCTGTTGCTTTTGTCCTCGTCCACAGGTTCTCCTCCTCGTCCCACTAAAAGGTGATTTTTCTTTTAAAGGACTAACCACAGTTTCCTGATGACAATAGAACATAGTGTTTTTTTCTTCATACATTTCTTTACTGGATGTGTTTGAAGAGGTACTGTTGGAAGGTTCCTTAGGGACTTCTTCACAGGAACGGGAGTCCTTGTCCCCAAAGGTGGAGTCTCTCCTGGTGAGACCCCACTTGCCTCAACCCCTAGGGAGGGTGTTGTGGAGCGGGCTCACCACCCTAGCCGCATGGGGGGCTCCCCCTTCAGGAGAAAGGATGAATTCCCACAATTCAATACAGCACATATAAAAATCCCAAGTGCAAAAAGAAAGGGTGAAACATAGGTATCCCCATTGCACTGCATTGTAAGATGCTGTGTGCAATGTTAAAAAGTCATAGAATGCAAAACAGAAATATAGTTTCCCAGTACTGATAGTATAAAGCACGGGTCAGTTTGCCAATAACAATGAGCAAGAGGCAATGGAAGTGAAGCTGAAGGCTTTACTTCCCTTCAAAAAGTCTGAACAGGTTCAAGAGCAGAGCAAAAATAAAGTGGGTCCATAGAAGCTATGGAGGGAAAGTTGCAAAGGGAGACATTTTTCCTAACAACTGGCCATGAGGAAGATTACTGGGTTGGGACGTTCATAGGAGTGCAAGTTCATAGGTGAAATCTATATACGTGTGATCAAACGTGTACTGAGAGGGGATCATCCTGGAGGTGCTGTCGTAGTACTTTGATATACATTCTGAAAACTTTGGAAGATCATTCCTAGTTTATAAGAGCATTGAAATCATAACTGTTACCACAGTAGAACATTTTCCACTCTGTTTTCTCCTTAGAGCAGGAGTTGTCAATTCGTCACCCTTCCAATGTTTTGTCCTGCAACTCCAATGATCCATCACTAGTGACAATGCTGCATGGGGGCAGTCAGAATTGCAGGCCAAAACATTTGGAGAGTGACAGGTTTTCTGCCCCTTCCTTAAACCCATTTTCATTTTTGACTAATCTCAGAATCCTCTCACAATTTCAAATGAGATGGTGGTTTTCCTCATCGTACACAATCATAGCTACCAAGTGATGTGATCCTTTAGAGGCCACCTACTGCAATGCACCTGTTTGACATGTATTTCTCCTGTCAGTGACGTGCTATCATCCTGTAACAAATGCATATTAGCTGTGTGTGGTGCCAGACTAAAACTGTACAGTTTATTTTCATGGCCACGACAAGGATCAATCATTAGCTACACATAACATTTTAGGGTGTCAATGTTAATTTGGGGTTTGTTACAAGAAGATGTTCAAAATAATAAATGGAGTAAGGAAGTCGAACATAACGAATGGACAGGGAAGCTTCTCCTTCGGATTGGTTCTTTTTTCAGGGATTTTTCCTTAAGACTCCAGGATTCACAGACAACAAGATGGCTTCTGCAGAGGTTCCAAAATAAGCAGGACAAAAATAAGAATCCTGAAACCAAACGGATAAGAGGAGGACTTGAAAAAAGAAAACAAACGTGTATAAATTGGCTAATCTCTCACTAAGTATATCAAAATCAGATTGACGCTGAAATGATGATGACAGCAATGGCAATGAAAAATATCCGAGGTATCTGGCAACTCATTAACAACACAAGGGTAACACAAGCAGAGAGCTCAAAGAACGCAGTCACAGAAAAATGTTGAGTTCTCTTTTACCAGAAAGTATTTGGATTACCACCAACAATTGAACAAGAATATCCACTGCAACCAGAAATTGAATGTGAAAACTTAGATCTGGAAAATCTAATAAAGGAAGAGAATGGTGCATCCATTCCGGGACCTGGCGGTCTATCATAAAAGACCACTAAGACCGACCCTGAGTCATGGATCCCTTTTATAGCACAACTGTTTAAAGAAGTCCTAAAGAAACAGGAAATACCAGAATCCTTGAGGAAAGCTATTTTAGCTCTGATCTACAAAAAAAAGGCGAGAGAACAGACCCTAACTGTCATGATCCGCCGCGACTGGCGTGCATGGAGCCGGTGGCGATGGAGCGGCCATTAGCGGTTCCGCCACGTCTCCGTGCAACGCACAGTGGCGGTCTAGTCTTCCAGCCGGCTGCCGGAAGGTGATCGCTTATTAGCCGCTCCTACCCGGAAGTCTGCGCGTTGCAACCTACTCGCGTCAGGCTTTCGGGTTGAAGCGCTAGTAAGTTTTTCTCTCCCGCTGTTGTTGCTCGGCGCCTTTTCTCGGTGCCGGTATTTCTCCCTTCTGCTTTCCCCCTTCCTTTGTGTCTTTCTTACTGCCCTTGGTTCCACAGGCTCACGTCAGTTTTAGCAGGGAGCGCAGCTACTTCCTCTCTCCCCCTCCCCTCCTGTTTTCTCTCATTTTCCCCGCTCCTGCATCTCTCGCGTTCTGCTCTCAGGATCTACTTCCCTCGTATCCTGGTCTGCCACTTCCAGCCGGCTTCTCAGACAAGAAATCACCTTGTGTCAAATATCATCTCACTACATCACCTAGGGGTTTTTTATGCCTACGGCTTTTTCCCCGCTGGTCTGAACCGGAGGAGGGGCCCCCCTAGATCTTCTATTCAGAAGTCAAGGTGGCTTCCCTTTGGGGCAGATCCCTTCCACAAAAAAAAGGAAAGAGGAAAGAAGAACTGTGGAAGAAGCGGTTCGGGGGAACCTTACATTCGGAACTCACAGGTGAGGAGGAGGGGGATTGGAGTGAATCGGAGGAAGTGAAGGAAAGACCGGAAACTGACACTAACAACTATAGGCCTTTTGCACTATTGGACGTCTGGGCAAGATGTTTGCAGCCATTATACTCAAACGCCTACAGGATTGAGCACAAGAAGCATAAATAAATGACAAAAGGCAAACAGGGTTTACTAAAGGAGTGGGAATAGACCTCAACCTATTTCTAATACATTTATTGAAAATGAAAGCTATTAAGAACAGGACGGAAACCTACATGGCATGCATTGATCTCAAGAAATTGGAGCGGTAGAAATGCCTGACAACCATTTTGAATCCAATAAAGGCATTATACAAAGATACCAGAGTCCAGGTAAGACTGACTTCGGAAGGCATGTTAGCACAAGAAATTCAAACATGGAGAGGCCTAAAGCAAGGTTTCCCATTAGTGCCAACGTTATTCAAACTCTTCCTGGCAGATCTCTGTGAAGACCTAAACAAAATCAGAGCTTTCTCACCGAAAATGAATGGGATCTCCATTTCTTGGGCATTATATGCGGACAATATGGTTTTTATGGACCAAAAACTGATCAGAGACTCCTCACTAGTTTACAGGATTATGTTGCGAATAATGGACTCCAAATGAATGACAGAAAATCAACCCTCATGGTCTTAACCAAGCTGAGGGGAAGACAGAAGATCACCTGCAAGTGGTCAATTAATAAGGTGATGCTCCCACAAGTAACGACAATGGAATATCTGTGAGTTGTATTAAGCTCAAGCAGCGAACATAAGCCTTGGCAAAATTAATTAAAGACCCGGATGAGAGTCCTAGCAGCCCAAGCGAAGGCCATGGATAGAAAATATGGAAATTCACTCTAAAACCAACATTGGATTTCTATAAAATGAAAATGGTGCCCATATTAACTCATGGAGCAGAGACACAACTAGCATTACCGTGGACACTATTGAGGGAGCTGGAGTGCTCATTTTGGAGACAGGTATTGAGCCTCCCTAAAAGAGTCTCTCCAGCATCAATAAGACACGAAATGACATTAATCTCATTTCATTGAATTGATGCATGGAAGACCCTGGCATTGTTCAGGAAATGCATCATGAAAGACACTCCGGATCCATACACAATATTAAAGGACAACAAAGCCCCAGGAGGATTTTGATCTCTATTCCAGACAAGGAAAGGCGAATGCTATACGAGGCATATAGGATCCAGGCCATCTACACTAGGGTTCGCCACAAGCTAAATTTAGATGCCTGAAGTGACCAAAGATCATATAACGACCCCCAAGATATTTGTTAAACTTTCCAAGGAAAAGGATACAAAACATCTACCCGAGAATACAATTGAACTGCCTGCCTATTAGGAGCTAATTGAAGATATTTTACATCAGTACTGAAGAATTCACCTATAGATCCTGCCAAAAAAAGGGGCCAAATGGAGACACGAAAAAAACACAATACTCAGCTGTACAGCATTAACACCCAAAAGGACTAGTCATCTGGGTAACCTCATACAGTCCAAGCCATCATACTCGCTGGAAGACTGGTGGGGAACTGTTAGCATGGGGGAGGATTTTAGGCTGATATGTACACGAGCAACATTCATAAAGGAGATCTTCTTTTAGGTGAAGGGACTAAACCCAATGAAAAATAAAGAATACACAGAAGATGAAAGTACCCAGAATCTTTGGTGACTTTGTTCCCTTCTTGTATTTGTCGTTTGGAAAATGGAGGTTTTAAATGATTTGAAGGATTTTAACAGATTGAACATTATTTCCTTCCCTTTTAAGAAAGGAGAGATGATGGATGATATTACATGTGTTTAAATATATAAAGGTTTGTCATTAAGCCATGTATCTTAACAATAAAAAAGAAAAGAAAGTTCCTGCATTTCATAGGTTCAAAGTTCCGGTACCCTTCCTAGCAATCTTTGGCTGATGGGAGTGTTCAGTCACAATCTGGGGTGTTTATCTGTCCCCTGCACTGCTCTCCAAATGTCTGTTAGCTGTTGTCTCACTCCCTTCTCAGAGGGGTCCTGTTCCAGGGGCTCCATGCTGCTCACATCCAGGTCTGGGAAGCAACTGGAATGAGGCTTGAGATCCCCTAGCTTAGGCCCGTGGGACCCTCTAGGTCTTCGACTGGGTTGGAGTGAAGTGCTTATAAAATACATTGATCTGGGGAATGTCTTGCTGGCGACCATCTCCCCCTCTGTTTACTCTCATCATGCCTCTGAGATGGCCTCATTTCTCTGCGCCCCTTCTCTAGTCTTTTCTTTTCCAGGACAATGCTGCTTCCCACTCTGAGCTATTTTTAACTCATTGATACCTAGCCAAATGCTGATACCTACTCCCATCCAGCACACTGGTCCACCAGGTGCATAGGGCAGCTTGGATACTTTCCCCTCTCAAATCCTGTCCTGCACCAGCAAGGGCTCCACCACCGCCCTTGGTGGTTCCCTACCACTTCTTCCTCCATCTCCTGATATCTTACTACCTTCTCGCTGTGATTATCACCTCCTCTAGATATTTTACCACTGTCTCCTTTTCTTTCACCACCTCCTCTGGTTCTCTTACCACAGCCTTCTGTTGTTTCACCAAATTCTCCCGGCCCTTCTCAACCTTCTCTTGTTGCCTCACGACTCCTCCAGATATCTTTTTAACTCCCCCTGATGTGTCTCCTTCGGTTTCACCAGCTACTCTTGATACCTCTCCTCCTCCTTCTATTGTCTCACACCTTCTCTTGTTCATGCTCCACCTCCTCTTGATACCTGTCCTTCTCCTCCTCTGGTGGGATCATCACTACCTCATCATATCATGCTTCCTCCAAATCTTGCTGTCTCACCATCTTCCACTGTTGTTGCCACCTCTCCACCTTTATCTCCACTTCATCTGCTACTAGTTGTCTACCACTGCCTCCTCTTCTCTTCTCCCTTCAAGTCACCTTCTCTTCTCCACTCCCAATCTCCCCTTCTTCTCCAGCCACTTCCGAGCCAGCCTCCTCCTCTCACTTTACTTGCCTCCAGCATGCTCCTTCACTCCACCACTGCTCTCCCTGGACTCCCATGTCCTTCTGCCATACCCTGACTCTTTTTATAAGGGCCTGACTCCTCATTTATAAGGGCTTTCTCCTCCTCCTGTGAGCCCCTGCCCAATATTTCAGAGGTTTGCAGGATATTTGTTAGATTACTAGCATTGGTTGATTTGAATTTCTGGACAGCGCTCTACCCTCCTTCTCTCTCCTCCCCTTCTGTACATGGCTCCATGAACCGAGTAGATATATGGAGCCAGCAGCATTTTGTATTTTTGCCTGCTGTCTGTAAATTCAATGTGTGCTTCATGAGCTTTCTGAGTTTGTGAGTCCTGGTACCCATGTACATGGTTTCCTGCAAAAATAGCTTGTGAGCACCTTCCCGCATGTCTTTTCACCTCCAGGCACATTTGCTCTTATGTCACCTTGTTGTACAAACATCTGCTTGCATGTCTCGGATTCCTTAAATGGACAGACACGGTGGATGGTATTATGTGATGCGCCATTGCAAAGTGTCCGGGAAAGGATGACAGAAATGGCATTTCGTCAAATCCTGTCAATACAGTTGGGAAATCTCAAGATGGGACCTTCTTTCATCTGTAGACTACACTGCTATCACCAACGAGGCAAATACTGCCAACAATTGTGATAAGAACTTACTCAATATGCTAGTGAGGGGCTGTTAAATTGTGTTTGGCAACAGAAAAGTGCGTTCTTGTCAATCAGTTTTTTAATGCACAGTTTAATATTGGGAGGTACTCACTCTTAACATGTACTGATTTAATGTTTCTGTACAAAAAAATTCGTCCTGATCTCATTTGTAGTTCTCTGTGGCATCCTCTGACTGCACCATGGGCATGCAAGCCCCCCAACCCCTCAATCGCCGCCTGCCTCCTTCATTGCTTCGTCCCTAATAGACCACCCTCTATGCTCGTGGCAGCTGCATTGCACTGGTCTTTAATGGGGGGGCATACACAAATATCACAAAAACTCCCTGTTAAGTCTTGAGACTCCAGAACAGACTTCCTCTGGAGCAAGGTGAATCACAGAGAGTATTTAAGGTTCTGGTGTGGGCCTGTTTGTGAGTCATTGAAAGGCCAACAGGAAAAAATTTGCATTTCTGGAAACATTCAGATCCCATAGAACTGTTTGCTGATTTTCAGGTAAGCTTTCCCCTGTCTGTGATGGAGAATTAGCAAACGTATGAGAATAGAAAAGAATGACAAGTCAATTTTGACAAGGCTTTCTTGCATTATAGATATGTAATCATAGAAATGTGATATCAACAATGAATCTCATACAGTAACATTGTTCTTCCAATGTTACAACAAAATGGCAACATTGAAACTTGTAACTCACTGTATACATATATATATTTTTTTTCAAGGAAAAATCTTTAGCTGCAGGGGCGTTAAGGTGAGAACTTAACGCAACAAAACCCCTGAAATTCAGCTAAAGCCACCTTAACTTAGCGCCCCCTATTGCGCAGCCTACAACCACAATGATGACATCACAGATCACATCGCTGATGACATCACTAATTACATTGCAACAGTAACTGGCATTAAGCAGGGCCTTCAGACATGGTCAGTGTGCATGGCCAAATATATTTTAACACATGAATGGGTACTAATCATGACCTTCGGTTATAGACAGTAGTCACAACCTACACCCATGTGCACTGAATATTTTAAAACACTAACAGGCTACCAACCATAGATTTTGGCCTTTACCAGTGGATACAGCTTTCAACCGTGTCCACTGTATATTATATACACTGGTCAGGCACTAGTCATGGATTTTAGCACAATACTGGCCAGTGCACAACAATATTTGGCTGTGCCCATCATTAAATATTCTAACATATAAATGGGCCACTAGTCATGGCCTTTGACCTTGAGCAGTTCGTACATCTTTTGGCCATGTATGCTGTATATTTTGAATTAATAAAATGCAATAAGTGATGGCCTTCAGCCGTTGCCACTGTGTATTATACAACACTAACCACACACTAGCTATTGTCTTTGGCTGTGCAGACTGTATATTATGTACACTAACCAGCCAATAGCCA
This sequence comes from Ambystoma mexicanum, assembly GCF_040938575.1. Taxonomy (NCBI): domain Eukaryota; kingdom Metazoa; phylum Chordata; class Amphibia; order Caudata; family Ambystomatidae; genus Ambystoma; species Ambystoma mexicanum. The sequence goes on along the minus strand of NC_090924.1, from coordinate 864,257,558 downwards.
TGGTCTTCAACACAATACTAGCCAGTGGCCACAGCCTTTGGCTGTGCCGGCTGAATATTCTAAAATATTAATGGGCACTACCTATGTCCTTTAGCCATGACCACTGACTACAGCTTTCAAGGTTGACCAATGTATATTTGAAAACAGTGATGGGCTACTAGGCATGACTTAACCATGCACATTGGTATTTTTTTTAACACTAACTGATCAATAGCTATAGCCTTTGGTGCTGGCCGGTGACCCCAGCCTTTGTCATGGCCAAGTCCACGGCCCAAACTGTTATTAAGGTAATAAAACATGAGCTAACTTATAAATGATGTTATGTCGAATTACATTATTGATTTATATTCAATGTATTTAGTGTTGTCACCAGTGATGACATCAGTGATGTGATTTGTAATGTCATCAATGTTCTTCTACAACATGTAATTAATAACGCCATCAGTGATGTGATCTGTGATGTGATCATTGTGGTCCTAGGCTGCATAGCAGGGGGCACGAAGTTAAGGTGGCTTTAGCTGAATTTCAGGGGTTTTGTTGCGTTCCCTGCTACTAAAGGTTTTTCCTTGAATTTCAAAGGTTTTGTTACAATGTATTGCTCACCTTACTATCCAGGCAACTAAAGTTGTTTCCTTGAATTTCAAGGGTTTTGTTATTCCATAGATTTTTAGAACACTTCCAGACCACTAGCATGGTCTTCGGATTGCAGGCTTTGAGAACTCACAATCTTTTTAGGCAATGCGCAGTGAGATCAAATTATTTGCCATGGACCACACACTTTGGTTAAGCAGTGGGCTCCAGCTGGTACACCCCACCCCTTTTCACAGTGGGGTCATTTTGCAGCACGCCTATTGGGCACACCCGTTTCAGCATGGCATTTCATCACGAAAGCCATTCCGGCGCCCTTATTTTGGCGCAAGGGATATTTGGACGTGGCTAACATTGCAGCCATGCCTAAACGCCCTCGTGCCAAATTAGATCACAGGACTGCACTACAACAAACCTCGCCACCTCCCAGTTGTGTTTCTTTTCTTTTAAATAAATCACATGAGTTCAATAGAAAATAAACATACTGCCTTTAACCCTGGTCTGGCAAAGTTCAAGGCCCAGCATTTAAACATTAGAACACAATGGCTTGGTGCATTATGGGGCATACATTTCATACTTAGCATATCATTTAATATGTTCTATGAAAATAGATATGAAACTTGTAAGAATCCAAACAATAGCCTCATTGTGGCATAATGGTTAAGTGCTGCGTCTTGAACTCCTGCAGGCCAGGGCTCTCCGAAGGCAGGGTTCAGCATAAATGTGTTTTTTAAATTTCATCTTTTCTGTTTTATAATGTTGCCCAGAGATGGCATAGTCCTCTTTTTGAATATATGTGTAGTGTTAGGCGGAATGTGTGGTGTGAGGATGTGCATGTCATCTGAGAGGGTGTGCATGCAATGTGTGTGTGTTTGATGTGAGCGTGTGTGTGTGTGTGTGTGTGTGTGTGTGTGTACATGGTGTGAAGGTGTGTGTGACGGATTGTGTGTGCAGCGTGCATTTGCTCCATGAAGGCGAGTGTTAGTGTGTGCGCACATATGTGCACCCGTGTGTGAATGTGATCATTGTGACTCGTCGAGTGTGAGTATTCAGTGTTTGTGCATGTGTGAGTGCATGTCTTCATGTAATTCGGTACATGCCCATCCAGTTCTTTTTTGTTGTTGCATTTTGTGACTTGCAGTTTTTTTTGTCCATCAAGTGTCCTGTGCTACAAGTCCCAAAATGCAAAGTAAAAAAGAAATCTGAATGATCATCTTCCAAATAACAAGGGACATGTGGCATATAACAATATATACAATACATGTAACTTGGCTATATTCATGATTTCTCCTGCACCTCTATTTGTTTGGATTGAATGGCAGTAGGGGATCTGTAACTTGTTGAAGGACGAGGTACGTAGTGCATAACCCAAGGAGCGGAGAAAAAAAGCAAAATATGTTTTTTTCTGCTGGGGAAAGTGAGAATAAGGAGCTAGAGAGGAGTGGTGTCTACTTGCCCCGCTGTTTTCAAAGTCTAATATATATTAAGGGAATAATTGGAAAGCCCCTCCCTTGAGCTTCAAAGAAAGTCTTGTTTGTGATGGCTCACGTGCAATGGAAGATGCACAACTATTATTAACCCATTGGTAGTGTAGAGAAGGAGCCAAGTACCCCTACCTCAAGCATCTCACCCATATTGCCTATATGTTGGGACCCAGAGTTTGAGACATGTGCAGTACCAGTGAAAATACTGATACCGAAGAGAATCCAGGAGGCAAGATTCCCATTAAGAAAGCCATACTTGCATACGAGACAGTATGATGGTCATTTGAACGAAATTCCAGAAGAAGCAAGACCAATAAGTGAAAGAGCAGATTGGTGACGTCACACAAAGCCAGACTAATGTACTTGAGAGAGATGCAGAGACAAGAGAGGAAAGATATTCTATAAGGCATCAAGAAAGTATCAAAGAGAAGTGACATGTTGGGCTCGAGATGAAGAAACTTATGCTACAGAAACATTGAAGGTATCAAGTCATTTTACATATGTACAGATGCAAAGAAACGCAAGCAGACTAAGTATTCTTGAGGCTAGCTATGTGTTGAATAGATTGCAGCATGCGCCAACATATACATATATAGGAGTAAGTAAAGAATGGATGTTTTCACAATGTGTTATAGCAGAGCTGAACCAGAGAAGGAAGGCCTTTTCCTGTGTGTCGCAGTTGAAAAACAACAAAATTACAGAAGTGAACCTCAGAAAGGCGAGGCTGGATTAGCCCCAAAAAGCCAAGGTCTTATCAGACTGGGATGAGCAGACATTAGTTACAATTGTGTGAAAGAATGAAACTCCTGTTCAGAAGGAATGGACGAAAACAAAGAAGACATCAGAGTTTCATTAAATAGTACTATTTTAAATGCACCAGAGCTCAAATTTGTGGTCTTCAGTCACGTAAATGGATGGAACTGAACAAACATGACAAACCACACCTATGCAGAGAGACAGAGCACGCCTCTACTCCCCTGTATTCTCCAGAGCAAAGAACATATCCAAGGCCAAGTTCAAAGCCTCAATTTAGGTGCAGACTACTGAGGTGATGATATATGATATGCTTATTGGTGGGAAGCTGTGTTTATGACCAGCTCATCAGCACCTGGAAGTCCAGCCTGTGTGCTGCTAACGTGGGTGGAAAAGTACTGACAGATGTAAGAGTGCCAACCAAATGTAGGGGGCTGTGTAATTAAGAGCCCTATAGTTTGTATAACCAATAGGATGTTGTGTATTTAGTGAAGTTCATAGTGACTTGTTTGAAGGATGGGCTTAGTAGCCCCACCTGATGTTAAGGAGCCTATCGCTTTCTTTGACTAGTATGCAATGTATACCTAGATGTTCCCTCTCAGACTATCACATTTGCCACTAGGTTTTTGTAGTTTGCCACATAGGATCACGTTAGTGAATACGTAGCTGAACGTAATCAATGACGTGTTGTCACTATACGTATGATGTTTTTTGTGAAATGCATTGTGAGACCATGCTATGAGATGTCCGTTGATGTCCGTTTTACTTCCTGTTTTAGATAATTGGTAATAAAAGTCAACTTTGCCAACTTCCTGAGTTGTTTTTATTATGGATGTTTGAGTAACTTCTGCATCCCCATTCATCTCAAGGTATTGTTACCTTGTCTTAAAGGTCTCGGGCGGCTTTCCTGGTTCAGTAGTGCAGCACATAAGACCTTCTTAAAATCATGCAGTGATTAGGTGAACATTTCCATGAAGGAGGCCTCATGATCAAAGGCATGCTTGTTAAGACTACATAGTCCAGAAGTGTTAACCAAAATATACTGTTTTAAATTAAAAAAATTAAAGTCTTGAACCCTGCTCTGCCAGAGGTCAAGGACCAGCATTCAACCACTACGCCACAATAAGTTAGTGTTTCATGGTGCATACATTTCAGGCTTAGCCTACAATGTAATAGGTCCAATTGTAAAAGACTAAGGCCCTCATTACAACCCAGACGTTAAGGGGTTAACGGCGCCGTAAAAGGTGGCGGCACCGTTAAACCCTTAATGGCTGATTACGAGGTCCCTTTGCGGGTGGCAGTTTAACGCCTGCTTTTAGCAGGTGTTAAAAAACCAACCCGCAAAGGGACCTTGGTGCTAAGTACGGTGCCGCAATTTGCGGCACCGTATTTAGCGCCTTCCCCATTCCCATTGAGCCCTATGGGGCAAAAATGGGAATGGGAAAGGGCCATGGCGGCATGGGGAATTACCGCCCCGCCAACCTCGGAATGGGGCGGGAATTCCCCATTCCGCCATGGCGGAGTCGGTAAGTTACCGGCATGAACCATGGTGCTATTAGCTATTAGCACCATGGTCCAACGCCTGGGTCATAATGAGGGCCTAAGTATGAAACTTGGCAGAACCCAAACAATAATATCATTGTAGCATAATGGTTAAGTGCTGCGTCTCAAACTCTTGCAGACCAGGGTTCTCAAAAGCAGCGTTCAACAAAAATGTGTTTTTATTTCATTTTTTCAGTTTTATAATGTTGCCCAGTTTTATAATATTGCAGTAAATAAATGTGTGTTCATGTTTAATACGTGTTCAATTCTGTAACAACGGTGTAATACATGTCCCATCCTGTTTTATAATGTTACATTTAATAAATGCTTTTCACGTTTAATCCATATTACAAAATGCAAAGTGCCTCCAGGATCATGCCAATTGTGATCTCTCACGTCAAAACAACCTTGCGCCGAGAGGTACAAAACGCAAAAGAGCCTGCAGGTTCATACCGTGCCAATTGCGACCTCTCGCGCAAAAACATCCTTGCGCTGAGAGGTCACTGTCCCCAGGTGGTTGCGTCTAACTGGGCGTGCCCAAACGGAACCTGTGACTAAACGGTCGTGCCATAACGGCATGTGCCTAACTGACCGTTCTGAAATGTCTTGTCCCGTGCTCCAAGCCCCTTGTTTTATGGCCGGTCTCTTGATGATTGTTGTGCTAAATCGCATGACCCCAACTAATCACATTCAAGCAGCACGGAAATGGGAAAAAAAAGTGCACAAGACAAAACAGCATTGGACTTTCAAAAAAAGTAATAAACACCATAAAAATAACCTGAGAGAGGAAATGTTCCATTAAATATGCTAGCAAAGTATAAAAGGTGCGCTCCTTTTAAACTCAGCAATCAGTTGTGAAATATTCCCTGGTATAGAAAATCAAAATACGAAACAAGTGCTTGTGGTCTTGTGGGTAAGCGTCTGCACTGGGAACATGACAACCTGAGTAAAATACTGGTAGCCAAATACTTGAGCAAGCTTGCCAACCTCATAAAACCCCATGAGTTGCGTCCCCCCTCTGAAAAAAAGTTACGCTCTTCACCCACGTGTCCTTTACTTGTGCCTTGAAAAAAAGCCACAATCAGGGGAGAATAACTGCACCAGTGTCCAGGATTACATACTCTATTGCCACATCATTGGCAAATACTCACGACCTACTTGCCCCCTCCTCAACCGCATGTCTGGCGTTTAATAATACTCAGCTTTATAAAGATAACTTGAAAAGTACACGTTGCATAGTATCACACAAATATATAAATCCTTATTGAACTATGTTAGGCAAAAAGTGTACAATTGTGCCATTACTCCCCCTTGCCCCTTGACTGGCAGACTACAAATACAAATACCAGAATGCAATTCAGCAAAAGACAATAAAATGGCCTCTGAGTGCAAAACTTTCAAGGACTGACAGTAGCACAGTTTAAGAAAATATATATTTTGGATGCCTTTTCGGTTGCCCATACATGTAGTAACCAGGACTGACCCTGCTTAACTTCAAAGCAATGAAAGGTCCAGCCCATTTCTCTAAGCGGTCTTGTAACTTTGGTTCATCTATCAGGCAACATGGCCTGAGGAGGCCCGCCATTTCTCACTTTGAAGATAAGCAAGGTCTGTCTTGGTTACTGCATGGATGGGAATCCTGGATGGCAACTGAAACACTGGCCATGACCTTTGGCCAGTGATTTTTCACAGCCCATGTCCCCATAGCTATAAACATATCTTTTTTTTTTTAAACTGTAACCGTGGGCACAGAACTACACTTACCCGCGGCTATCGTAGTCCTTTGTAGCTTTGGATATAGCAAAATGGCTGAAAAGAAAAAAATGCTTTCCTGCCCACCAGGCCCTCACCAAGTGCCCCCCTCAACTATGCCAGCTCCCTCACTCCCCACAAGTACTCCTCACCTCCCCCCCAGAACACACGCTGCTTCTGTGACGCAGTTTGCTTTCAGATGTCGGCTATTGGCGGCTGTAGCCGAGGCTACAGAACACTTTGTTTTGCAAACTCAGTCCCTAGACCTCCTCCAACTCCCAAATTTCACTCAGTGGCCTCTAGCCACCCCCACTTTTCTAGCCTGATGGCGTTTGCATATTTATTTACCTGCAAATAGCTTTTTTCATGCATTTCATTTTCCCATATGCTCGGCTAAAGCCGTGGATATCTCTCCTAACGAGATGGTGGTTGTTTCATTTCTAAAAACTGCCAGTTTTGGGTAAATCCGAGAGATACCTCTCTCTATTTTTGGGAATGGGCACCCCCTGCTCCATCAAATATTTAAATAACTACTGCACGGAATAACCAAAAACCACGCACGGATTGCAAGTCAACGCTTCGTGCCCAAGTTGTTTCATACCTGGTCCAAATACGTCCAGCGGTTTGGGTTGTGCACCTTGGTTAAAAATTGACCTTGTTTGTCTGTGGGAAAATGAATGGGAAATAGGCCGCACTTTTGGAATCTTTTTTGTTTCCTCTTAATTATGTTCTTATTTTTTAACTAATCCTTATGAAACGTTGCAGTCTGGGGGCGGGGGGTGGGCCTGCAGGATTTTTAATCACTTTTGAAATGTCGGTCAAATCCTTTACTTGGAACAAAATGTATTATATATAATGACAAATCCGAACATCTTGTCATTTCCTTTAGGAGAGGGATTTCCGCTCCCATACCAAAGACAGTTGCTAAAAATGCCCAAATCACATGCTGATACAAATCCTTCAATGCCCTATGGTTATATGTATTGCTCGAATGTAACACCAATTGTATGTAAACCGATCTATTTGTATAGATCCAAAATCAGCAACTAAAATACGGAATACTGAGATGAGGAGGCCCTGCTTGGAGGCAATAAACGGAAGAGAACAGTAAATCAACACTCTAGTCTTTTCGTTGCCACTAAAAATGTACGAGCAATAAAAAGGAAGGAGAGAGAGAAGCCGTGGTTGAGGCAGAGAAGTAGCAGCAGAGTGGGAGAAATATCTCAGAATCCAATACCCGTGTCAAAAAGTGGAGAGTGCTCACAAGTGAACCGGGATACTGAGACCGAGAATTGCAGAAGGTTGAGATGTGAATGGGAAAGGCATTCACAGGGAATGCTCTGCTGGCTGGTACTACCGCCAACCATGGACAGCGAAGCATAGTCTGTGACCCGCAAGGAAAGAGCAGAATGAGCTGGGATGTTTTGGATGAATCTGGCACCTCTTTTGGATGCAGAGCACTGGTATAGGAACAGAGGCGGCATTCTCGTGCGGGACGGACAATAGCCCCAGAGGGAGTTTTATGGGTGAGAACTAGTTGTCGGGTATTCAATGTTGTTGAAGATATATTGGCAGAAAAAGCTTACCAGACATTAAGTACTGTTGAAAGAATGCCAACAACAAACATGAGAGAATGCTAATCACCAAAGAAAATGGCAAAACATAATGAATAATACTTGGCAGGTTAATGAACCAAGTATATAGACACAAGTGAATACAAATGAATAGGCCTTGGCAGGAGCACACACCAAGGCTATAAGTCAATGTGGAACACAATAAAGAATCTGTGCAAATAATAGGTTCCTACCGGACGGGGTAGAAGAGTTGTTTATTTCACCCTGAATCTCTGTACCTGGCAGGTGAGTACACCAGGTATAAAAAGGAGTTAAAAGTGTGTTGTCTAAGATATTGAAGCAGACTCTTCCTCGTCTCAGTCACCTTGAAAATGATGTTGACTGTATTGGACAGGAAAGGAAACCAAGTCTGACAGAGACAGGAAAACACTGTTTAAATTGAATGCATTGGTGAATTTAGGAGCGGCTTAACTCAGCGCATTCCCGTTGATCTCCCCTATAATACTATATGCCCGAAATGCCATTTTCTACGGCATTGTGAATTCCTTCTTTTCTAATTAATATGTCCTCTTATGCTTTGCAACGGGAATGCGCCGGGTTAAGCCGGTCCTGAGTAAATCATTTTCTGGTCATTAGCCATGGCCTTCGGTCATAACCAGTGGCCACGGCCAATTTAAGAAACACCACCAGACCACTTGCCATGGCCAGTGATTTTTCAGCCCTGCTCTCTCTGTTTCTGTTGACATTACTAAAAACGTTTCTTTTTTACTTTTTTGCCCTAGCCACGGGTATAATTATACATTTCTTTTCTTTATTAGGTTTATTGGTTAACAAACCATTTACCCAATTTCATGATTAACTATACAGTTATACAATTATGCAATCAAATACAAAAAGTAAATCCTTTATAAAAAATAAATGGCAAGCTAAAATCGCAGCTAAAAGACATAGAAAAACTACAAAAATGTCAACAATAGTTGTCATACCTTAAAATATAATAATTCATATATACTTTTCATCCGAACTTGTAACCATTAATGTAATACATTAAACTGTATTCTTAATGTTTACATTTCTACTGACGTTCAGAAATGTCCACATACATTTTCAAAATCTTTCCCCATACTTTAAAAGCAGTATACATCAATTTTTGACTATCACCTGAGATGAGGTAGGACAAAAATGGATCCCTTTGGATATTCCCTACTTTGATCACATATTTACCATAACCTCTAGCATACATTTCACTTACTGTATTACAAGAAGTGAGCAAATGCAGCAAAGATTCAATTTTTTCATGGCAGACGCGCCAAAGCCTAATTTCATAGGGAACTTTGCTCCAGACTCCTCAAAGTTCATAGGTGGGTAGTTGGTCAAAGTGTAACCTCATCATGAACCAACGTACACTAAAATTGTGCATTAGACATATATAATTAAATGGTACATTAACACTAACAACTTGTTTAATGTAATCCCTAAACGCTACTCTACTGGTTAAGTGGACAATATTCTTAATTCAATCCCAGATCTCAACCTTGAGTTTAATTTCCTTCACGTCCAGTCCTACATTAATAGGGCTTTGTGCTGAAAATCCAATTTCTACATGACGTTTTTCAATGTCCCTCAGGCAATGTTCCATCATTTTATATGAGCCCACAATAGTAGGTATGGAATTAATTCCAAAATAAAAGGAATCTGTGTTATAACATTACTAGAAGGAGTAAGCTACTGCGAGTTTTCCAGATTTTGGTCATAGACATTAAGCCCAGTTCCATGAATATAGCTTCAGTCGGGGTTGATGCTAACAACCAATGTTCCCTCCAAGCTGTGTGCATGTGCGCTTGCCCAGCTTCCTTCTGGGTGACGCTCAGAAGATTTATAGCACCACACACAGACAATTCTCACCTATTCCAAAAAATGTAATAAGGCACAAGCCACAGCACTTACCTGAAATGTTCTTTCTCTTAAAATAAGCAACTAATCTTCATATTGTGCTAATTTGCATTACACTACTGTGTACCTAAAATCTCTAACAGCAAAACAGCACAAGAGGTTAAAGACTAACATGAAAAACTGGCTCCATGAACAGAAGAATCTAACCAGTCTGGTTTCACACATAACAAAAAGTTTTCCCTCCCCACCCACGACTCCTAAACCTGACTCTAGCACACTTTTACCTTATGACTCTAACTTCTGCCCCAGAGTACATTAAGATACTACTGGACAACACTGACTCTTCCTCTCTTGGCTCTGCAAAAGGTTAGCAGACGTGTACCTACATCCACTGTTTTGTTTGTTGTAACATGAATAACGTTCATGCGTCAGAATTTCCGTTACTCATTTTGCCTTACCAAAAGCGTTACCCACACTATATAATCGAACTACCAGCTCAAAAAAAGGATACCATCTGTAATTAAACAGGCTACTTGGATGTGTAACCAAATCCCTTACTTCCTCTTCTTTGTACATATGTCACGCAAGTGCTTTGAAGCGTCCCCCTTGTAGGTTAGCACATTATAAAACTCAAATAAGAATTTGCTCTATAAAGATTTTGAAAGACAAATGTGATGCGCAGCGTCTCCTACTTTAGCATTACTAACATTACCCTATAAGTAGAGAGCAACATTGCAATATCATTTACTTAGCCTACAAGGGATAATGGGTATGGACTATGCCTGGGATTACTCATCCATAGTATCAGGGCACTGCATATTCAGACAGGAAAATGCTTTTCACACAATCTGCATCGTTCCCAAGTGTTCAGAGTTCCTTTGGGCATAGACCTTCACACATTATATGGTTACTCACTTCTATACAAACGTGGTTTCACTGAGCACGTGTGTAATCCTACACAATGATATAAGAGTGTGGAGTGTTGCAAACAATCTTGAATGCACTGCAAAAGAATCGTGTACATGCAGAGTCATGACATTCTTAAAATGCACATCATATGTTGAGGCATTTAAATATGCCTTGCCTGCAAAGTATTGTGGGTCTGCAGATATCCCAGTGAGTTTTTACTGCTACAATCCCTCACTTTTTACAGTGCTCTATCAACTAGTAATGGAGGCAAACCCAGGAGCAGGGAAAGGGTACGGGTGGAAGCATCACTCCTTGCAGTTGCGGGTGATGAACAATGCAACACATTTCAAAGACCAAGTCAGACGTTTCGGCAGTACACTAAAGGAAATGTGTTGCGTGTTTGCCAAAGGATAGGAAATTCTAGTACCGTCTAGACAACAGCACCTTCTTTTTCTTTCTATGCTCAACTGTGGAGGGCTTTTCAATGTAACCATGTGTTGTGTGTGCAGTCTCTAGCATCTCCCTGCATCTCATTTAACTGATCACAAAGAATTACAGAAGAGAGTTCCATAGTTACAGAAGAAGGCACTCAATCAGTTGTATCTCTGATGAATTGATGCAATTAACTTAAAAGGCATATATGTGTGATTTTCTTCAACAGGGCTCCACAATAAACCTTAGTAAATCTCTTGTTTAATTTTATCTAGGCTGTGGTGCGGAAGGGTGGGCAAAACTACACACTTTATTATGTGCCCTGTCATTTCACTCCTGGTGTACAAGCAGGGCTCTAATCAGATTTTCCTCCCTATTTGGAGTCAAATGGTTTTTCAGGGAGTAAACAAGTAATTATCTTTGCCAACAGGGCACTTTCTGCTTACTAAAAGATGTTTTTCCCCCATAAAATTCCTTTTGAGACCGGGCATTAATATTATTAGTGGTCCTTCCTTCCTATGCCACTGCTCTACTGGTCACTAGTTCGAATTAATATCAGTGGAGCTTTGTGGGTTGAAGCAATATGTTCACTGTTTCTCATTTTTGTTAGGCACATTTCCCTTTTTAGGGAGTAAAAATGCATGGTGCATATGTCATTTAGCTCTAAGGCTGGTGTTATCACTACCCACAGGAGAACCTAATGTGGATAGTAAGCAGAGGCACAGGAATTTTGGATCATCATATTCTAATGTACAGTTATTCTGATGCAACTATCATCCTTGCACAAATTATTAGAAGCATGTTCTCCTGGCCCTTGTATTACTTAATTAAAGTGGCATGTGAACTCCTTTCAGCATGTTTTTAACACATTGCTTTTAATTGCCATTAATCCATTGGCAAATGTATTCTTGAGTTTCAGCCACATCAGTTATGACAAGAGATATTTGACGGCCACAAATGCCAGGGATGTCGTTTGCAGCAGTAACAGGCTAACAAGCCAGCCTATTCAAGGAGTGGAACCCACCTACCCAAACCCACCACCAACGGTCAACCTACCTAACGGTCAATGAACAATAACACACCAGGCTTGATAAAGACCCTTTGGGTCAAAGCACGTGTCGGCTGACCACTTGTGATTACTGCATAAAGAATAAAATCCCCTTTTTTTGAAAAATCAGAATACAAAGAAAAATGTCTTTAAGAATAAGTATTGTTTGCGCGAGATATCTGGGAACACCACTAAGAGATATTTGTGTTTTGTAATACAAAGGAATGATTTTCCAGTGGCATAGAAAATGCAGGGCTACATTATGACTTGGGGTGGTGTTCCGGCATAAATCTGCCAGAATACCGCCCAAACAAATTACTGTTACTGCCACTTGGTCTGGAGGAATTTTCACCGGATTACAACTGGTGGTGGCAGTGTAATTCCCCATTCATATTGAGTCCATTGGACTCATAGTGGCTTTTTGGCAGAATTACTGCAGTGGAAATTCCGACGATTTTGGCATTGATTTGGAGGATTTACCGCCAGGATTTTCCTTCAGGCAAATCTTCAACTCCAGGCCGGAAATCGTAATTTGGAGTAGTGGTAAAGTTGGCGGTAATGGAGATACTGCCAACTTTACCACTTACTGCCAAACTCATAATGAGGCTGACATTTTTCTCTGCGCAGAAGTACGTTTGCAAGGTACTGTGGCAGATATTGAAGTCTTGGACTGGTTGATGAGTTTTCTGTATAATCACATATAACATTTTATTTTAGCCTATTTGTTTGGAAAATGTGTTCTAAGAATTTTAAAGAATTGCAGTGGCTGGGCAGAGGACATTCCTTTCCAAACTCTCTTCTGTGACGATAGCTCACAAAATGGCTTACCTCATTAGTCAGTTGTGCACATGGAAAATAATGTGCGCACCCCAGCCAACCGGTTCTACACATAGAGGAAAAATAATTATAGGGAACATTGCTAACAACCCCTATGTACCTCTCCATAGTTTCCCTTCTAGTGCATTTAGCCATTGCATTTCTCTATCCAACAGTATTTGTAAACTGTATAAAACGGTTGGGACAATCGTTGCTTTATATTTTTCAATCAACCCTTCCATTGAGTAGCCCTTGCTATTGTTTATAAATGGTCTTATAGCATTACATTTCCTACTTGCCTTAATCTTAATATCGTTGGGCAATAACTTGGAGTCAAAAGAATTATATATAGGGATGCCCAACTATGTAACTGTTAACAATTTCAATTATGGTGCCATCTAATTTCCATGTGAAGCTCTTATATTTTTTCTACCATTGATTACCATGATCTTTGTTTTTTCAAGATTTAATTTTAGTTTGTTAATTCTTGAGTTTCATACAATGCCATTAGGCTATGCTGCAGCCCAATAGGGATGCAGTCAAACAGGATCGTGTCATCAGCGTATGAGAGCCAACCAATTGTATGCTGCCCGATTTTAGAGGGATTATTCTTCCCTTTGCCTAAAGCATCGCATAAATCTGCTAAATATATATTAAATAAGACAGGGGCCAATGGGCACCCCTGTTTAAACCATGATTGGTAAAAATAGGCTCTCTGAACTGCCCATTTATATCTCTTCTAATTTTAGAAGATGCCCCAGTATGAAGTACAATCACAAAGTGCAGGATTAACTAGTCAAGCTTGTAGTAATCCACATAAATTATAAATAGTGGTTCCTTCTTATTACTATAGTCTGACTGGATTAAATTACTCAAACACCATCATTTGGTCAATGTATTTACAGAATCCTGATTGTCGCTTTTTTTATATTTTATTTGTTCGTAGCCAATTATTAATTCTTTCCAATAAGAAATGACAAAATATTTTTGCTACGGTGGCAATCATAGTGAGTAACCGATAATTAGCTGGGGAATCTCAAGGGCCCTTTTTATGAATAGGAACCAGTATAGACTTCCACCAGCTAGGAGGAATTTCTCCTGATTTGATTATTTGCTTAAACAGTTTTTCAATTATTACCGCCCAACCTCGTGGGTTCCGCTTGTAAACAATATTGGCTACCTGATCTGGGCTGGAGCTCTCAAGGATCTAAGTTTATTGATTACTTCTTCAACTGCTGAGATGATAAACCCCTTGCCATTATAAATAATGTCCATTTTAAATTATTTTTCCTTGTTTAAATAATCTATAGTATACATATTCAAAAAATAGCTTGTCCAGCATTCAACAGATATCATGTTAATTTCATATTTCCTTACTAAATCTGAGGTATGACTTTTATATATAGCCCAAAATTTACAACAGTCGGAGCTGCACATGGCACTATTTATAATTTTCCAATGCACAGCAGCCATTGATTGTTTGTGCTGCCTAACTCCATTTCTGTAGGCTGTTCTCAATTTAACTATTTCTTTGTGAGTTTCTGTCATTGATAAGTCCATCTGTTTAACCTTACGTATATTAAACATAAGCTCTTTCTTCATAAACATCATAAAGCTTGCCAGATTCTTGATATTAGTCCCAGTATATCTTCAATTATTTCCTAATAGACTCCGACTCCAAGGTTAAACATTTTTAAATTTTCAATTTCTAACATTAAATGCATCACATCATTAATTTTCACTACATTTTTCTACGTCCATATTATTCTATTAGCTGCCAAATTAGCAGTTTATTTACCAAACAATCAGCCTTTTGACCTGTTAGCATTAAAATGGATGGAAACCTTGCAGGCAACATGGTCACTGGCAGTATTGTTATCTAGCTCAAATTTCTCAATATGATTGAATAGTTCATACTGGACTAAGCCATAATCTATCCATGAATAGAATATTCCATTGGACCATGTGTATGAACTAGGACAACCAGACTTCCCTTCTGTATACAATTGATTGAGATCATGACTCGTAATGAATTCCTCCCATTGACTCCCAATATCACTTCCCTGAGACCTCACCTCTGACTCAGAATCTATAGCAATGACATTATAATTATTTTAAAGTAATGTATAACGTATATTCTTGCCCCTGTTTGATGCTTTTACTGGGTGTCTCTAAAAATTCAGATCACATGTGACAATAAATGACACTACCGGGCACAGCATACACCATTCATTATTTAAATGTATTTGTTGCATTTGTCTCCCAATTGAAGTTGTTATAATTCCTGGCAAGACATATAAATGTACTCGGCCTAATTTAAACCCTTTCATATTCATTGAGCTTCAAATACCAATCAGCAGACCCCCCCGGTCTGCCCATCTGGTTTCATCTTTCCAGTTTCTGAATAACTGTATATCCATCTCAATTAAATTTACAAGTGAGCCAGGTTTCTTGCATAATAAAAACATTTTCCACCGTCAGTATTTTACGGGTCAGAGGCTTCTTACCAAATGAGTTGAAACCCATGGAATTCTAAACAGTCATAGATAATGTTTCCTCATTTTGCTTTCCTGGTCATACCGAATGGTTTACATTCCAACTTTCCTGATAGTGTTTATTTTTGCACAATGGGTCTAAAAATTCTCCTAAGGCCATGGCTAAATTGCCTATGATCATTTCTAGTTATTTTATAGTATGATTTCCTTTAACCATTTCAGGCCTTTTATTTATCGACCTGAGGTTGTTAGTTTGTATTTCCTGAACTCTTGTCAGATCAAAGCCTAATTTTAAAAACTCTGCCATGTTTGCCATCACCAATTCTGCAATAATAGGAGAAGCGAAATGGGCCACCGCGCAATTACCTTCAGTGAATGTAGCTGGTAATATTACCAAATACAAATCTTTAGACTGTATCATATGCAAATGTAGCAAGCTATTTGTAAAATACATGTACGATTTAGAAACAGGCTATTTGTCGTAAATTGTTTTGTTATTTTAATCTGTTTACAGATTACTTGGTTAGCCATCACCATACTTTTAATGTTATCATACGTTTCCAGCCATTGGTCCTTTCCCTCCTCAGGACAGACATTAGACCCCTACAAATCCTCAGCTATCCTTCCACTTTCCACATCAGACAAGATCAAATTGGCAATGTCTTTAATAGATGGTGATTTTACTTGTGGATGTTTTACTCAATTGTCCAGTGTGCCAGACTGTTTACCTGTCTCCTGTTTCTTAGTTAAGTCTAGCTTTGCTAATATTTCAAATTGACTGGAAGTAATTATGGAGCTGATTAATGGAATTATTTGCAGCGAAAAACGGGGATTTGTGTGCCATTCTGCCCGCAGAACCTTGTTTAACAAATGGAGATTTGCGGGCAGAATGGCACACAAATCCCCATTTTTCGGCGTAAATAATTCCATGAATCAGCCCCTATATGTATTAGTCCTGCCGCAGTCTCCTCCATCGTAGAGATCGATAATAACTCTGTATTGCTGCTCTTCTTCTTGGGGCTTCCTTCCATGGCACAAGCTTTTTCCCGCCTTATAACTGCACAGCGACTCTTCCGTCTTGCTTTTTTTTGATTGCCGATGCTTTTTTAAGGCTCTTTGACTTGAGTTGGAGTCATCGAAAATAAGTGATATTGCCATGCAGTTCATCTTCTTGGCCTCCTGTTCACAGGCTTTTTCATTAACATTAGCTCTGGAGCCTGTTCTACTCGGTCAGCTTGATGATTCTTCTCCATCTCTGGTAATGGATTAGTTGACCAAACAATTCCTCTGCTTGTGCCATAAATACAACATTAACCAACTTTAGAATACCAGTTTTCAGCTCTTGTTGTTCTTTATATAAATTATTGCAAAGATAAAGCAGCACTTTCACAATTGTTAATACTTTGGAATCCGATTGGGCTTCGACCTTCAAAGAGTCAGAGGAGCAAAAAGATATATTAGATGGAGGAGATGAGGCATATATACTTCTTGCGATACCTTCAAGGTTCGGGGTTCTTGATAGACCCATACCATTGGCAGGAGCAATCCCAATGATATTTCCCATATTACCTTCATCATAATGACCCTAGGTAAATCTATTTGAGTGTGTGCTCCTAGTGATTCTCTCTGTAAATTTAGATGCATGTTCAATAATTAATTATTGTCTACTATGGGTGATGTCAACATCAATTCATTTACAGGATCTGATAATTCCTCTGTCAATGCTATAACTTCCTCCCCAGAAGTAGATTTCCTGCTGATTGAGAGGCTGGTTGGTTTAAGAAATGTAGTAATTTTACTTTGCTAGACCCTTTGGTCATTCTGGGTTCTGCATTCTACTACTGCGGCCACTACTCTTTGTGACGTCAAATTGGCCTGCAACTTACAGCGAACACATTTCTTAAAATTTCTGTTATTTATTCTTGAATTTCCTCTTTTTTCCATACTTGATATGTTTTGTGTGCTGCCAGCATGGAAAAAGCGCAATGTGCTTACAATCACACAACTCGTCTCTTCTGCTTAGCCAAGGTATTCTGAATCCAGCTGCCTGGAGTGAATTATCCACCAAAAAAGGAACCAGCCAGCAGTCCCCCCCACTTCTACCAAAACCCAGCTCAGGGGTGCAGATTGCACTCACCTCATGTATAGGGCAGGTATTAGGGCTTAGATCTATAGTGAGAATAACACACTGACGTCTGTTGTATACAGGATTAGTGGCTTTTAGGAGCGTGTTGCATAGCGGCATATGACTTCTAAAACATTTAGCTAGAAGATCCTCCTGTGTATTCATCATCACTTTAGCCACATATACATAGGGCGAATCATACAGGTACTGCCACACTGCCTATGCGTTTTACTGCATGCCCATTAAAATGAGGCAAACATAGGTGCCTATGCTTACCCCAGTAAAGTAGCCAGGCCCACCACCTCCGATTGCCATGGCACCATGGCCCCTTCAAAAATTAAGCTCCAAAATCCCAACAATTCAACAAAGCCTAGGGACGCTGTGGGACATACAATTGGCACTGTGGTTGCCATGCAGCTCTCGTGCCGCAGCAACTCTCTTCCCTGCGGCTCCAATCAGTCTCGCTCATCGCACAGCAAGAGCTAGAGGAATGGACCCTCCAACGTGTGATTGTATGAATGTGTCAAGCCGCACTGAGAACAGAAAGTGACAGAAAGGGAAAGAGTGACAGAAAGGGAACTGCACAGTCTAAGCTGCGACCGCTCAGCTGCTTCCGACACCTTGGTAGATTAGGGTTTCCTGTTTTCAGCGTTTATTTTTTTTACTTGTGGTGGTGTGTTTCCAGTGTTTTCAAAACATTTCAGAATCTGTGTTTCCCATATGCCCTTTCAAACAATCACGGTAACTGTTTTTTCCAGTGTAAACACAAATATTCTATTATTGTGTCATTACATGCATAAGTAGGGTAATATCTCTCATGATCGGGTGCAAGAATAACATATCCCCATGTTTGAGAGGTTAACCTCGAAATCCACCCTACGGTAACCATCGCTCAAAGATGTTCATCAATCACAGACTGATTTTGACCTGTTTTGACAGTGGTATTGTTATGCATGAAAGATGTCAGGCTTTGAGAACTCGCAATTTTTTAGGCAATGTGCAGTGAGATTACATTATTTGCCGAGGATCACATACTTTCGTTAAGCAGCGTGCTACAAGCCCACTTTTTTAAGGTCAGTCTCTTGATGACTGTTGGGATACATCGCACAACCCCAACTAACTGCATTTAAGCAGCACAGAAAAGGGAAAAAAATGACCGTCTGCAAAAATAACATATGGCCAGGTACTTTTCAAAACCTGGCACCCATGAATATATGCACAGTGAGTGAACATATATCTTAAAGTGAAATATACAAATGTAGTTCAATTGACCTTCCCCTTAGAAGAAAGCATGCAAGACAAAATAGTATTGAACTTTAAAAAAAATAATTAACACCAGAAAATTACTGAGAGTGGAAATGTTCCAATAAATGTGCTGGCAAAGTATAAAAGGTGCTCCCCTTTTTAACCCAGCAATCTGTAGTGAAATATTCCCTTGAAAATGAAATCCCAATCCGAAGCAAGTGCTTATGGTCTGCACTGGGAACATGATAAAATGAGTAAAATGCTGGTAGCTAAATTCTTGAGCAAGCTTGCCAACCACAAAAAAAACCAAGGGGATGCGTCTGCCCTCTGAAACAAAAGTTACTCTGTCCACCCACGCTGTCTGCCAATACTGTGTTTTTTTGTTTTCTTAATAACTTTATTTTTCCAAAGAATCTTTCTGAAATATTGCAGCCTGGGGGGGTGGGGGGGGGGGACCTGTGACAAACTATTGTTTTGTGCAAAACTTCAGCCAAATCCTTTGCATGTGTCAAAGGTTATTAGCAATTCATTTTTTCGATTTCTTATGTAACTCCATTTTACCTTATATGCCATATTATATGGTTCCGGTCGACTCACTATAGTCAAAGGGAGTCAGACTCCCATAGGGAACCGAAAACATTTATTGCTAATAACCTTTGACTTGTGCAATAGATTTGGTCAAAATTGTGAATACAACTAGGTATGCCTGACCCCCCCACAGACTGCGAATGGGAATGATTTGTTAAAGAATACAAGTTATTAAGAAAACAAAAAAATGCAAATTTGCTGCCTAGCCCTCATTCATTTTCCCATAGAAAAAAAGGTCAATTTTTCCTCCACCGCACTGCCCAAACCGCCAAACGGCTTTGGGCCAGGTGCAAAACAAGTTGGGCATGAAGCGTTGACTTGTGTCCTTTTTGTGGTTTGGGGTTATTACGTTCAGTAGTTTTTTTAGTATTTGAGTGAGAAGGGGGTGACCTCTTCTTCAAAAATGATAGCTATATCTTGGGTAACTTGCCAAGAAACCGGTTGTTTATAAATGAAACAGCTGCCATCTTTTTTTTCTCGATGTGAGAGATAGCCGCGTCCATAGACGAGGATTTAGGAAAATGAAACGCAGGAAAAACAGCATTTGCAGGTCAAAAACATGCAAATGAATTCCATCAGGCTAGAGGTGGTGGGGAGGGGTGTGGCAAGAGGACACTAAGTGAAATTTGGGAGTTGGAGGTGGGCTAGGGACAGAGTTTGCAACACAAAGCTTTTCGATACCCTTAGGTATTGAAGGAATAACCGCGGCTAACCGAATTAACAGATGAAACTGCGTCACAGAAACAACAACTGTTTGGGGGAATGGGAGAGGGCAGGGGAGGTGGGGGGGTGAGGAGGCCACGACGGGGCTGGGAGGAGCAGGCACAAATGAGAGGGGTAGGAACAGTGAGGTGTTTATCAAACCCTTTTAAATTAATAAAATGGCATCTTATGAAATATCTTCAAATAGTTGTCCAAAGTTATATCAAACATATACTTAATAACTGTTTCTCCATGTGACCTGGGTAATGTTCCCTTCTCCTGATTCAAAGCAGGAATTTTGTATCCACAGTTAAGAATAGGAAAGTTCTGGTTTGTAACACAGTTCTGGAAAACAATGTTCTACTTGATTCAACAAGTCTTTCAAAGGGGTCTTCCCAGTAGTTCGAATGAACAAATCTGTGTTTTCTACTGATAACAAAATGTTCAACACAAACTCTTCATCAGAAATACTCCCACAGTTCCTTAATAGCAACAGTAATAGTTTGTCAGAATGATGCAACAAAGATTAACAATATGAAGTAGTGGCTTTAACACTTCTTCTTCTCCATAGCCTTTAACCACAGTTTCGTACTGTAATCTCTTCCACTCAGTCCACTCACCTGCCAGGTCTAATTCTACAAGCTCCCTCGTGTGAAGGCATCATTAAGCAGACACAGGCACAAGAGATACAGTTTTGGCTATAAACATTTATTAAATAATAAATGAGTTTGGGAAAAGGCCTTACTTGCCCTATTCTGAATGGGGTCTTCCCTACCTACCAAAACTAAGGAAAGTCTGTATCAGGAAGTCCAAATTAACAGTTCTGTCTGTGTCCAAAACCGAACCTTGCCCTCACCTAATACTTAGATCCAAATGTGCACAGGCTTCAATCTGAAAATGGTAAGTGTTCAACAAGTGTTCACAGCTTCTTACAGTTCTCAACTTGAAAAGGGGCTCCCTTCCGCAAGCTTCAAGACAGTTCACAGTGACAAGTAGGTGCCTCCCAGCCCTCTTGTCTAACAAAAGGCTTTCACTTTCTTCACGCAAAACATTCACAATGTCAAATAGGGGGAGTGTCACAGCCCCTCTTGTCTGACCATGCTTCTTGAAAGGTTTTCAAAACAACAGTTCTTTAACACAACTGTTTCTCTTCTTCAAAGAAAACCTGATATATTCTCCTAGCAGGTTTACACAAGTATTCTCTTCCAGAAAGCTTCCCAGTACACTCTCCTAAGAATCATATAGTTCTCTTGCTCACTGGTAACAACTAACATAAGATTCCCAGTACACTCTCCTGTTTGGAAACTTATTATGTATTGCCTTGCTTTTGTATTATATTTCAATTCGTTTTATTCTTTCACAAAGACCAACATAAGCTTCTCTGTACACTGCCCTGTTGTCTTTCCCTTGGGTTATAGTAATTCTTGTTTTCACTGAATTCTTGATAACATTTATATTCATTCTCAATAGGCAACATAAGTTTCACAGGATACTCTCCAGTGTTTTTTCCTTTGAACTATATCAGTGTTTTTACTTGTAACAGCAATACTTGTAAAGTATCTTGACTCTAGTGGTTCTCAAGCTTTTCCCAGTTATCTGGTTATCTTAAGGAAATCAAAGTACATTAACTCTTCTCATTTGTTTTCTATTAGGTCGGTATTAAAAAATCAACTTGCATAGCCTTGTTCGACATACCTGGGCCCTGTTTCCTATTAGGTGGACTCAATATACGTTTACACTGTGATGGAGAGGACATTCTCTATGTCTCTCTCCTTTCAGTGTTCAGCGTCCTGCTCAGCTTTTCTGTGCACTGCTGCTGCCAAGCCCAATGTTGCTCTTGCGGTCATCAGTGATGTCATAGATGATGTCATTAGTAACCAGGACCAACCCTGCTTATCTTCAAAACGAGGAAGGGGCCAGCCCCCTCATGCCATTTTGCCTTATAAATGAGCCCAAGTTACAAGACCACTTAGAGCAACATGGCCTGAGGGGGCTAGCCACTTCCTTGCTTGGGTCGGCTCCGGTTACTACATGGATGAGTGACCTGGATGTCTATCGTATTGGTATACATGGCCATTGATTTTTCACTCCGGATGACACGGTAGCTGTAAGAACATCTATTTATATTTGTAACTTGTTTTTCTATAACCGTGGGTACAGAACTACAGATACCCTCGGCTATCTTTAATCATTGCATAGACGCAAATATCAGAAAAACAGCCAAAACAAATGCTTTTCTGCCCCCCAGGCCCTCACCAAGTGTCCGACCCTCCTCTCTTCCTGCTCCCCACACACCTATGATGGTCTCCTCATCCCCCTGCCCTCTCCCATTTTCGCCACAACTCACGCCACAGAAAAGCTTTGTGTTGCAATCTCAGTCCCTAGACCCTCTTCAACTCCCAAATTTCACTTGCTGTCCTCTAGCCACCTCCCACCCCCACCTTTAGTGTAATGACTTTTGCATGTGTTATTGACGTGCAAATGGATTTTTTCCTGTGTTTCATTTTCCGACATCCTTGGCTACAGCTGCGACTATCTCTCACATCAAGAAAAAAAACTCGGTTTTGGGAAAATACCTGAGATATAGCTATCTATTTTCGAGAAGGGGGGACCCCCTTCTCCATCAAATATTTTAAAAACTACTGCATGGGCCGACTCCAAACCACTAAATGTTCTCAAGTCTTCACTCGTGCCCAAGTTGTTTCATACCTGATCCAAATCCATCCAGCAGTTTGGGCAGTGCGGTGGAGCAAAAATTGACCTTTTTTGTCTATGGGAAAATTAATGGAAAGTAGGCTTCAACTTTTTTTGTTTGTTTTCTTAATAATGTTTTTTAACAAATCTTTACCATACTCTGCAGTCTGGGGATGGGGCCAGGGGGCACTTCTCTAATTGATTTCAACATTTCAGCCAAATCCGTTGCACGACTGCCTAATGTGAAATCAAAGGGTGTCTCACCTACTAGTACCCAGGGATATCTCTCTCCCAGGTGGCCAGAGATCGGCCAACGCCTTTGGATCAAGAACCTGGGGTGGACCAGTGTGGGAGGATCACCTGGGTGAGGGGTCTTCGGGGGTTGGGGTGAGGTGACCAATGGTGAGACATGGTATTCCCCCCTTTCCCGTACCCATGATCCCTCCTATTTCATAGGATTCTCTGATGTCCCAACTCCCCCCCTTTCCTACACAAATACTGGGCAGAGGAAGAGGGCGGCTGAGAGTAACAAGCCTAACCCTTACACATCACATTGGACATGTCCCGCTAATCGGGTCAGGCAAAGTCAGGCACTTTACTTTAATCACATACATCTGATACCTGTTAGCTTTCCCCACATAGATAAAAGGTGGAACATAGAGACACACTCTGAGAAAGGTGGAACACGAGAAGCAGCAGAACTTCTGGTGCAAAGCCAAACCTACTGGAGCCGAATGATGGATAGAGGGACAAGAATCAAGGGTAAAGAAACTCAGGAGTTCCCTGCAGGAGGTTGTTGCCTCCAAAGAACCGTAAGAGATATGTGGAGAAGGCCAAATCCCAGACAAGAAGACTGCATTATGTTTCAAAGGCGCCCGCAACCCTCCCGGGTGAACGACAGAGTTGGGGAGGCGAGGCCAAGCCTGTGGTATTAACCTTGACTCCTGAGTTGAAACAGAATAGACAAGAAAGGAACACACACAGCCGGTGAGTTGACGAGCGATATGAAAGACCGGTGTGTGTTAAGAAAAGATTAAAGTGGCAACAACATGTCTTACAATTGAAGGCAGACCTGTGGTGAACTTTAAAATTACTGATTACTGTGAAACCAGGCATACAGAGTAGCAGAGTGGTCCGGCGAAATGAAGTAGCCCACTCGAAAGTCTCTGTGAAAGGTGAACATGTTTTTGTTATAAAGCAATGAACTGAATCAACTTTAAAAGTGTGATGATCAAGATTGACCCCGGGAAGAGGGGAAGTGGAGAGTGTATATAGAACTCTTGTGCTTATGATATTGAACTACATAGACCAGGAAACACTGGGGCGAATAAGACAAGAGTGCGAGCTGAATGGAAAGTCAAAGTGGTCCTGCGGAGGTCTATAGTAAAAGCCTTGCACATTTGAAAGTCTTCGACATCAGGAAAAGGTCTGAGCCCAACTGCGGGAGACATGCAGTATGATAGGTTAGTGGAAGGGAAACCCTAATGAATGTGAACAAAGCTTGGGGAACGGTACCACTACAGGTGCTGTGAGTGAGAGGTCAGAGCAAGACAGAGGTAGACCTACGTGAACTTTTACTTTGAGAGGTCCACGCCCGATTTAGGGAAATCTATGTGAACCTTTGGTTGAATTAGGAACACTTTTTGTTTAACTGTAAAAGAACTTTTGGAATGCTGAAAAAGTGACTTTAACGTGGAAGGCCAAGTGGGCCTCGATCCACGTTTTGAACTGGTTTGTTTTGAGAACCTAAGCCAGAGTGTGTCATCCTATCAACGGGTACTGCCTTTCTCTGTGCTGTATAACATGGGGTGGAAATCTGACTCTTTGATTCTTTATATTCTAACACTGATTTTCCTTTGCATACATGTTCCTGTTTATACTTTTTGTATTAGAGATAGGACAGGCATTAGGTTTTGTTAGTATAGGCCATTTTGAATTGACAGATACTGCCTAGGACTGTGTTTTCTTTATTATTTGATGGTAGAGACTACTCCCATCCTAGCTATAGGGCAAAGTAGGAGTTTTTCCAAACCCTGAGAATTGAATAAAGGTTTTACAAACTGTACCTTTTGTGTCAGTGTCATACATGTGATACCATGCCTCCCTTACATATGATATCAGCAGTGGGATACGACTCAATTGAGACAAATTGGGGGACCCTAAAATTCCAGAAACTTAGTCACAGAGCCTCAGACTCCTCTATCGCCAAAACATAATCCATTGGCTTTGATATTTGGAGCATCAGAGAAGTTACTATCCCTCCCAGGAAAAGAGGGATGATTCCCACTGACTTAATTATAATACCCACTGCGGGTTGTTATATAAGATTGGCCCCAAAATCTAGCCTAGCCTGGAAATGTGGTCTAGATGTCCTAGCAGACATTATAGACCGAGACTTTTAGGGAGACATAAAGGTTCTCTTAAATAACCATAGCGAGATCCCGTCTGAAGTACGTACTGGGGACAAAATTGCACAGGAAATTCTTGAGAAAGTTCTATTTCCCCATTTTGAGGAAGACATTGATCTCGAGGAAACTGAGAGAGGTAACTTAGGCTTTGGAGAGGCCAATGAGATGTGTACCATTGAGCAAAAAAGGAAGAGGAACCTACCATCCTTCCCGACCTAGCCTTCGCCCAGCGAAATGATCCAGTACTCGCAGAGGCTTTCTTACAAGTAATTCCTGAGAGAGAAGGACAAGAAAAGGGGAGCCCCTTTTTCCTCCTGAAACAGGGATTACTATTTAGAAGGGAACCCTCCAAGCAGGCCTAAGTAAGACTCAGTTAGTAATACCCAGAACCCATTGCAAGATCGTGCTAGGGATTGCACACTCTCATTTGACAGGGGGACACTTGGGACAATCTAAAACCCAAGCTCACATCAGTGGGACATTCTATTGTCCGGGTATCCATGCTGACATAAAGAACTTCAATCAGACATGCAAGATATGCCAAAAAACCAGCTCACATATATCCCCTACCTGACCCTCTGAACCCATTACCGATAATAGAAGTCCCCTTCTCTAGAATCGGGATGGATATCATTGGACCATTGGAAACTTCAAAACTGGGTAGTAAATATGTTCTGGTAATCGTTGATTATGCTACCCGGTACCCAGAAGACTTCCCCAGGTGGAACAACACAACACAGCAAATGTTAAAACACCTGCTGACATTGTTTTTCTAATGGAATTAGAAATGGAATGAAATTCTAATGGATCAGGGTTCCAACTTCATGAATAAGCTTATTGGTTAAGTTAAGGAATTACTAGAACTTACCACCCTAAGATCCTCAGTTTACCACCCCCAAAAGGATGGATTGGTAGAGAGATTTAATAAGACCCTCAAAATGATTCTGAGAAAGTTAGTAGACGAGGATGGGAATCACTGGGATTATATGATCCCTTAGGCCCTATTTACAGTGAGGAAGACCCCTCAGGCATCCACTGGTTGCTCCTGTCATGACCACAGGTTAGGTTTCCCATACTAGTCCTAAGAGATACAGGTTCATAAGGAATTCATTTGCCCTAGCTGGTTATTGATTCTAATTCCCCCATGTTAATAGTTGGTTGGAGTTTCTTTAATGGCCGCTACGTGGTGCCTCTTAGTCAGTTAGCTAGCGGATCTAGTTGTTTTCATGGGCCGGCCATTTAAGCCCCGCCCATAAGGAGGCTCGCACTTTGCGTCGTTCGTCTGAGTTCAGATGGAACGCTTGTCGCGTACCTCCGTTTCCTGTCACAGCTCAAATATTCCTTGTCCACATATAATTACCGTTCATTCCATGAGTAACTATTACTAGATATCAGTTCCCTTCCTGTTTTTTTTTCCAGTTTGCAGTCGTCCCGGCTCAGTCACAGTCCATAGTTCGGAGTCCTGTCATAGCGGTCTCCTCACCTCACAGTCCGTGGCAGTTTTCTCTCACGCAAGTACTCCCAGTGATGTGCGAATGCATTTGCTTCGTTTTGCTGCCTTATCAGATACTTTGAATTGTGTATAAATGTTATTAGAATTCCTCACGCTTTTCAGGGTATTACGTTGTTATAGCGGGTTCGTGCCTTTCTGTGGAGTTTGCCTTGGAAGATTGTTTCTAGTCAGATATTTTTGGTCACACTCATGTTCATATTACGCAAAATCATAAGGTGCTTCCATGCTTCCGACTGGGTAGTTCTTTGACCCTTCTACTTAGTTTCAGGGGTTTACTATTCTGTCACGCATTTTTGTGAAGAAGTTGGCAAGTCGTAATAGTTCTTCACTGCTCTTTGTCTGTATTTTTACACACGCATCTCACCACAGCATATTCCCCCTTTTAGGGTCAAATTAGGATAGGGTTTCTGTCATTTCCTCTTCCCAGTGATAATTGCTCTCCATCAGAACCCATTTAGGCCCTTATAGAAGAAAACATTCTCCTGTGTCCCATCTTCAGGACTTGCGCCCCTGTGTAGAACAGGATGGAGAGCTCAACAAATTAAATACCAAGGTGAGCTATTGCTGGTCCCATAGTTACCAGTCTGTTCCTCCTATTTAACAAAAGAAAACTAAGGAAGGGAAAATTGTTATTTTCTTCACAGAAATTCCGTGTCTAGTTCCCAGGAAGTTAGAAGTCAGTTGGAGTTCCAGAAGGTTCCCGCAGAGTTCAGGTGAGCTTTACAGAACGCGAAGCCCACTTTGAAAAATACTCTGCCTGGACATTATGGAAACTCCAGAAGTAGACCAGTTGGCCCAGTTATTGGGAGAACTAAGGGCTGAGGTCCATGCAGCCCGCTCAGACACCAGTGCTCTCCAGAGAGAATTAATTGTTAACCGGGATCGCACTGATGATTTAGCTCGCCAGATGTTGCAAGCCCAAGCGGGTCAAACTCCCTTGCCTCCTGCCAGTGCTTCTGCCCCCGTTTCAGTCACGCCTCCTTCACCAGTTCAAGTAATTGTTCCCGGCAATATCCCATTAGCTCCTCCTGAACGCTTTCTAGGAGATCCTAAGAAGTTTGCGGTTTTTCTCAACCAATGCCGGCTTCATTTCCTCTGTCTCCCTGGGGTATTTCCTTCTGATCAGGCCAAGGTAGCGTTTATATTATCCTATTTGGGTGGGTATGCAGCTGATTGGTCAATCCCGTTAGTAAATAGGGATGATCCGATTTTGAGAAATTTTGCAGACTTTCAGAAGGAGATGGAGAAATTGTTTGCACGTCATGCTCAGGGTCAGGCTCTGGATAATGAGTTGCTTTCACTTTGCCAAGGTAACCAGGAATTGTTGGCATATGTAGCAACTTTTAACAGATTGGTGGCAGAAACAAATTGGCCCACAGAGAAAAGAACCACCTTATTTCAGAGAGGACTACGTAATGAATTGAAAGACGTCCTGGATGAGGTGGTGAATCCTCCAGAAGGAATTGCACAATTTATTGATTTAAAGATACAACTTGATCAGAGATTGCAAGACAGAAGGATGGATCGCTCTCGCTCAGAAAACAGCACTTATTTTGTGCGCCCCAAGGAAAATCAGTTGAGAGCCAGTTCAGAGAGTTCCGTTGAACCCATGCAGTTGGGAGCCATCAGAGGACCGATATCACAAGCTGAAAGAGACAAGAGACGCCAACAACAGTTGTGTCTTTACTGTGGTAAGGCTGGTCATTTTCTCAAGGAGTGTCCTATTAAACCTTCTCGGAAGCCTATTGGAGGTGTTAACCCAGACAAGAAGGACTTGAATTCAGAAAACTCCAGTACCCGACAAGTGTAGAGGTCAACTTGTCGAGCATGGAAAAAGGTTTGGTGACCTCACATTTTGTTTTTCCCATTACCTTATCCAGTACAGAACAGCCCACCAGAATGCAGACTTTGCAAGCCTACATCGATTGTGGAGCAGTTGGAAATTATATGGATATCGATTTGGCAACTATGATGGGTTTTCCTCGTGTGAACAAGCACGAAGCTGAAAATGTATCAGCAGTCGATGGTACGCCTTTGGATTCAGGTCCTGTTACTCAACGCACGGCGAACCTTATTATGTGTTGTCAGGGGAAACATGAAGAGAGAATCACGTTTGACCTTATTAGCGCTCCCCAACTCCAAATTATACTTGGCTTGCCCTGGTTGGAGAAACATAACCCAAAGATTGATTGGCGAACTCGGTCTCTGACCTTTGCTGCTGAGTGTAGAGAATCTTGCTGTAAAACAAACACCCAGGATGATTCCCGTTTAATAAAGAAGGTCTCTGTTTCAACGTTAGGAATAATCGGCTTACTACCTCCCGAGTATGCAGAATTCTGAGACGTCTTTGAAGAGAAATCGGCCGAGGCGCTTCCTCCACATCGACCCTATGATTGTCAGATTGATCTTCTTCCTGGAAGTGAAATTCCGTGTAGCCGGATTTATTCGTTAACGGAGAAAGAAGATTCTCACCTAAAGAAATACTTAGACCAATACTTAGCCAATGATTTCATCCAACCCTCTAAGTCTCTTGCTGCTTCGCCTCTTTTTTTTGTAGCCAAGAAGGAAGGCGATCTCAGAACTTGTATCGATTACCCCGCACTCAACCAGATTTCTGTCAAGAATCGATATCCTATTCCTCGCATTTCAAATTTGTTGGACCAAATTAAAGGAGCTCAGATATTCACCAAACTGGATCTTAGAGGGGCGTATCACCTGATCCGAGTTAAGAAAGGCGACGAGTGGAAGACTGCATTTTGCACAAAATATGGCCTCTTCGAATACCAAGTCATGCCATTCGGGTTATGCAACGTGCCAGCAGCATTTCAGTGCTTTATGAATGACGTTTTGAAAGATTTGTTCGATGTCTGCGCAGTAGTCTGCATTGACGATATCTTGATTTTTTCAGCAACCCCCTCGGAGCATGTGAATCACGTTTCAGCAGTTTTGAAAAAATTGCGAGAGAACTCCCTTTTTGTAAAAATGGAAAAATGTTAATTTCATGTTCCTGAAGTAGAGTTTCTAGGGTATGTGCTGTCCTCTCAAGGAGTTAAGATGGATGTTCGTAAGGTGGAGGCAATTCTATCATGGCCGGTTCCAACTTCTGTGAAAGGAGTCCAAAGTTTTTTAGGCTTTGCAAATTTCTATAGAAGATTTGTGGAAAATTTCTCGCAGTTGGTTCATCCCATCACGTCTTTGCTTAAAAAGAACCAGAAGTTTGCCTGGACCCCGGAGGCCACAGTTGCGTTTCAGACTCTCAAGTCCAAGTTTACTGAGGCTCCTATATTGAGACATCCTCGTCCTGACTTACCTTTCATTGTAGAGACAGATGCCTCGAGTGCTGCCATGGGGGCTGTTTTGTCTCAACGAGATCCACAGACTCAAGTTTTGCATCCAGTGGCATTTTGCTCGAAAAAATGTACTGCTGCAGAAAGAAATTATACAATTACAGACAGGGAACTGTTGGCAATCAAGTGCGCCTTAAAGGAATGGAGACATTATTTGCTAGGTGCTCAACACACAGTCACCATCCTTACTGACCACCGAAACTTGCAGTATCTCCACTCAGTCAAGGCCCAATCGGCTAGACAACTGCGATGGGCTTTATTCTTCGCAAAGTACAACTTTGTCATCACTTTTCGGCCAGGAGTTGGAAATGGGAAAGCTGATGCCTTGTCCCAGATTGGCAATGAAGACAAGACCTTTGTTCCCCAAGTTCCAAACAACATCATTGCTGTACAAAGGGTTTTAGGATTACTAAACACTTCAGACCCTTTTTATGAAGAACTACTGAAGGAAGTCAAGAGGAATGTGGTTCCTGAAGAGCTGCTTGCCTGGTCTAATCGAGGCGATCAATTCACCCTGCAGGAGGATATACCGCATTATCAAAATCGCTTGTACCTACCTACTGAAGAACTGAGAAGACAAGTAATTGCTAACTACCATAGCTCCTTGATTGAGGGTCATCCAGGGGTCAAAAAGTATTTGGAAAAAATCAAGAGACACTACTGGTGGCCTACGTGGCGCAAGGATGTCATTCAATTTATTCAAACCTGTGGAACCTGTGCACAAAATAAGAATACTAAGAAAAGACCGGCCGGTCTTCTTCAACCTTTGGATGTACCACCGAGTCCTTGCCATACCTTGTCAATGGATTTTATTACCGATCTGCCTCCATGTTGGGGTTTTGACACCATTCTAGTGGTGGTTGACTTATTCTCCAAGATGGCACATTTTATCGCAGTCCAAGGACTTCCGACTGCTTCTGGATTGGCCGAAATATTTCTGCAGAACATTGTTAAGGCGCATGGTTTTCCCTCCATTGTAATCTCAGACCGAGGTAGTCAATTCGTTTCTAAATTTTGGAGGCAATGTTGTGCTCTGGCCAAGATTGATGTTCGACTATCCACCAGCCATCATCCCCAAACCGATGGTCAGACGGAGCGCACCAACCAGACTTTAGAACAGTATTTACGTTGCATGCTTCACCAAACAGAAGACTCTTGGTTGGATATATTGTGGGTGGCAGAATATGCTTACAACAATTCAACTCATTCCTCTACTGGGCTTACTCCATTCTATACATTACATGGTAGACATCCTCGAACTTCTGCCTTTGACCCTCCAGAACCTTTAGAGACGCCTGCTGTGAAAACTCTCCATGAATTCATCTCAACGGCCCACACTAGGGCTCAAGCTAGCTTATCTGCAGCCAAGGAAAGTCAGAAGAAGTTTGCTGACCGCCATCGAAGTGTGGCTCCTAAGTTTCAAGTCGGAGACTCTGTGTGGCTATCCTCCAGAAATTTGATGTTGAAAGGTTCAAAGAAATTTCTTCCCCGATTTTTGGGTCCGTTCTCCATAGAAGCCATCATCAACCCAGTGGCAATGAAATTGACCCTTCCTCGGAAGATGCAAATTCATCCAGTTTTTCATGTGTCTTTACTGAAACCAGTAACGCCAGATACTCGTTTAGAACCAGCTCCTGCTCCCGTTGACCGTGAAGACAATCAATCTGAATATGAAGTGAAGGATATTTTAGACTCCAAGATTGTCAGGCACAAGGTTTTTTATCTGGAAAGGTTACGGTCCCTTAGATAGATCTTGGGAACCTAAAGAAAACATACATGCCACTAGATTGTTAAAGAGATTTCATCAGAATCACCCCAATAAACCGGGAGGAGAGTCCTTGAGGAGGGGTACTGTCATGACCACAGGTTAGGTTTCCCATACTAGTCCTAAGAGATAAAGGTTCATAAGGAATTCATTTTCCCTAGCTGGTTATTGATTCTAATTCCACCATGTTAATAGTTGGTTGGAGTTTCTTTAATGGCCGCTAGGTGGTGCCTCTTAGTCAGTTAGCTAGCGGGTCTAGTTGTTTTCATGTACTGGCTATTTAAGCCCCGCCCATCAGGAGGCTCGCGCTTCGCGTCGTTCGTCTGAGTTCAGATGGAACGCTCGCCGCGTACCTCCATTTCCTGTCACAGCTCAAATATTCCTTGTCCACATATAATTACAGTTCATTCCATGTGTAACTATTACTAGATATCAGTTCCCTTCCTGTTTTTTTTTCCAGTTTGCTGTCGTCACAGTCCATAGTCCGGAGTCCTGTCATAGCGGTCTCCTCACCTCACAGTCCGTGGCAGTTTTCTCTCACGCAAGTACTCCCAGTGATGTGCGAATGCATTTGCTTCGTTTTGCTGCCTTATCAACTTTGAATTGTGTATAAATGTTATTAGAATTCCTCACGCTTTTCAGGGTATTACGTTGTTATAGCGGGTTTGTGCCTTTCTGTGGAGTTTGCCTTGGAAGTTTGTTTCTAGTCAGATATTTTTGGTCACGCTCATGTTCATATTACGCAAAATCATAAGGTGCTTCCATGTTTCCGACTGGGTAGTTCTTTGACCCTTCTACTTAGTTTCAGGGGTTTACTATTCTGTCACGCATTGTTGTGAGGAAGTTGGCAAGTCGTAATAGTTCTTCACTGCTCTTTGTCTGTATCTTTACATTCGCATCTCACCACAGCATATTCCCCCTTTTAGGGTCAAATTAGGATAGGTTTTCTGTCATTTCCTCTTCCCAGTGATAATTGCTCTCCATCAGAGCCCATTTAGCCCCTTATAGAAGAAAACATTCTCCTGTGTCCCATCTTCAGGACTTACGCCCTTGTATAGAACAGGATGCAGAGCTCAACAAATTAAATACCAAGGTGAGCTATTTCTGGTCCCATAGTTACCAGTCTGTTCCTCCTATTTAACAAAAGAAAACTAAGGAAGGGAAAATTGTTATTTTCTTCACAGAAATTCTGTGTCTAGTTCCCAGGAAGGTCGAAGTCAGTTGGAGTTCCAGAAGGTTCCTGCAGAGTTCAGGTGAGCGTTACAGTTCCCCTTTTGGGTTACCCTACGGAAGTGACCCAAGAAATGTCTGAGACGGTACGACGTTCTTTCATCATCATGCATTTCAAAGCCTGCAGTTTAAACGTGTTTGCCAGTTCATCAAAATTTTTTGCGGGGAGGGAGGGCAGATAAGTGGTTGGGGGTGTTGGGTATAGGTAAACATAGGTGCATGAGGGGTGGATTGGGGGGTGAAACCTCCCTAAAAAAACACGTTTAAATTGCAGGCTTTGAAATGCCTGACGATTAAATGATATAGAACCGTCTAAGACATGCTCCGGGAGAACTGGAAGAATTATTATTATTATTATTAGAAAATGTATAAAGTGCAGAACTAAGGCCCTAGGGCATCCTGGTACTAAAAGACGGCAGCTACGCAACTATGCTTCACACTCATAACCTGCAGAGAAAACTGATTTAAAACAATTCCAAAGCTCTCCAGAAAGGGAGATACTCATCAATGGCTCTTAAGGATAACAGGAGTGCATTCCATAAACTTGGGGCCAGGACTGAGAGGGAGCATCCATCCAGTCGCTTCCGCTGGTACTTAGGTATCTTAAGGAGTAAGCGTGATGCTGAGCGTAGTTGTCTGGTTGGGCAGTACCGCACTATGCTACTTTTTAGATATTCAGGGCCAGCGTTGTACACAGCTCGGTGAACAATGCAGAGTGTCTTAAACTCAATGAGTGTCGCAACTAACAGCCAGTGCAGATGATGCAGAAGAGCTACTGAAGAGGTGAGCCGTGGCGCTATAAGTGCCAGTCTTGCTGCTGAGTTTTGGAGTATCTGCATGCATTGAATCTGATACTTGGGTTGTCCCAAATATATTCCATTGCAATAATCCAATGACCCCATCATAATTGCTGTAAGCAATGATGTTGGATTGGCCGGGAGAAGCAGGGGAAGAATCTTCCTCAAGACCTACAATTTTCCCAAACCAGCATTGCATATGGCAGAAATCTGCACATCACGTGAGCCAGTGGGAAGGAGCTTAACCCCAAGGCTTTTTACTGAAGCACAGGGCACCGGGCAGGGACCCAGCGAATTGGCCCAGTACCGCAAATTCCAGAGGTGATCCACCTCTTGTGGCCCGAACACCAGCACCTCCGTTTTGCTTCCATTTCGTTTTAGCCAGTTTGCTGGCATCCAACTGCCAATTTTCTCCAGGCAGTCCCAAAGTTTTCCGGGGAGGTCCGTGTGCAGGGAGTCCAGCCGAAACACCAGCTGGGTGTCATCGGCATAAGTATGAAAAAGCACTCCAGATTCAGGTCAGCCAGTAGACGCACATACAGATTGAAAAGAAGGGGGGACAGAGCTGACCCCTGAGGAACTCCAAAAGTCTGGTGGAGTCTTATGCCATAGGCAATTGAATGATGATTTGCATTCCCAGCATGCGCTGCTGATAATGACAGGCATCAGTATGTCTAGTCAAAAATATGTTTCTTAAAGGAGGTTTATAGTTCTTTCATTTATATGAAAAGAGGAATTATTAATAATTTATATACAGTGATGTAACACCATGAAACATTTTCTCTTATAAAAACTATGAAATTGACAGAAAAATCTTTGTCAAAGGGATTCTACGGTTAAGATGCATCCCACCCTTGGGCCTCCTCTGCTCCTGTAGTTAGCCAGTGGCATCCCACCTTGGCATCACTTGGCACTTTCCTCCTGGATGCTCATGAGCACTTGCCCATCCATACTGCCCCTTCTATTTATGCACTTGTCTCACTGCACAATGCATATGTGCATTTATAGAAGCACTGTGTACAATGGATATCCAGAGTCAAAAGATTTGTAGAAGATTGTTAAGTGGCAGTTAGTGTGCGGAAGCTAAATATGGTGAAAGGATTATATAAACAATGTTTGTAAGTGATTGGTGACTGTTTGAAAGCAAGCATTGAAATTAAAAAGAGTAGAAGGGCTGCCCTGTGCTTTGGTGTGCATGTGCCATCCGGGTCTTATAATGATCCATGGCCTACAAAGGAGATTGTGGACAACACATATAGTTATAAAGGTCCATTGATTATGGTTTTTATTTTATGCTAGAGAAAAGTATTTGGGACAGATTGTTTCTGTCCTATATTTTTCTCTAGTATACAATTGTCCATTATTCCCATTAGCATACTACAAAATGCCAATGGAAATGTTGAAGAATCGTATTGAGTCTATCTACTTTAGTAAGAAATGTAAAGTAGATGGATTCTATACGATTCTTTTTTGTAGTTCTATTTTTTTACTGTGAAACGTGGTTCCTAAAGGAACCTTTTTTTGGGTGTTTTTTTATTCTTTTTTTGCAGGAGAGGTCAGAAAGTAAGGTGGGGAGGGAAATGCGGGAAGTGTCTCCAACCATAAAGAAGGCAGGTGGACATGGGAAGATGTTGCCCGTGTGTTACATCTAAGGTGAGGGGGCAGTGTTTCTCATGCTCTTTGATTACAGCTTCAAAGGCATTTCGTAATTGCTCTCCCTGCTAAGTGGTGTGTTGCAGTATATACAGAGTATTGTTGTCTTCGAAAGATATGGATCAACAGCCTCTTTTATGACTTGCAAGGTAGCTGGTGGGATTCTGTATCCTACAGAGGTAGGCTGAGTGGTTACTGTATTGTTTGAGGAAGATGAGGTGGAGGAAGACAGCCTACTACTTGCTAAGAAAGGAACAACCTTTCTGAGAGCATTGCAATGGTGGCATTTGGTGTGGCGGTGTATGGACATGATCTCGTAGGAGTACTGTCCAGGTAGTCCGCGACTGAGTACAACGTTGCACTCAGTGCATTTCACTTTGGTAAATTTAGCCTTTGATACATTCCCAACAGTGGTAATGAACTGCCATACCCATGATTCTCTCTGCGTGCTAGAGGTAGGCACTTCCTCTACCCCATTTTCATCTTGCTCCTCTTCATTGTCTTTTGAGGTACTGCAGTACTGCGCTTTATTTATTGTGTAGGTCCTCCAGCTGGTGGTGGTGGTGGGTCTCGGGGAGGAGTGATGGCAATAGCTGGTGGCATTTTTAAAATAAATAGCAGTGTTGCTAATATTCTTTGAAGTATATGCTATGTGCTACATTGTTAATGGATAATGAGTAAGGATAGATATAGGAGCTGTGCAAGGGTACATTTTGAGCTTCAAAGTTCCTAGATCAGCTGAAAAACAGTTCTGAACTGTTCGCGAAGTGCGGATGCTTTTGCAAACACGTCATCATGCTGCGCACGTGGTCACATGACACTGTCCAGAAAGTCTGCAATGACTTCAGACGTCCACGAACATCGGCGAATACACGAAAACAGTGGGAAAAGTTGCAAAAAGTGTATAGAAGTGTTAGAAAAGATGCTAGAAGGTAGGAAATGGCAGAGTTTTAAGGTGAAACTTTGTAAATTGGACAGAAATGTTGCTATATTGGGCTATGTTTGACATTATCAAGTTGTAGGAAATTAGGGTGCACTGGTAAAACCCATGAAATTCACTGAAAGAACTTTGTTAATGGGACGTTAGGGTTAAATTGCACTAATACAAATCTATGAAATTCATTGAAAAAACTTTGCTAAGGGATGTTATGGTTATAAGTAAACCCGAAAACCCCCAGAATTTGCCAGTTATGGTAAGCTAAGCAACCATAACTCATGCCACCACCGCGTACTGCTAAGACTAACATCCAGGACATCAAAGATGACATCACAAATGTCATTGATGACATCACTGATGACATCACGTGTGGGCCACTTGTTTTTGTTCACTGACATATCTAGTCCAGTTGTTTTTGTCCACTGACAGTAAGAATTGTGTCATTTACTTGTGCCCTGAAAAGCAGCCACAATCGGGTGAAGAAAATACCTGCCACACCCTGGGCAAATACTCATGACCTACTTACCTTTCATCATTTACTCTTCTCACTCTCATTTCTGGCTTTCAACAATACTGTGCTTTATAAAGATAACTTGAAAAGTACACATACCAATGTGTCACTCAAATATATAAATCCTTATAGAACTATGTTAGGCAAAAAGTGTACAATTGTGGCATTATTGTTTTGTTTGTATTTTTATTCATTTATAATGCGCACCAGACCCAAAGGTAGTTACAGGAAATGCGATGATTAGTTAACATGTTACAGAGTAGGGACACAGGCAAGGAATACAATTAAAGTACAAAAGTGCAAGAATATCTACATAGTAGTGACACAATGTCAAGGCAAAGGAATACAGGTGTGATGCAAAAGTGCAGGATATATTCATAGGGTGCAGGAATGAATCACACACCGACAGGCATTAAATGTCGTAAGATCCTGATTGGGAGACTACAAATACCAGAATGCAAGTCAGCAAAAGGCAATAAAATAGTCTCTCAGAGCTCTCAGAGAGGAACTCTGAGAGGAACATAGAACATCTTTAAACCATATTGGGGCATTATATATACCAGACGAAGCCCATGTAGGGTGAAACGCGTTGTTCTTTTGCTTTGTGCTGCTGCCTTCTTGTCCAAAGTTTATGCATCAATAAAGGACTCTATTGCCGGAGGGCTGCTGCGCCGAGTTTTCATATATAGTGGCAGTGTAGTTATGGTTAAGTTGGTGTTCCATAGGAAGAGCACTTTTTGGGTGGCTTATAACTTCACCCCCTCTGGACGAATCCTCACTAAACTTTGCAAAAAAAAGTATATGGCCCACTCTGAATTTTTTGGCAAAGTTTGGTGAGGATTCGTCCAGGGGTGGAAAATTTCGCTCACGCCTACAGCCCAAACCGCTGGACGGATTTTCACCAAATTTGGACCAGGAGCAGCGGCTTGATCCCGAAAGCGTGCTTTTGAAAATTTGGTGAAAATCCGTCCAGTAGTTTTCGTTTAAATTACCAAAAGGTAGGAAAAAAAAATTAGTTATATCTGTGTTCGCTTCGCGGACACACTTCCCTATTCGCTCCGCGGACAGGACGGTGATTGGGCAAGCAGCTTGCGTGATGTCCGCGGACATCTGACGTGCTCTCTCATTGGACGCGGTGAAAGCGTGCAGTGCGTCTGGCTTCAGAGACGCCCGCCATCTTTCTTTCCCGCATGAGAGGCTTTGTCAGGTCAGCAGGAGCGTGTCTGTCTCCTGTTCCTTCCACCCCCGCTCATGCCCCGTGTCTGCCCCACCCCTGCTCATGCCCTGTGTGTCCTTTCTGTCCCCCCACCCCCGCTCATGCCCCGTGTGTCCTTCCTGTCCCCCTCACCTCCGCTCATGCTCCGTGTCTCCCCTGTTCCTCCAGCCCCCCGCTCACGCCATCCCACACGGTGGACAGCGGAGGGCCGAGGAGCGGGATCTGCTGCACGAACTCATGTCCGTGTTTTTGTTCATCTCCTGACATACAAACCCCCCCATCCCCGCTCATGCCCCGTGTGTCTCTCTCCCTCCCCCCACCCCCCACTCATGCCCCATGTGTCTCTCCCCTCCCACCCCCCGCTTATGCCCCGTGTGTCTCTCTCCCTCCCCACCACCCTCCGCTCATGCCCCGTGTGTCTCTTCCCTCCCCCCACCCCCCGCTCATGCCCTGTGTGTCTCTTCCCTCCCCCCACCCCCCGCTCATGCCCCGTGTGTCTCTCCCCTCCCCCCCACCCCCGCTCATGCCCTGTGTGTCGCTCTCCCTCCCCCCCACCCCCGCTCACGCCCCGTGTGTCTCCTCCCTTCCCCCCGCTCATGCCCTGTGTGTCTCTTCCCTCACCCCCACCCCCCGCTCATGCCCCGTGTGTCTCTCCCTTCCCCCCACCCCCCGCTCATGCCCCGTGTGTCTCTCGCCTCCGCCCCACCCCCCGCTCATGCCCCGTGTGTCTCTCGCCTCCGCCCCACCCCCGCTCATGCCCCGTGTGTCTCTCCCCTCCCACCACCCCCCGCTCATGCCCCGTGTGTCTTTCCCCTTCCCCCCACCCCCGCTCATGCCCCGTGTGGCTCTCCCCTTCCATCCACCCCCGCTTATGCCCCGTGTCTGTCTCCTGTTGCCCCCCCAACCCCTGCTCATGCCCCGTGTCTGTCTCCTGTTGACCCCTACCCCCCGCTTATGCCCCGTGTCTGTCTCCTGTTGTTCACCCCACCCCCTGCTCATGCCCCGTGTCTGTCTCCTGTTCCCCCAACCCTATCGCTCATGCCCCGTGTCTGTCTCCTGTTGCCCCCCACACCCGCTCATGCCCCGTGTCTGTCTCCTGTACCCCCCCAGCCCCCGCTCATGCCCCGTGTCTGTCTCCTGTTCCCCCCACCCGCTCATACCCCATGCCTCTCTCCTGTTGCCCCCTCCGCTCATGCCCCGTGTCTGTCTTCTGTACCCCCACCCCCCGCTCATGCCCCGTGTCTCTCTCCTATTGCCCCCAACCCCCCGCTCATGCCCCGTGTCTGTCTCTGTTGTTCCCCCCACCCCCCGCTCATGCCCCGTGTCTGTCTCCTGTCACCCCACCCCCGCTCATGCCCCGTGTCTCTCTCCTGTTGCCCCCCACCCCCCGCTCATACCCTGTGTCTGTCTCCTGTACCCCCCCACTCCCCGCTCATGCCCCGTGTCTGTCTCCTGTTCCCCCCACCCGCTCATGCCCCGTGTCTCTCTCCTGTTGCCCCCTCTGCTCATGCCCCATGTCTGTCTCCTGTACCCCCACCCCCTGCTCATGCCCCGTGTCTCTCTCCTGTTCCACCCACCCCCGCTCATGCCCCGTGTCTGCCCCAGCCCCTGCTCATGCCCCGTGTGTCCTTTCTGTCCCCCCACCCCTGCTCATGGCCCGTGTGTCCTTCCTGTCCCCCCTACCCCAGCTCATGCTCCGTGTCTCCCCTGTTCCTCCAGACCCCCGCTCACCCCATCGCACAAAGTGGCCAGCGGAGGGCCGAGGAGCGGGATCTGCCGCACAAACTCATGTCCGTGTTTTTGTTCATCTCCTGACATACAACCCCCCCATCCCTGCTCATGCCCCGTGTGTCTCTCTCCCCCCTCCCACCCCCCGCTCATGCCCCGTGTGTCTCTCCCCTCCCACCCTTCGCTTATGCCCCGTGTGTCTCTCTCCCTCCCCACCACCCCCCGCACATGCCCCATGTGTCTCTTCCCTCCCCCCCACCCCCCGCTCATGCCCTGTGTGTCTCTTCCCTCCCCCACCCCCCACTCATGCCCCGTGTGTCTCTCCCCTCCCCCCACCACCGCTCAGGCCCCGTGTCTCTCTCTCCCTCCCCCCACCCCCCGCTCATGCCCCATGTGTCTCCTCCCTTCCCCCCACCCCCCGCTCATGCCCTGTGTGTCTCTTCCCTCACCCCCACCCCCCGCTCATGCCCTGTGTGTCTCTCCCTTCCCCCCACCCCCCGCTCATGCCCCGTGTGTCTTTCCCCTCCAACCCCCGCTCATGCCCCGTGTGTCTCTCGCCTCCCCCCCACCCCCCGCTCATGCCCCGTGTGTCTCTCCCCTCCCCCTACCCCCCGCTCATGCCCCGTGTGTCTTTCCACTTCCCCCCACTCCCCCTCATGCTCCGTGTGTCTCTCCCCTTCCCCACACCCCCTGCTCATGCCCCGTGTCTGTCTCCTGTTTCCCCCTACCCCTGCACATGCCCAGTGTATGTCTCCTGTTGCCCCCCACGCCCCGCTCATGCCCCGTGTCTGTCTCCTGTTGTTCCCCCATCCCTCGCTCATGCCCCTTTTCTATCTCCTGTTCCCCCCACCCCGCTGCTCATGCCCCGTGTCTGTCTCCTGTTCCCCCCACCCCCCGCTCATGCCCCGTGTCTCTCCTGTTGCCCCCATTCATGCCCCGTGTCTGTCTCCTGTTGCCCCCCACCCCTCGCTCATGCCCCGTGTCTGTCTCCTGTTGCCCCCGCCCTCCCGCTCATGCCCCGTGTCTGTCTCCTGTTCTCCCCCCACTCATGCCCCGTGTCTGTCTCCTGTTCCCCCGACCCCCTGCTCATGCCCCGTGTCTCTCTCCTGTTGCTCCCAGCCCCCCGCTCCTGCCCCGTGTCTGTCTCCTGTTCTCCCCACCCCCCACTCATGCCCTGTGTCTGTCTCCTGTTCTCCCTACCCCCCGCTCCTGCCCCGTGTCTGTCTCCTGTTCCCCCCACCCCCCACGCATGCCCCGTGTCTGTTGTTCCCCCCACGCCCCGCTCATGGCCCGTGTGTCTCTCTTGTTGCCCCCCACTCCCCCGCTCATGCCCTGTGTCTGTCTCCTATTCTCCCCACGCCCCGCTCATGCCCCGTGTCTGTCTCCTGTTGTTCCCCCATCCCCCGCTCATGCCCCGTTTCTATCTCCTGTTCCCCCCACCCCCCTGCTCATGCCCCGTGTCTGTCTCCTGTTCCCCCCACCCCCGCTCATGCCCCGTGTCTCTCCTGTTGCCCCCATTCATGCCCCGTGTCTGTCTCCTGTTGCCCCCCACCCCTCGCTCATGCCCCGTGTCTGTCTCCTGTTGCCCCCGCCCCCCGCTCATGCCCCGTGTCTGTCTCCTGTTCTCCCCCCCATTCATGCCCCGTGTCTGTCTCCTGTTCCCCCGACCCCCTGCTCATGCCCCGTGTCTGTCTCCTGTTGCTCCCAGCCCCCCGCTCCTGCCCCGTGTCTGTCTCCTGTTCTCCCCACCCCCCGCTCATGCCCTGTGTCTGTCTCCTGTTCTCCCTACCCCCTGCTCATGCCCCGTGTCTGTCTCCTGTTCCCCCCACCCCCCACGCATGCCCCGTGTCTGTTGTTCCCCCCACGCCCCGCTCATGGCCCGTGTGTCTCTCTTCTTGCCCCCCACACCCCCGCTCATGCCCTGTGTCTGTCTCCTATTCTCCCCACGCCCCGCTCATGCCCCGTGTCTGTCTCCTGTTGTTCCCCCATCCCCCGCTCATGCCCCGTTTCTATCTCCTGTTCCCCCCACCCCCCCGCTCATGCCCCGTGTCTGTCTCCTGTTCCCCCCACCCCCCGCTCATGCCCCGTGTCTCTCCTGTTGCCCCCATTCATGCCCCGTGTCTGTCTCCTGTTGCCCCCGCCCCCCGCTCATGCCCCGTGTCTGTCTCCTGTTCCCCCCCCACTCATGCCCCGTGTCTGTCTCCTGTTTCCCCGACCCCCTGCTCATGCCCCTCGTGTCTGTCTCCTGCTGCTCCCAGCCCCCCGCTCCTGCCCCGTGTCTGTCTCCTGTTCTCCCCACCCCCCGCTCATGCCCTGTGTCTGTCTCCTATTCTCCCCACCCCCCGCTCATGCCCCGTGTCTGTCTCCTGTTCCTCCCACCCCCCGCTCATGCCCCGTGTCGGTCTCCTGTTGCCCCCCACGCTCATGCCCCTTGTCTGTCTCCTGTTCTCCCCAGCCCCCGCTCATGTCCTGTGTCTGTTGTTCCCCCCACGCCCCGCTCATGCCCCGTGTCTGTCGC
The DNA here is from genome assembly GCF_040938575.1 of Ambystoma mexicanum. Lineage (NCBI taxonomy): Eukaryota > Metazoa > Chordata > Amphibia > Caudata > Ambystomatidae > Ambystoma > Ambystoma mexicanum. Next base: position 864,215,295 of record NC_090924.1, on the reverse strand, counting down.
CTGTTCCCCCACCCCCCGCTCATGCCCCGTGTCTGTCTCCTGTTCCCCCCACCCCCCGCTCATGTCCTGTGTCTCTCCTGTTGCCCTCCTCCACCCCTCGCTCAGGCCCCGTGTCTGTCTCCTGTTGCCCCCCGCCCCCCGCTCATGCCCCGTTTCTGTCTCCTATTCTCCCCACCCCCCGCTCAGGCCCCGTGTCTGTCTCCTGTTCCCCCACCCCCCGCTCATGCCCCGTGTCTGTCTCCTGTTGCCCCCCAACGCCCGCTCATGCCCCGTGTCTATCTCCTGTTGCCCCCCGCTCATGCCCCGTGTCTGTCTCCTGTTCCCCCACCCCCCGCTCATGCCCCGTGTCTCTTTCCTGTTGCCCCCACCCCCCGCTCATGCCCCGTGTCTGTCTCCTGTTGCCCCCCACCCCCACCCTCATGCCCCGTGTCTGTCTCCTGTTCTCCCCACCCCCCGCTCATGCCCCGTATCTGTCTCCTGTTCCCCCCACCCTCCACCCCCGGCTCATGCCCCGTGTCTGTCTCCTGTTGCCCCCCACCCCCCGCTCATGCCCCATGTCTGTCTCCTGTACACCCCACCCCTGCTTATGCCCCGTGTCTCTCCTGTTCCCCCCACCCGCTCATGCCCCGTGTCTCTCTCCTGTTGCCCCCCGCTCGTTCCCCGTGTCTGTCTCCTGTTCCCCCCACCCGCTCATGCCCCGTGTCTCTCTCCTGTTGCCCCCCACCCCCTGCTAATGCCCCATGTCTGTCTCCTTTAACCCTCCCCACCCCCCGCTCATGCCCCGTGTCTCTCCTGTTCCCCCCAACCGCTCATGCCTTGTGTCTCTCTCTTGTTGCCCCCCACCCTCCCGCTCATTCCCCGTGTCTGTCTCCTGTTCCTCCCACCCCCCGCTCATGCCCCGTGTCTGTCTCCTGTTGCCCCCAACCCCCCGCTGATGCCCCGTGTCTGTCTCCTGTTCTCCCCACCCCCCGCTCATGCCCTGTGTCTGTCTCCTGTTCCCCCCACCCCCGCTCATGCCCCGTGTCTGTCTCCTGTTCCCCCACCCCCCACTCATGCCCCGTGTCTCTCCTGTTGCCCCCCACCCCCCGCTCATGCCCTGTGTCTGTCTCCTGTTCCCCCCACCCCCGCTCATGCCCCGTGTCTGTCTCCTGTTCCCCCCACCCCCCACTCATGCCCCGTGTCTCTCCTGTTGCCCCCCACCCCCCGCTCATGCCCCGTGTCTGTCTCCTGTTGCCCCCCGCTCATGCCCCGTGTCTGTCTCCTGTTCTCCCCCCGCTCATGCCCCGTGTCTGTCTCCTGTTCCCCCGACCCCCTGCTCATGCCCCGTGTCTGTCTCCTGTTGCCCCCCAGCCCCCGCTCATGCCCCGTGTCTGTCTCCTGTTGCCCCCCACCCCCTGCTCATGCCCTGTGTATGTCTCTGTTGTTCACCCCACCCCCCGCTCATGCCCCGTGTCTGTCTCCTGTTCCCCCCACCCCCTGCTCATGCCCCGTGTCTCTCTCCTGTTGCCCCCCACCCCCGCTCATGCCCCATGTCTGTCTCCTGTACCCCCCACCCCCTGCTCATGCCCTGTGTCTGTCCCCTGTTCCCCCCACCCACTCATGCCCTGTGTCTCTCTCCTGTTGCCCCCCACCCCCCGCTCATGCCGTGTCTGTCTTCTGTTCCCCCCACGCCCCACTCATGCCCCGTGTCTGTCTCCTGTTGCCCCCACCCCCCGCTCATGCCCCGTGTCTGTCTCCTATTGCCCCCCAACCCCCCGCTCATGCCCGTGTCTCTCTGTTGTTCCCCCGCTCATGCCCCGTGTCTGTCTCCTGTTCCCCCCACCACCCGCTCATGCCCCGTGTCTCTCTCCTGTTGCCCCCCACCCCCACTCATGCCCCGTGTCTGTCTCCTATTGCCCCCCAACCCTCCGCTCATGCCCGTGTCTCTCTGTTGTTCCCCCACTCATGCCCCGTGTCTGTCTCCTGTTCTTCCCACCCCCCGCTCATGCCCAGTATCTGTCTCCTCTTCCCCCACCCCCGCTCATGCCCCGTGTCTGTCTCCTGTTGCCCCCCAGCCCCCCGCTCCTGCCCTGTGTCTGTCTCCTGTTCTCCCCACCCCCCGCTCATGCCCAGTATCTGTCTCCTCTTCCCCCCACCCGCTCATGCCCCGTGTCTGTCTCCTGTTCTCCCCACCCCCCGCTCATGCCCAGTATCTGTCTCCTGTTCTCCCCACCCCCGCTCATGCCCCGTGTCTGTTTCCTGTTCTCCCTACCCCCCGCTCTGCCCCGTGTCTGTCTCCTGTTCCCCCCACCCCCCGCCTCATGCCCTGTGTCTGTCTCCTGTTCCCCCCACCCCCGCTCATGCCCTGTGTCTGTCTCCTGTTTCCCCCACCCCCGCTCATGCCCCGTTTCTGTCTCCTGTTGCCCCCCAGCCCCCCGCTCCTGCCCTGTGTCTGTCTCCTGTTCTCCCCACCCCCCGCTCATGCCCAGTATCTGTCTCCTCTTCCCCCCACCCCCGCTCATGCCCCGTGTCTGTCTCCTGTTCTCCCTACCCCCCGCTCTGCCCCGTGTCTGTCTCCTGTTCCCCCCACCCCCCGCCTCATGCCCTGTGTCTGTCTCCTGTTCCCCCCACCCCTGCTCATGCCCCGTGTCTGTCTCCTGTTGCCTCCCAGCCCCCCGCTCCTGCCCTGCGTCTGTCTCCTGTTCTCCCCACCCCCGCTCATGCCCCGTGTCTGTTTCTTGTTCTCCCTACCCCCCGCTCTGCCGCGTGTCTGTCTCCTGTTCCCCCCACCCCCCGCCTCATGCCCTGTGTCTGTCTCCTGTTCCCCCCACCCGCTCATGCCCCGTGTCTGTTTCCTGTTCTCCCTACCCCCCGCTCTGCCCCGTGTCTGTCTCCTGTTACTCCCACCCCCCGCTCATGCCATGCCCCGTGTCTGTCTCCTGTTCTCCCCACCCCCCGCTCATGCCCCGTGTCTGTTGTTCCCCCCATGCCCCGCTCATGCCCCGTGTCTGTCGCCTGTTCCCCCACCCCCCGCTCATGCCCCGTGTCTGTCTCCTGTTCCCCCCACCCCCCGCTCATGCCCCGTGTCTCTCCTGTTGCCCTTCACCCTATGCTCATGCCCCGTGTCTGTCTCCTGTTGCCCCCCGCCCTCCGCTCATGCCCTGTGTCTGTCTCCTGTTCTCCCCACCCCCCGCTCATGCCCCGTGTCTGTCTCCTGTTCCCCCACCCCCCGCTCATGCCCCGTGTCTGTCTCCTGTTGCCCCCCAACCCCCGCTCATGCCCAATGTCTGTCTCCTGTTGACCCCCACCCCCGGCTCATGCCCGTGTCTGTCTCCTGTTCCCCCCACCCCCCGTGTCTCTCTCCTGTTGCCCCCCCACCCCCCGCTCATGCCCCGTGTCTGTCTCCTGTACACCCCACCCCCGCTCATGCCCCGTGTCTCTCCTGTTCCCCACACCTGCTCATGCCCCGTGTCTCTCTCCTGTTGCCCGCCCGCTCATGCCTCGTGTCTGTCTCCTGTTCCCCCCACCCGCTCATGCCCCGTGTCTCTCTCCTGTTGCCCCCACTCCCTGCTCATGCCCCGTGTCTGTCTCCTGTACCCCCCACCCCCCGCTCATGCCACGTGTCTCTCCTGTTGCCCCCCACCCCCCCGCTCATGCCCCATGTCTGTCTCCTGTTCCCCCCACCCCCCGCTCATGCCCCGTGTCTGTCTCCTGTTCTCCCACACCCCGCACATGCCCCATGTCTGTCTCCTGTTGCCCCCCACCCATGCCCCGTGTATGTCTCCTGTACCCCCCCACCCCCTGCTCATGCCCCGTGTCTCTCTCCTGTTGCCCCCACCCCCCCCGCTCATGCCCCGTGTCTGTCTCCTGTTCTCCCCACCCCCCGCTCATGCCCCGTGTCTGTCTCCTGTTCCTCCCACCCCCCCGCTCATGCCCCGCGTCTGTCTCCTGTTGCCCCCCACCCCCCATGCTCATGCCCCGTGTCTGTCTCCTGTTCTCCCCACCCCCGCTCATGCCGTGTCTGTCACCTGTTCCCCCACCCCCCCTCATGCCCCGTGTCTGTCTCCTGTTCCCCCCACCCCCGCTCATGCTCCGTGTCTCTCCTGTTGCCCTCCACCCCCCGCTCATGCCCCGTGTCTGTCTCCTGTTGCCCCCCGCCCCCCCGCTCATGCCCCGTGTCTGTCTCCTGTTCTCCCCACCCCCCGCTCATGCCCCGTGTCTGTCTCCTGTTGCCCCCAACCCCCGCTCATGCCCCGTGTCTGTCTCCTGTTGCCCCCTACCCCCCGCTCATGCCCCGTGTCTGTCTCCTGTTGCCCCCACCCCCGCTCATGCCCCGTGTCTGTCTCTGTTGTTCCCCCACCCCCGCTCATGCCCCGTGTCTGTCTCCTGTTCCCCCCACCCCCCGTGTCTCTCTCCTGTTGCCCCCACACCCCCTGCTCATGCCCCGTGTCTGTCTCCTGTACACCCCACCCCCCACTCTTGCCCCGTGTCTCTCCTGTTCCCCCACCCGCTCATGCCCCGTGTCTCTCTCCTGTTGCCCCCCCGCTCATGCCCCGTGTGTCCTTCCTGTCCCCCTCACCTCCGCTCATGCTCTGTGTCTCCCCTGTTCCTCCAGCCCCCCGCTCACGCCATCGCACACGGTGGACAGCGGAGGGCCGAGGAGCGGGATCTGCTGCACGAACTCATGTCCGTGTTTTTGTTCATCTCCTGACATACAAACCCCCCCATCCCCGCTCATGCCCCGTGTGTCTCTCTCCCTCCCCCCACCCCCCACTCATGCCCCATGTGTCTCTCCCCTCCCACCCCCCGCTTATGCCCCGTGTGTCTCTCTCCCTCCCCACCACCCTCCGCTCATGCCCCGTGTGTCTCTTCCCTCCCCCCACCCCCCGCTCATGCCCTGTGTGTCTCTTCCCTCCCCCCACCCCCCGCTCATGCCCCGTGTGTCTCTCCCCTCCCCCCCACCCCCGCTCATGCCCTGTGTGTCTCTCTCCCTCCCCCCCACCCCCGCTCACGCCCCGTGTGTCTCCTCCCTTCCCCCCGCTCATGCCCTGTGTGTCTCTTCCCTCACCCCCACCCCCCGCTCATGCCCCGTGTGTCTCTCCCTTCCCCCCACCCCCCGCTCATGCCCCGTGTGTCTCTCGCCTCCGCCCCACCCCCCGCTCATGCCCCGTGTGTCTCTCGCCTCCGCCCCACCCCCGCTCATGCCCCGTGTGTCTCTCCCCTCCCACCACCCCCCGCTCATGCCCCGTGTGTCTTTCCCCTTCCCCCCACCCCCGCTCATGCCCCGTGTGGCTCTCCCCTTCCATCCACCCCCGCTTATGCCCCGTGTCTGTCTCCTGTTGCCCCCCCAACCCCTGCTCATGCCCCGTGTCTGTCTCCTGTTGACCCCTACCCCCCGCTCATGCCCCGTGTCTGTCTCCTGTTGTTCACCCCACCCCCTGCTCATGCCCCGTGTCTGTCTCCTGTTCCCCCAACCCTATCGCTCATGCCCCGTGTCTGTCTCCTGTTGCCCCCCACACCCGCTCATGCCCCGTGTCTGTCTCCTGTACCCCCCAGCCCCCGCTCATGCCCCGTGTCTGTCTCCTGTTCCCCCCACCCGCTCATGCCCCATGCCTCTCTCCTGTTGCCCCCTCCGCTCATGCCCCGTGTCTGTCTTCTGTACCCCCACCCCCCGCTCATGCCCCGTGTCTCTCTCCTATTGCCCCCAACCCCCCGCTCATGCCCCGTGTCTGTCTCTGTTGTTCCCCCCACCCCCCGCTCATGCCCCGTGTCTGTCTCCTGTCACCCCACCCCCGCTCATGCCCCGTGTCTCTCTCCTGTTGCCCCCCCACCCCCCGCTCATACCCTGTGTCTGTCTCCTGTACCCCCCCACTCCCCGCTCATGCCCCGTGTCTGTCTCCTGTTCCCCCCACCCGCTCATGCCCCGTGTCTCTCTCCTGTTGCCCCCTCTGCTCATGCCCCATGTCTGTCTCCTGTACCCCCACCCCCTGCTCATGCCCCGTGTCTCTCTCCTGTTCCTCCCACCCCCGCTCATGCCCCGTGTCTGCCCCAGCCCCTGCTCATGCCCCGTGTGTCCTTTCTGTCCCCCCACCCCTGCTCATGGCCCGTGTGTCCTTCCTGTCCCCCCTACCCCAGCTCATGCTCCGTGTCTCCCCTGTTCCTCCAGACCCCCGCTCACCCCATCGCACAAAGTGGCCAGCGGAGGGCCGAGGAGCGGGATCTGCCGCACAAACTCATGTCCGTGTTTTTGTTCATCTCCTGACATACAACCCCCCCATCCCTGCTCATGCCCCGTGTGTCTCTCTCCCCCCTCCCACCCCCCGCTCATGCCCCGTGTGTCTCTCCCCTCCCACCCTTCGCTTATGCCCCGTGTGTCTCTCTCCCTCCCCACCACCCCCCGCACATGCCCCATGTGTCTCTTCCCTCTCCCCCACCCCCCGCTCATGCCCTGTGTGTCTCTTCCCTCCCCCACCCCCCACTCATGCCCCGTGTGTCTCTCCCCTCCCCCCACCACCGCTCAGGCCCCGTGTCTCTCTCTCCCTCCCCCCACCCCCCGCTCATGCCCCATGTGTCTCCTCCCTTCCCCCCACCCCCCGCTCATGCCCTGTGTGTCTCTTCCCTCACCCCCACCCCCCGCTCATGCCCTGTGTGTCTCTCCCTTCCCCCCCACCCCCCGCTCATGCCCCGTGTGTCTTTCCCCTCCAACCCCCGCTCATGCCCCGTGTGTCTCTCGCCTCCCCCCCACCCCCCGCTCATGCCCCGTGTGTCTCTCCCCTCCCCCTACCCCCCGCTCATGCCCCGTGTGTCTTTCCACTTCCCCCCACTCCCCCTCATGCTCCGTGTGTCTCTCCCCTTCCCCACACCCCCTGCTCATGCCCCGTGTCTGTCTCCTGTTTCCCCCTACCCCTGCACATGCCCAGTGTATGTCTCCTGTTGCCCCCCACGCCCCGCTCATGCCCCGTGTCTGTCTCCTGTTGTTCCCCCATCCCTCGCTCATGCCCCTTTTCTATCTCCTGTTCCCCCCACCCCGCTGCTCATGCCCCGTGTCTGTCTCCTGTTCCCCCCACCCCCCGCTCATGCCCCGTGTCTCTCCTGTTGCCCCATTCATGCCCCGTGTCTGTCTCCTGTTGCCCCCCACCCCTCGCTCATGCCCCGTGTCTGTCTCCTGTTGCCCCCGCCCTCCCGCTCATGCCCCGTGTCTGTCTCCTGTTCTCCCCCCACTCATGCCCCGTGTCTGTCTCCTGTTCCCCCGACCCCCTGCTCATGCCCCGTGTCTCTCTCCTGTTGCTCCCAGCCCCCCGCTCCTGCCCCGTGTCTGTCTCCTGTTCTCCCCACCCCCCACTCATGCCCTGTGTCTGTCTCCTGTTCTCCCTACCCCCCGCTCCTGCCCCGTGTCTGTCTCCTGTTCCCCCCACCCCCCACGCATGCCCCGTGTCTGTTGTTCCCCCCACGCCCCGCTCATGGCCCGTGTGTCTCTCTTGTTGCCCCCCACTCCCCCGCTCATGCCCTGTGTCTGTCTCCTATTCTCCCCACGCCCCGCTCATGCCCCGTGTCTGTCTCCTGTTGTTCCCCCATCCCCCGCTCATGCCCCGTTTCTATCTCCTGTTCCCCCCACCCCCCTGCTCATGCCCCGTATCTGTCTCCTGTTCCCCCCACCCCCGCTCATGCCCCGTGTCTCTCCTGTTGCCCCCATTCATGCCCCGTGTCTGTCTCCTGTTGCCCCCCACCCCTCGCTCATGCCCCGTGTCTGTCTCCTGTTGCCCCCGCCCCCCGCTCATGCCCCGTGTCTGTCTCCTGTTCTCCCCCCCATTCATGCCCCGTGTCTGTCTCCTGTTCCCCCGACCCCCTGCTCATGCCCCGTGTCTGTCTCCTGTTGCTCCCAGTCCCCCGCTCCTGCCCCGTGTCTGTCTCCTGTTCTCCCCACCCCCCGCTCATGCCCTGTGTCTGTCTCCTGTTCTCCCTACCCCCTGCTCATGCCCCGTGTCTGTCTCCTGTTCCCCCCACCCCCCACGCATGCCCCGTGTCTGTTGTTCCCCCCACGCCCCGCTCATGGCCCGTGTGTCTCTCTTGTTGCCCCCCACACCCCCGCTCATGCCCTGTGTCTGTCTCCTATTCTCCCCACGCCCCGCTCATGCCCCGTGTCTGTCTCCTGTTGTTCCCCCATCCCCCGCTCATGCCCCGTTTCTATCTCCTGTTCCCCCCACCCCCCCGCTCATGCCCCGTGTCTGTCTCCTGTTCCCCCCACCCCCCGCTCATGCCCCGTGTCTCTCCTGTTGCCCCCATTCATGCCCCGTGTCTGTCTCCTGTTGCCCCCGCCCCCCGCTCATGCCCCGTGTCTGTCTCCTGTTCCCCCCCCCACTCATGCCCCGTGTCTGTCTCCTGTTTCCCCGACCCCCTGCTCATGCCCCTCGTGTCTGTCTCCTGCTGCTCCCAGCCCCCCGCTCCTGCCCCGTGTCTGTCTCCTGTTCTCCCCACCCCCCGCTCATGCCCTGTGTCTGTCTCCTATTCTCCCCACCCCCCGCTCATGCCCCGTGTCTGTCTCCTGTTCCTCCCACCCCCCGCTCATGCCCCGTGTCGGTCTCCTGTTGCCCCCCACGCTCATGCCCCTTGTCTGTCTCCTGTTCTCCCCAGCCCCCGCTCATGTCCTGTGTCTGTTGTTCCCCCCACGCCCCGCTCATGCCCCGTGTCTGTCGCCTGTTCCCCCACCCCCCGCTCATGCCCCGTGTCTGTCTCCTGTTCCCCCCACCCCCCGCTCATGTCCTGTGTCTCTCCTGTTGCCCTCCTCCACCCCTCGCTCAGGCCCCGTGTCTGTCTCCTGTTGCCCCCCGCCCCCCGCTCATGCCCCGTTTCTGTCTCCTATTCTCCCCACCCCCCGCTCAGGCCCCGTGTCTGTCTCCTGTTCCCCCACCCCCCGCTCATGCCCCGTGTCTGTCTCCTGTTGCCCCCCAACGCCCGCTCATGCCCCGTGTCTATCTCCTGTTGCCCCCCGCTCATGCCCCGTGTCTGTCTCCTGTTCCCCCACCCCCCGCTCATGCCCCATGTCTCTTTCCTGTTGCCCCCACCCCCCGCTCATGCCCCGTGTCTGTCTCCTGTTGCCCCCCACCCCCACCCTCATGCCCCGTGTCTGTCTCCTGTTCTCCCCACCCCCCGCTCATGCCCCGTATCTGTCTCCTGTTCCCCCCACCCTCCACCCCCGGCTCATGCCCCGTGTCTGTCTCCTGTTGCCCCCCACCCCCCGCTCATGCCCCATGTCTGTCTCCTGTACACCCCACCCCTGCTTATGCCCCGTGTCTCTCCTGTTCCCCCCACCCGCTCATGCCCCGTGTCTCTCTCCTGTTGCCCCCCGCTCGTTCCCCGTGTCTGTCTCCTGTTCCCCCCACCCGCTCATGCCCCGTGTCTCTCTCCTGTTGCCCCCCACCCCCTGCTAATGCCCCATGTCTGTCTCCTTTAACCCTCCCCACCCCCCGCTCATGCCCCGTGTCTCTCCTGTTCCCCCCAACCGCTCATGCCTTGTGTCTCTCTCTTGTTGCCCCCCACCCTCCCGCTCATTCCCCGTGTCTGTCTCCTGTTCCTCCCACCCCCCGCTCATGCCCCGTGTCTGTCTCCTGTTGCCCCCAACCCCCTGCTGATGCCCCGTGTCTGTCTCCTGTTCTCCCCACCCCCCGCTCATGCCCTGTGTCTGTCTCCTGTTCCCCCCACCCCCGCTCATGCCCCGTGTCTGTCTCCTGTTCCCCCACCCCCCACTCATGCCCCGTGTCTCTCCTGTTGCCCCCCACCCCCCGCTCATGCCCTGTGTCTGTCTCCTGTTCCCCCCACCCCCGCTCATGCCCCGTGTCTGTCTCCTGTTCCCCCCACCCCCCACTCATGCCCCGTGTCTCTCCTGTTGCCCCCCACCCCCCGCTCATGCCCCGTGTCTGTCTCCTGTTGCCCCCCGCTCATGCCCCGTGTCTGTCTCCTGTTCTCCCCCCGCTCATGCCCCGTGTCTGTCTCCTGTTCCCCCGACCCCCTGCTCATGCCCCGTGTCTGTCTCCTGTTGCCCCCCAGCCCCCGCTCATGCCCCGTGTCTGTCTCCTGTTGCCCCCCACCCCCTGCTCATGCCCTGTGTATGTCTCTGTTGTTCACCCCACCCCCCGCTCATGCCCCGTGTCTGTCTCCTGTTCCCCCCACCCCCTGCTCATGCCCCGTGTCTCTCTCCTGTTGCCCCCCACCCCCGCTCATGCCCCATGTCTGTCTCCTGTACCCCCCACCCCCTGCTCATGCCCTGTGTCTGTCCCCTGTTCCCCCCACCCACTCATGCCCTGTGTCTCTCTCCTGTTGCCCCCCACCCCCCGCTCATGCCGTGTCTGTCTTCTGTTCCCCCCACGCCCCACTCATGCCCCGTGTCTGTCTCCTGTTGCCCCCACCACCCGCTCATGCCCCGTGTCTGTCTCCTATTGCCCCCCAACCCCCCGCTCATGCCCGTGTCTCTCTGTTGTTCCCCCGCTCATGCCCCGTGTCTGTCTCCTGTTCCCCCCACCACCCGCTCATGCCCCGTGTCTCTCTCCTGTTGCCCCCCACCCCCACTCATGCCCCGTGTCTGTCTCCTATTGCCCCCCAACCCCCCGCTCATGCCCGTGTCTCTCTGTTGTTCCCCCACTCATGCCCCGTGTCTGTCTCCTGTTCTTCCCACCCCCCGCTCATGCCCAGTATCTGTCTCCTCTTCCCCCACCCCCGCTCATGCCCCGTGTCTGTCTCCTGTTGCCCCCCAGCCCCCCGCTCCTGCCCTGTGTCTGTCTCCTGTTCTCCCCACCCCCCGCTCATGCCCAGTATCTGTCTCCTCTTCCCCCCACCCGCTCATGCCCCGTGTCTGTCTCCTGTTCTCCCCACCCCCCGCTCATGCCCAGTATCTGTCTCCTGTTCTCCCCACCCCTGCTCATGCCCCGTGTCTGTTTCCTGTTCTCCCTACCCCCCGCTCTGCCCCGTGTCTGTCTCCTGTTCCCCCCACCCCCCGCCTCATGCCCTGTGTCTGTCTCCTGTTCCCCCCACCCCCGCTCATGCCCCGTGTCTGTCTCCTGTTGCCCCCCAGCCCCCCGCTCATGCCCTGTGTCTGTCTCCTGTTCCCCCCACCCCCGCTCATGCCCCGTTTCTGTCTCCTGTTGCCCACCAGCCCCCCGCTCCTGCCCTGTGTCTGTCTCCTGTTCTCCCCACCCCCCGCTCATGCCCAGTATCTGTCTCCTCTTCCCCCCACCTGCTCATGCCCCGTGTCTGTCTCCAGTTCTCCCCACCCCCCGCTCATGCCCAGTATCTGTCTCCTCTTCCCCCCACCCCCGCTCATGCCCCGTGTCTGTCTCCTGTTCTCCCTACCCCCCGCTCTGCCCCGTGTCTGTCTCCTGTTCCCCCCACCCCCCGCCTCATGCCCTGTGTCTGTCTCCTGTTCCCCCCACCCCTGCTCATGCCCCGTGTCTGTCTCCTGTTGCCTCCCAGCCCCCCGCTCCTGCCCTGTGTCTGTCTCCTGTTCTCCCCACCCCCGCTCATGCCCCGTGTCTGTTTCTTGTTCTCCCTACCCCCCGCTCTGCCGCGTGTCTGTCTCCTGTTCCCCCCACCCCCCGCCTCATGCCCTGTGTATGTCTCCTGTTCCCCCCACCCGCTCATGCCCCGTGTCTGTTTCCTGTTCTCCCTACCCCCCGCTCTGCCCCGTGTCTGTCTCCTGTTACTCCCACCCCCCGCTCATGCCATGCCCCGTGTCTGTCTCCTGTTGCCCCCACCACCCGCTCATGCCCCGTGTCTGTCTCCTATTGCCCCCCAACCCCCCGCTCATGCCCGTGTCTCTCTGTTGTTCCCCCGCTCATGCCCCGTGTCTGTCTCCTGTTCCCCCCACCACCCGCTCATGCCCCGTGTCTCTCTCCTGTTGCCCCCCACCCCCACTCATGCCCCGTGTCTGTCTCCTATTGCCCCCCAACCCCCCGCTCATGCCCGTGTCTCTCTGTTGTTCCCCCACTCATGCCCCGTGTCTGTCTCCTGTTCTTCCCACCCCCCGCTCATGCCCAGTATCTGTCTCCTCTTCCCCCACCCCCGCTCATGCCCCGTGTCTGTCTCCTGTTGCCCCCCAGCCCCCCGCTCCTGCCCTGTGTCTGTCTCCTGTTCTCCCCACCCCCCGCTCATGCCCAGTATCTGTCTCCTCTTCCCCCCACCCGCTCATGCCCCGTGTCTGTCTCCTGTTCTCCCCACCCCCCGCTCATGCCCAGTATCTGTCTCCTGTTCTCCCCACCCCTGCTCATGCCCCGTGTCTGTTTCCTGTTCTCCCTACCCCCCGCTCTGCCCCGTGTCTGTCTCCTGTTCCCCCCACCCCCCGCCTCATGCCCTGTGTCTGTCTCCTGTTCCCCCCACCCCCGCTCATGCCCCGTGTCTGTCTCCTGTTGCCCCCCAGCCCCCCGCTCATGCCCTGTGTCTGTCTCCTGTTCCCCCCACCCCCGCTCATGCCCTGTTTCTGTCTCCTGTTGCCCACCAGCCCCCCGCTCCTGCCCTGTGTCTGTCTCCTGTTCTCCCCACCCCCCGCTCATGCCCAGTATCTGTCTCCTCTTCCCCCCACCTGCTCATGCCCCGTGTCTGTCTCCAGTTCTCCCCACCCCCCGCTCATGCCCAGTATCTGTCTCCTCTTCCCCCCACCCCCGCTCATGCCCCGTGTCTGTCTCCTGTTCCCCCCACCCCCCGCCTCATGCCCTGTGTCTGTCTCCTGTTCCCCCCACCCCTGCTCATGCCCCGTGTCTGTCTCCTGTTGCCTCCCAGCCCCCCGCTCCTGCCCTGTGTCTGTCTCCTGTTCTCCCCACCCCCGCTCATGCCCCGTGTCTGTTTCTTGTTCTCCCTACCCCCCGCTCTGCCGCGTGTCTGTCTCCTGTTCCCCCCACCCCCCGCCTCATGCCCTGTGTATGTCTCCTGTTCCCCCCACCCGCTCATGCCCCGTGTCTGTTTCCTGTTCTCCCTACCCCCCGCTCTGCCCCGTGTCTGTCTCCTGTTCCCCCCACCCCCCGCCTCATGCCCTGTGTCTGTCTCCTGTTCCCCCCACCCCTGCTCATGCCCCGTGTCTGTCTCCTGTTGCCTCCCAGCCCCCCGCTCCTGCCCTGTGTCTGTCTCCTGTTCTCCCCACCCCCGCTCATGCCCCGTGTCTGTTTCTTGTTCTCCCTACCCCCCGCTCTGCCGCGTGTCTGTCTCCTGTTCCCCCCACCCCCCGCCTCATGCCCTGTGTATGTCTCCTGTTCCCCCCACCCGCTCATGCCCCGTGTCTGTTTCCTGTTCTCCCTACCCCCCGCTCTGCCCCGTGTCTGTCTCCTGTTACTCCCACCCCCCGCTCATGCAATGCCCCGTGTCTGTCTCCTGTTCTCCCCACCCCCCGCTCATGCCCCGTGTCTGTTGTTCCCCCCATGCCCCGCTCATGCCCCGTGTCTGTCGCCTGTTCCCCCACCCCCCGCTCATGCCCCGTGTCTGTCTCCTGTTCCCCCCACCCCCCGCTCATGCCCCGTGTCTCTCCTGTTGCCCTTCACCCTATGCTCATGCCCCGTGTCTGTCTCCTGTTGCCCCCCGCCCTCCGCTCATGCCCTGTGTCTGTCTCCTGTTCTCCCCACCCCCCGCTCATGCCCCGTGTCTGTCTCCTGTTCCCCCACCCCCCGCTCATGCCCCGTGTCTGTCTCCTGTTGCCCCCCAACCCCCGCTCATGCCCAATGTCTGTCTCCTGTTGACCCCCACCCCCGGCTCATGCCCGTGTCTGTCTCCTGTTCCCCCCACCCCCCGTGTCTCTCTCCTGTTGCCCCCCCACCCCCCGCTCATGCCCCGTGTCTGTCTCCTGTACACCCCACCCCCGCTCATGCCCCGTGTCTCTCCTGTTCCCCACACCTGCTCATGCCCCTTGTCTCTCTCCTGTTGCCCGCCCGCTCATGCCTCGTGTCTGTCTCCTGTTCCCCCCACCCGCTCATGCCCCGTGTCTCTCTCCTGTTGCCCCCCACTCCCTGCTCATGCCCCGTGTCTGTCTCCTGTACCCCCCACCCCCCGCTCATGCCACGTGTCTCTCCTGTTGCCCCCCACCCCCCCGCTCATGCCCCATGTCTGTCTCCTGTTCCCCCCACCCCCCGCTCATGCCCCGTGTCTGTCTCCTGTTCTCCCACACCCCGCACATGCCCCATGTCTGTCTCCTGTTGCCCCCCACCCATGCCCCGTGTATGTCTCCTGTACCCCCCCACCCCCTGCTCATGCCCCGTGTCTCTCTCCTGTTGCCCCCACCCCCCCCGCTCATGCCCCGTGTCTGTCTCCTGTTCTCCCCACCCCCCGCTCATGCCCCGTGTCTGTCTCCTGTTCCTCCCACCCCCCCGCTCATGCCCCGCGTCTGTCTCCTGTTGCCCCCCACCCCCCATGCTCATGCCCCGTGTCTGTCTCCTGTTCTCCCCACCCCCGCTCATGCCGTGTCTGTCACCTGTTCCCCCACCCCCCCTCATGCCCCGTGTCTGTCTCCTGTTCCCCCCACCCCCGCTCATGCTCCGTGTCTCTCCTGTTGCCCTCCACCCCCCGCTCATGCCCCGTGTCTGTCTCCTGTTGCCCCCCGCCCCCCCGCTCATGCCCCGTGTCTGTCTCCTGTTCTCCCCACCCCCCGCTCATGCCCCGTGTCTGTCTCCTGTTGCCCCCAACCCCCGCTCATGCCCCGTGTCTGTCTCCTGTTGCCCCCTACCCCCCGCTCATGCCCCGTGTCTGTCTCCTGTTGCCCCCACCCCCGCTCATGCCCCGTGTCTGTCTCTGTTGTTCCCCCACCCCCGCTCATGCCCCGTGTCTGTCTCCTGTTCCCCCCACCCCCCGTGTCTCTCTCCTGTTGCCCCCACACCCCCTGCTCATGCCCCGTGTCTGTCTCCTGTACACCCCACCCCCCACTCTTGCCCCGTGTCTCTCCTGTTCCCCCACCCGCTCATGCCCCGTGTCTCTCTCCTGTTGCCCCCCCGCTCATGCCCCGTGTCTGTCTCCTGTTCCCCCCACCCGCTCATGCCCCGTGTCTCTCCTGTTGCCCCCCACCCCCTGCTCATGCCCCGTGTCTGTCTCCTGTACCCCCCCGCTCATGCCCCGTGTCTCTTTCCTGTTGCCCCCACCCCCCGCTCATGCCCCGTGTCTGTCTCCTGTTGCCCCCCACCCCCACCCTCATGCCCCGTGTCTGTCTCCTGTTCTCCCCACCCCCCGCTCATGCCCCGTATCTGTCTCCTGTTCCCCCCACCCCCACCCCCGGCTCATGCCCCGTGTCTGTCTCCTGTTCTCTCCACCCCCCGCTCATGCCCCGTGTCTGTCTCCTGTTCTCCCCACCCCCCGCTCATGCCCCGTGTCTCTCTCCTGTTGGCCCCACCCCCCCTCATGCCCCGTGTCTCTCTCCTGTTGCCCCTCACCCCCCGCTCATGCCCAGTGTCTCTCTCCTGTTGCCCCCCACCCCCCGCTCAGGCCCCGTGTCTGTCTCCTGTACCCCCCACCTCCGTTCATGCCCCGTGTCTCTCTCCTGTTGCCCCCCACCACCGCTCATGCCCCATCTCTTCCTCTTGTCCCCCTCCTATGATGCCCCTTGTTGACCTCTTGTTCCCCCCACCCCCCGCTCATGCTCTGTGTCTTCCTCCTGTCCCCCCACTCTTCGCTGATGCCCTGTGTCTTCCTCCTGTTCCCTCCCACCCCCTGCTCATGCCCCGTGTCTTCCTCTTGTCCCCCCTCCTATGATGCCCCTTGTTGACCTCTTGTTCCACCCACCCCCGCTCATGCCCCGTGTCTCCCTTCTTTTCCCCCCCACCCCCCACTCATGCCCTGTGTCTTCCTTTCCCCCCACTCCCCGCTCATGCCCAGTGTCCCCCTTCTTCTCCCCCACGCCCCGCTCATGCCCCGTGTCTGCACTGTTGGAACAGGGCAGACACGGGGCATGAGCGGGGGTGGGGGTCCCACCTTGCCCTACCCCCGCTCATGCCCTGTGTCTCTCCTGTTCACCCCCACCCCCGCTCATGCTCCGTGTCTGTCTCCCTCTTTCCCCCGCTCATGGCCCATGTCTCCCCTGTTCACCCCCATCCCACGGTCATGCCCCGTGTCCCCCTTCTTCCCTCCCACCCCCCACTCATGCCCCGTGTCTCCCTTCTTTCCCGCCCATGCCCCGTGTCTCCCTTCTTCCTCCCCACCCCCCGCTCATGCCCCGTGTCTCCCTTCTTTCCCGCTCATGCCCCGTGTCTCCCTTCTTTCCACCCTCTGCTCATGCCCCATGTCTCTCTTCTGGTCTTCCCGACCCCCGCCGATGCCCTGTTGTGTTTTCTTTATACACCCTGCCTTCCCTTTCCCTGGTGTCCATCTTGGTAAAAGATTTTCCTTCCTACACCGGGACACCTGCCTGCAGCGTCCTGGTTTGGGAAGAAAAAACTTTTTTTTACCACCCTGGGTTCCCACTTTGAGAACCTAGGATGCTAGTGGTCTTCCTCCATTGAAAAGGACGTTATGGTTAGTTGCACTAATAAAAAACTTTGAAATTCAGTAAAATAACTTTGTTAAAGGGACGGTATGGATAGGTTGCGCTACTAAAAACCTATGAAATTCAGTAAAAAAACTTTGTTACAGGGACGTTATGGTTAAGTTGCGCTACTAAAAACCTATGAAATTCAGTAAAAAAACTTTGTTAAAGGGACGTTATGGTTAAGTTGCACTACTAAAAACCTATGAAATTCAGTAAAAAAACTTTGTTAAAGGGACATTATGGATAAGTTGCGCTACTAAAAACCTATGAAATTCAGTGAAAAAACTTTGTTAAAGGGACGTTATGGTTCCAAGTAAAACCCAAAAACCCTTGAAATTCGCCAGTTATGGTAAGCTAAACAACCATAACTCGCGCCACCACCGTGCACTGCTAACACTAACACCCACGACATCAAAGATGACATCACAAATGTCATTGATGACATCACTGATGACATCACATGTGTACGTACTTTTCATGAAATATGTGTACAAGGGATTCTTATTATAATGTTGCGAAAAAAGTGTCAAGGATCATTGCAATAAATATCATACCCTAATTAGTGCATTGAACGATGCATTGATATAAATAGCATTCTATTATGGGGTTCTATCTAGTATACTAAGCTACTAATGCAGAAACATAGCATTGTGTGCAGCGTAAAAGATGAAGGTATAATATTCGTAATGTTAATATGTTGAATAATGAAATGATAATTGTTTTCTTAATAGATTTTTGTGTACTGTGAAATATGTAATAACTAGCTAATAAAACCCATATATTACATAATTGCATTACTATAGACAAAACACAAAGAGACAAGAACACATACCAATATACATATACATAGGGTAAATAGCAGCTTTGAAACAGAGCAATCATTTATTTGCATGAAAATAATGCTGTTTTTAAATCTTGTGTCTTCCCCTATGTATATGTTTCCTATGATGTGACTGGACTCTAAGGGAATTACTATAAGAACCTACTTGTAGGATATGTCTACAAATAAAATACAATTTTTCGTTTCTGACTGTTACTGAAGAAAACCATGTGGCCTAGATATGTCAGCAAAAGAAAAAGAGTGAGCCAGACATGTGATGTCATCAGTGATGTTATCAATGACATCTGTGATGTCATCTTTGATGTTGTGGGTGTTAGTCTTAGCAGTGCACGGTGGTGGCGCGAGTTATGGTTGCTTAGCTTACCATAACTGGCGAATTTCAAGGGGTTTTCGGTTTTACATGGAACCATAACGTCCCTTTAACAAAGTTTTTTCACTGAATTTCATAGGTTTTTAGTAGCGCAACTTAACCATAATGTCCCTTTAACAAAGTTTTTTTACTGAATATATATATATATATATATATATATATATATATATATATATATATGCTAGTTTACCTCACACGTGCAAGCTGAATTGGGAATTCTCCATGTATTAGCAGCTCCTTACCCAGAGATAGTTGCTCTTTTCAAGGACTGACAGTAGCACGGTTTTAAAAAAATTATGCAGATACCCTGTGTCTTCTTAGTGTGTTATGAGATATTTAAAACTAAGAAAACACATGTCATCCGGGTTTCTGGACTGCCTCCCATTCATGCAATAACCAGTAACCAACCCTGCTTAGCTTCAAAGCGAGGAAGGGGCCGGCACCCTCAGGCCATGTTACTCTAAGTGGTCTTGTAACTTGTGCTCTATTACTAGGCAACATGGCCCGAGGGGGCCGGTCTCCCGGTTACTGCATGCATAGGAGTCCCAGGTGCCTATTTTAGTGTGGACAACAGATACCCATGGGTATGTGTAGTTTTATGGTGAAATATCAGGAAAACAGCCGGGGGAAAAATACTTGTTTGCCCCCATGCCCTCACCAAGTGCCTCCCTCATCTGTGCCAACTCCCCCCACTCCCTGAAGCCCTCCTCACCGCAGCTGCCCTCTCCCATTGCGCCACAACACTCTGTGTTTCTGTGATGCAGTTTGCTTTGAGATGTCGGCTTTTCATGGCTATACCCTAGGTTACAGCCCATGACTAATGGACCCCCCCTCCTTATCGGCCTTCTAGGAGCACAATACTGAAAATGTGATCAACGGCCAGAATACATTTCTAAATACAATTGTCCAACGAGTAACTGGCTGCGTTTCCTGTCCCAAGCTTAAACAAAGTTGGGCAGCAGGTATTAGTGGAGATGGACTCACAATTATATATGTCTAAAACATACCGGCCTTCAATAGGTTTACACGTGCTCTGACTGACACTACCCCATTCCTTCATGCCTCTTTGAGAGCAGGCCAGCACTGTTTTTTTCTCTTGCCTGCTTGCATGTCATTTTCAGTGCCCCACTTAAATCTTCCTAACTGGAATGTCTGGGGGGATTCTCTGAAGTGTAAGATTCCTTGTGAAGGAAACAAATCAGAAACATACATGAACAGATAAGACATTCCAGAGGGGAATCCTTGAACTGTTCTGCTATTCCAAAAGCCTCATTCTTCCTGTGCCTGATGAAGTAATCTGAAGATTACGAAAGCATGCAATAAATGTCTTTGCTAGCTTAGCTAAGGTATCATCTTGACTTCTTTGGAGCAACACGTTTTATATTACCATTGGCTAGCATGGTACAAGACAACTGAACTCTCTTTATATATATATATATATATATATATATATATATATATATATATATATATATATTTATATATTTATATATATACATGATCTATGGGCAGTGCAGCATGTGGACCTTAACTGAAAGCATAGTGAAAATGCAAGTTATGGTTGTCAAATGTGAGTCAAACTGAATAAGGTGAAAGAAGAAGCGGTGCTCTTATCACCACATGCTGTAGAGGTTGGTATTTTAATGGGTCAATGCACCTACGAGTATCTGTCTATTTTTGTATTTTTTATTTTATTGTTTAATGCGTAGACCTAGCTCGAGAGCAGCAGAGCACTGTATAGAGTGTCGGTGGCCGGCATTTGGGCTGGCATCTTTTAACAGTAGTGCAGTACTGTGATGTCTGTGCGTCGGTATGTGCATCCATTGGAATTAGTCCTTGGTCAAGTTTTGTTGAAAGAGGCATGTTTTTAGAGATTTGTGAAATTGGAGAATTGTGGGGGAATTCCGAGCCGACACGGGCTAGAGTTTCAGAGGGTGGGTGCATGACAAGAGAAGGATTGTTTGCGGGTCCTCTCTTTACGAACGAATTGTGATTCAAGCCGGTTGGTCAATTTGCTGTGCGACCAACCAGCTACGATCCATGTCATGATTTCCTCTTCAAATTGGATTAATTGTGGCATGCTAATAGGAAAAGATTCAATTGTGCACTGTTGTTTTCTCGAAGTAATTACGTTCTGGTAATTGACTTCACGAAAATTACCTAATGGCGGTAAAATGGGTAAGCATATTTTCCGGGAGAGGAGTGTTGTGATTAACTTTGCATTCATCTGGTGCAAGTGACTAGAATCTTGAGATGGAATGCAGGGCTTAGAATGTTTATCTATGAGTGTGTTCCAGGTTTCTCAGTTGCAAGGATGTAAGCCCTGAGAGAGGATGCCGGTGGGTGTCCTATGTCCCCTTTTACTTACCTGACTCTAAGAACTGCATTTGATGTCCCTGAATTTAAGTAAATAATTTAACAGTTCACTGGAGTGTCAGAGTCATTTATGGCCGGACCCTGAATTCAACACTGGCGACGAGGATGGGATTGGCTGTGCTGGGGGGACAGCACCAAAGGGAGACACCCACCGCCCCCCTAAGAGAAGTGATCCTCTCTCAGGTAAGAGCGCTGGATGGCTGTGAGGCGCTGCAGGTGCAGTGACGGCAAGTGTGGCTCAGACAGAGGTGCTACAGAGGTAGAGGCGCAAGAAAGGCCCAGGCAGAGGCACTGTGAAGGCATGGGAATCAGAGAGCAGCCATGGCTGTCAAGAGGTGCTGCAGAGTCAGTGGAGCGCTGTTATGTGCAATGAGGTGCTGCAGAGGCAGTGAGGCGCTGCAACAGACAGTGAAGAGGCGCTGCAGAGGCAGTGAGGTGCTGCATGGGGCAGTGAAGGAGCGCTGCTTGAGGCAGTGAAGAGGTGCTGCGAGGGCAGTGAGGCGCTGCAACAGGCAGTGAAGAGGCGCTGCACAGGCAGTGAGATGATCTATGAGGCAGTGAAGAGGTGCTGCGAGGGCACTGAGGCACTGCATGGGGCAGTGAAGGAGCACTGCATGAGGCAGTGAAGAGGTGCTGCATGGGGCAGTGAAGGAGTGCTGCATGAGGCAGTGAAGAGGTGCTGCGAGGGCAGTGAGGTGCTGCAACAGGCAGTGAAGAGGCACTGCAGAGGCAATGAAGTGCTGCATGAGGCAGTGAACAGGTGCTGCTTGAGGCAGTAAAGTGATGCTGCAAGGGCAGTGAGGTGCTGCAAGATGCAGTGAAGAGTCGCTGCATAAGGGGTGCTGCAGAGGCAGAAAAGCGCTGTATGGCACAGTGAGGTGCTGCAAATGTGAAGAGGCACTGCAGATGTGAAGAGGTGTGAAGAGGCGCATTAATGAAGTGTTGCACTTTGCTGAAGTGAAGAGGCGCTTTAGTAATGGCAAGTGAGCCCCTATGTGATGTGCTGCAGTGTGCAGTGAGGCGCTGCAAGAGGCGGTCAAGCGGCGTTGCAGAGTAAAAGTAGTTGGACAGGAGGTCCAAGGGAGCTGCTTAAAAGTGCCAGTGGAAAGTCAAGAGGTCCATTGGTTAGAAATGGCAGAGGCTGGAGTCTCAAGGAAGTGCTACAGGGAGCTGTGAGGAGCTGCAGTGGACTGGAGCCCAGAGGAGCTGAAAATTGAAGTGACTTTGGTTAAAGTTTAAATGGGAAAATGCTGTGTCAGGAAGTCACATAGATGAACATTGCGGCGGTTGATGGGAGAAAGGTGCAATGGAAGTACCTTTGTTATGTGGCTGGATTACAGAAGGGGCTGGTACAGAAATCCGTTCCTGAAGATTTTTGCTGCAGATGCCAAGGGATTTGTTTCATGGAAAGGGGGTGCACAATTTAATTTTGATGGAAATGTTGTCACACTATTGATGTTTGGAGTTAACATCCAATAATGCACATCTGTGATGATGAGGCCTATTAATGTTTTCTTATTTGGTGGTTGGATTTCTGTTTTGGGAACCTCAAAGAACCGACCAGGAGGGTGATGTATGGTGAAGGATTTTAATGTTCATCTGGTGGAAGGTTTTAATGTTCATTGTGGTTGGGCCCCAGTTCAAGTTTGGTGAGTCATGCTATTGCCATATGGACGAAATTCGCTAAAGAAGTTCAATACATGTGTTTGAGTAACTTAACCATGCATTTCGCCACAGGATCTTACAATTAAGACTCTGCAGGCTTAAAGTATGGTATCGTGATGCAATGTTTAGTTGTTATTTTAAACCATTTTTAATGCTCAATTCGTCATTTTGGTATGTTTGTGGGGACTGGTGGTTGTTGACTCAGGTGCAATGTCAACGTTATAGTGTTTAGCTTTTGCAAGAACAGTGTGGTTTAAAATTTAGCTAGAACAATGTGATAAATATTGCAATGCAAATGTAAACTACTTACTGGTGATGTAGCAGGAGTAGGGAGTGGTGCTGTGTGTGGATTTTTAGATCTAAGTGTATGAGGTGTAGCTTCAGTGGATGTGGTGTGAAGGCAGTGATATGAGATATTAGTGTTATAAGTGTTGATTATGTCTTCATTAGAGTTATTAAGTTGAGAGTGTTCATCATTAGCTGTTCCATGTAGGTAGATCAATATCTCCACAAGTGGATTTTTTAATTTTATTCCACAGATGGACATTAATGTTAATAGATTTTTGAAGTGATGACAAGGTCTAAACTTTTTGGAGTTGTTTTTGGTTATTGTGAAATGCTTTCTTTAATCTTTTGCTTTTCAGGTGGGACTTTACTAGACTATTTTTTTTGATGAAATATTGTTCTTGTCACTCATATTTTACTGCTGTTGTTGTTGTCCCTATGGGGGAAGATGTGTTGTGATTAACTTTGCATTCATCTGGTGCAAGTGACTAGAATCTTGAGATGGAATGCAGGGCTTAGAATGTTTATCTATGAGTGTGTTCCAGGTTTCTCAGTTGCAAGGATGTAAGCCCTGAGAGAGGATGCCGGTGGGTGTCCTATGTCCCCTTTTACTTACCTGACTCTAAGAACTGCATTTGATGTCCCTGAATTTAAGTAAATAAGTTAACAGTTCACTGGAGTGTCAGAGTCATTTATGGCCGGACCCTGAATTCAACAAGGAGGCATAGGGTGGTTGGTAAGAGCCAGGAAGTGAGTGGTTAGGCAGGTATTGGGAGATCCTCCATTACAAGAATGAAAATGCCATAAGGTAATTTGATGAGTTCTGCAATTGTCCAGAAGCCCAACAGACAAGGACACAAATGGGCGAATCTTGCCAATTGCCATGGTTTAATTAAACTAAATGGATTTACTCCAGGCGACGCCATGATGCAATACACCAGGGTTGAAGGACGATCAGCAGCCATACTTGATTATATCTTTACTATTGATTTGGGCCTTAACTCAATAATGGATATGGGCATTGTGGAACGTGAAGAGAGTGATCATTTTCCTCTCTGCCTTTTGTTTGCTTTCCCGAGAAAATGTGACGGTGACATTAATCATGATGATAATGGGGTGATTCATGTGAATGAAGGCAAAAACAGAATTGTATGGCATTGTCAACATCTTGAAAATGTGACTCATGTTGTATCTGCACTGCTACCCGAGTTCACTAAGGAAGGAACTTCTGGTCTTTTGTCTGCCAGTCAAATTCTGACCAAACTCAGTCTACTAATGCAGAATGTTCGCAAACATGTAAGCGCACCAGGGGATATAAATCTGCCAGCAAGCGGACTAATATTATACTCCCTCTTAGGGTCGGTAACGACAATAAGATAAGAGAAGCAAAAAAGCACCGCCGACATGCTATTAGAATGGCAGTAAAGAACAAAGACTCTACTTTATCTGTTCAAACTGTTGCATGTCATATTAAATCACTTAAAATGAACTACAAAAAATGGGTTAAGCAACACAAAAGGGAAACCGAAATAGATTTATGGAAAAAAATTGCTATGATGGCCATGTCAAATAACAACCATCTGGCATCTCCTTAGAAAACACAAAAAGCGTGATGTGACTATTAATTGTATATCTGAGGAAAAATGGGCTTCATATATTAAAGAAACCTTAGGCAAACCTGAACAGCCAACCAACACTTTCCCATTGCCAGAGGCCACGTGGGATTGCAAGGCATCCTTCTTAGACATTGTTAGGATAATAGATAAATTGAAAAATTCCCGGGCGGCAGGCCCTGATGGTGTCTGCAACCTTGTGATCAAAAAACAGCCAGCTCTATAGGGTGAAGCACTTTTGCTGTTATTCAAAACATTGGTAGGTTGGACACTGTTCCTCCCTTGTGGCAAACAAGCCATATTTTAACTGTTCATAAAAAAGGATCCTGGGATAACCCAGAAAATTTTAGAATGTTAGCAATGCTTGATGTCTCCTCCAAATACTTCACCGAGGTACTGCTCCGGGAGTTGAATGAATGGATTGCCGCTTCTAACATCCTTCCACAAAATCAGATAGAATTCCGAGTAAAATCTAGTACCACGCACAACCTATTAATTTTAACATCGGCAATTGAGCATGCATGGGCCAAACGGCAATTAGATGTTTATTGTGCCTACATAGACTTTTCTGCCGCATTTGATACCATCCTTCGAAATAAACTGTGGCAAAAACTTAATTCATGGGGTATTCCGCAAGGACTTCTGCGGATGTTGATGTTGCTCCATACAGAAACCTCGGTTCGAATAAGTCTTAACGCGGCTGGCAGGTTATCGACAAATATGCCGTGGTGTGAAACAAGGATGTATGATAGCGGCAATCCTCTTCAATCTCTATTTGTCCGATATGATGAATGCTTTTACCACAACTAATGCTCACCCTGTGAAAGTCAATGGGGTGACTGTCGGATGGCTTGCCTATGCGGATGACCTGCTCATACTGGACTACACGCCAGCCGGTCTCCAGCATATGCTCGATACACTGGTGGCTTATTCCGCTGCAAATGGTTTGACTATAAATTTCGATAAAAGTAAAATCATGGTATTTTCTAAAAAACGAAGACCCAAGAAATATTTGTGGTACTTAGCCTCAAAACAATTGGAACAAGTCACATCATATAAATACCTCGGTATAATAGTGGACGCAAAACTCACATGGGAATCCCAATGGCTAGCACTCCAGAACCGCTATCTAGTGTCCACGAATACACTGAGTGCCTTTATTGGTCGCAATGGAGGCTATTCTGCCTCTTCAGTTGTAAACATCTATTTGGCCAAAATACGATCAATGATCCCATATGCTGTTGAGATATGGGGTCACTCTTTTGCCAAACGTATGGTGGTATTTGAGGCTAAACTCTTGAGGAAGCTCTTTCGGTTACCACACAGCCTGAGTGTTGAATACTTGTACCTTGAGTTCGCCATTAGAGGAATTTGGTGTGCCTATACATGTCACAAGCCGATTAATGGAATTAATGTGCGCTGAAATTTTCAGCGCAAGCTTGCGAAACTGTGCGAAAATCGCAGCAAAACCCGCGCACAGCTATTCATGGAAGTCCATGCACGTGTAAATCCCAGGGTGTGTGCCAAAATTCTGCGTGGTGCATGCTGGCGCACACGTCTCCAAACAGCGTGCGCTATGCTCACAGCGAAATTGCACATAGCACGGCGCACACAACAAAAGTAGGAGGAACAGAGGGCGTGACACGCGGAATGGGGAACAACACGTGAAAATGTGGGCGTCACGGGGGAAGTACAGGAGGCAAATGCGCAGAACGCCCACACGCACGTTCAAAACACCTATTCATGGATTCGAATGGGGCTAACGTGTGCGCCAAAAAAGACACGCTAATCCGGAAACACGTACGCCAGCAGGAAGCAGGCGTACATGGACCCGCGCAGCATAAAAGTGCGCGCAAACAACAAACAAACTCAGACGCCAAGATGAATATACCATTCCTAGCAGCAGTGGTCGTGGGATACCGCAGGAGGAGGAGGAGGATAGTCAGGCCCAGAATTTTCACACCCAGAACCAGCCTTTTTGGGATGCCTGATGACCAGGTATATGTGAGGTACAGGTTTCCACCTCACATAATACTCGACCTGGTGAGTGAGTGGGAGGATGACCTCACATCACCCACCCTGTGCTCCCAAGCACTCAGCCCCCTAGAGAAGGTCCTCAATGTACTGCACTTGGATCATTTCAGCGGACAAGTGCTATAGTGGGGGGTCAGTCTAGAAATACGGATACCTCTGTTTTGATTTGAAACCACAAACGCATTTTGGTGGCCGTGGACCAACCGTCTCATGCATGACAGAATATAGGTTTTTGAGTTTGCCAATGAACGCCCATTTTGATGTAACAAGAATCGCCATTTTGTTTTCTAACCATTGCTCATTGCTTTCTGTTCCTATTGCTTCGCAGTATATTTTCCGCTTATACTGCTCGACTGTGGAACATTGTTGTCTGTATGTGAAAAGGACAAGGCCGCAGGGCCGAGAGGATAACAAGAGTTTGCTGAAACACAAACGTAGGCAGCGCCAGGAAGAATGCCCGGCTCCCTCCTTAATGTAGCCTTGAAGCAGAGCTGCAGGGCATTTAATAATTTCACAGCTGCCTGCCAGTCTCGTTATATGGTAGAATATGTTAGAATAATACCACTAAAGGCTTGAATTATGCTTTTCTAACGGCCCCCCTTTGCTGAGCCCGCTAAGAGCATGTCGGCTCCCAGGACGCGAATAGCACCTGATAGATAGCAAGGTCCGGAATGCAACTCCCCCCCGTATGTAGTTCGCTTCCAAGAACAGAAGCGCCGTGTTCTATTCAATAACCGAAAGATGCCTACACACTCACAATTTGCAAATTGTTACTAGAATAGATGTTTGAAGGTGTCATAGTGGTCGGAGATGTCCATCATCACACCAAGTTCAAAGAAACCCAATAAAGAGGGATGTTAAACATGTCATAGCTCATTGTTTGATATGCATTTTGTATATATGTAACTGATGTACGTAATTCACTCTCTTGCGTCCCTCGAGGTCTAGAGATACACATCGCGGGGCGTGAGACCGAGTTGGCCAACTGAGAATTTTGCTTTGCAATAAAACCCTAGCTTTGGGAATACAACCTCGTGTCTGGCGTCTCTATCGTGTGTGGTGACCCGCCTTGTTTCCATAGACGTCAGGGTCCCCTAGGGGCCCCTTTCAGTGTCACAGGCCACGCAGTTACGCTGCCTACACCAGGTCTTGGCCATCATGACTGCACGCCCATCAGTCCGCAGGCACATATACCTGCCCAGAACACCTGCAGAAAGGCAGACTGCCGTCCATGATTTCTACGGGGTGGCACAATTACCCAAAGTCCTAGGTGCCATTGATTGCACCCATGTGGCTCTACGTCCCCCCAGGGCATCAGAGCACATCTATAGAAACCACAAGCACTGGCATTCCATCAACGTCCAGGTAGTATGTGATGCCAAGGGAATCATCACCTCAGTATATGCCAACTATCCAGGGTCCACCCACGACAGTTTTATTTACAGAATGTCAACCCTAAACCGGGACCTAGAAGCTGGGCGGCATGGCGATACATGGCTGCTCGGTGAGTATAAATGCCACAGCACATGCATGCATGTCAGATACTGAGTAATGTCACAACCCCACTAATGATACCCATCACCACCTCCCCAGGAGACAGTGGCTACCCTCTGAGCACCCACATGATGATGCCAATTCGGAACCCCACCACGCCACCCGAGGTAAGATACAACACAGCCCACATTGCAACCCCGGGCATAGTGGATCGCACATTCGGAGTGCTCAAGTAACGCTTTCGCTCCCTTGACCGTTCTGGCGGGCAGCTGTTATACGCTCACCCAGTAGTGTGCAGGATCATAGTGGCAGCATGAGCCCTGCACAACGTTGCAACACGCCGGGGCTTGCCTGTGGACATGGTGTTGCCCCCACATCCCCAACCACATGCACGCCCACTGCCAGTGTACAATACAACAACAATATCCACTAGGAATGTATACACAGTATTGACTACAGACTGCCCACAAAGCTCATGGGAGTCCAACGTCACTGTGTAAGTCACTGTCACTTGGCACACCCTTTGCAAGCCCATGGAAACGGGAAGCAGGAGGGGTGTGTGTCTCACGAACCCAAGCATCTAACCCAAACTCAGGACAAGCCTGCATGTGTCCAGCCAGAATACAGTGGATGCCCACGGAGCCACACAAGGCAACACACTGTAAAAAAAATCAAAAATCAAAAATGGCCATGTGGGGGCCAGGGGGGGCGCACCCAGGAGCTCCGAGGACAGGGTGCGCACCAACAGCCACCTGTGTGAATGTTGGGAAAAAAAACACCTCCATGGGCTCATGGCCTGCACGGCTATGCCAATGTGGGAGAACGGCTGCTGTCGCTCTCATCACCCTCTGCTGCTGCATCAGGAGGTGGTGGTGCTATGGGAGGCATCCCACGCAAAGCCCTGGTATGGTCCTCCATGGCAGCAAGCATGCGGTGTGGAAGGTCTCGTTCTGGAGGCTTATAGTGCGGAGATCCCCATGCAGCACCTGACGTGATGCCCGGATCTCCTCCCGAGTTGCCTGCATCTCAGCTGAGAGTGAACGTGTGAGCCGCTCCAGCTGCTGTTCTGCCCTCAAGTTAGTGGAAGCCTCAAGGTCAACAAGAGTCTCCCTGTGGCCCTGGGACTCTATTGATATCGATTGGCGTAGAGTCTCCAGTGCCGCCTGTCTGTCCCTGTTGGACGCCAACATGTCCTCCCTGTGTGATTGGCAAATGGAGTCTGTTGCCTGCTGTAGTTGCTCCATCTGCCTTTCAGGGGTGACAATGGAAGTGGCCACCCTCTCCATTACTTGAGCCATCATCTCAACTGATGCTGCCTGTTGGGTTGCCATACCGTACATGGATTGTTCCCATACGGTATTGCCTGGTGGCGTACGGCCACCGTGTCGGCGGGCACCACACCTGTTTGGGGCAAGGCGATCTGCGCCTTCCTGTGCCGGCACTGCCTGAGGCTGCAGGACTGCATTCCCCCTCTGATCTGCTGGCCCAGGAACTGGATCAGATGTTGTGGAGTGTGACCCTGCATCCATAACCGCCAAAGGCGGACTTACCAACACTGACATCCCCATAGAGGGTTCTACCCCCTGGTGCAGGTGGGTTGGACAGAACAGAATCCCTGCCAGAAACACTTACCTGCGACGGCACATAGGTCTCGTCATCCGAATCAGCACCTGAATAGAGGTCTGGGGAGGTGTACCCAGAGACACCACTGGACAGAATGGTCAGCAGCAAGATTGGGTTCTCACCCACCACCACACCACGTCCCCCACTGGTGCCCGGTCATGCCTGAGATTGCTCCTGGGTCTGCACCATCCCCTCAACAGCATCAGGTGCGTCATCCCCTGCAAAAACATGAAAGACAAAAAATGGAAACAGGCATTAGCACCATAGCACACAAATAGGCCTGACAAGCTACAGAACCAGTACATGATTTACACATGCCCCACATGACTATAGCCCTCCCATGCATGCACTGTCACTGAGTTGGAAAGGGAGGCAAAAGGCAGACACTGATGACACCAAGATGGAAGAGCAACACATTTGCTGCATGCTGGGTAGCACTGCCATCACACATTGGCCTGTGAGTGGCATGTCCAATACACATACATGACACATGCCAATACACAGATGGCATGTACCATAGCCATGGTACATTCCACAAGTACATCCATATGTCAGTGAATGAGTACTGTCAGACATCCATGTGAGATGGACATGATGAGATGAAAAATGCTACCTAGTGTGACAAAATACGCATGTGCCACACACTGAAACACATCCAGTGTACAAAAATACAGTGATTGCAGGCCGATGTACACATCAATGGTTGTGCACTTCAACATGACAGGAAACAACTATCATGTTCCACATTCAAACAGGCCCCAAAAATGTATGTGATGAGGCCAATACTCAATCAGCCTGAATGGTCAAATCATTCACCTAACAAGGTAACACATGTGGGCCAATGTGGGGTTCATCAATGACAGAAGCATGTCACAAATGTGACAATAGGGCTGAGGAATGCATAGTAAAAGTGGGAGAATTGAAACAATCAGCCTGAACGGACACTGAAAAATACAAACAATGTTGTTGCAAGATGCCACTTCAAGGGCAACTGCCGTAATGTTACGCTAAATTACTAATGTGGGCAGAAGGGATACTGTAACACCCAAATCCAAGGCCGCTGAATGTTTTGGATGAAGCACATGGGTGATCCATACCACCCAGGCACACACACCCTCACCTGGTACTCAATCAGAACCCATCACCCAAACAACATACACATGCATTACACACACATGCATGGCCACTCACCGGACAATGCATCCTAATCAGGTAGTTCTCCCACACCTTGGATCTGTTCCTCTGTGACGAAGGCCCGGGCAAAAGACTCATGTTCAGTGAGTTTGTTGTCTCTTGTGGAGGACCCACCTCCAGTCACCAGAGTAGCGGCATGATTTGAGGCCAGCTTGTTCTTTGCTCTGCGTTTCAGGTCATTCCACCGCTTGTAGCAATCATCAGCTGTGCGCCTCACACATCCAAGGGCACTTATGCGTTCTGCCAGTGTGCCCTACGTTGACCAGGTGTGGTCTTGCACCCTGCAGTCACCAACATTTCGCGGCTATGTGCCGACACATAGGACACAAGTGCATCAAGTTCCGCGTCATTAAAGCAAGGCTTCCTTGACGTGCTGGAGTGTGTAGCCATGTCTGGGGTCTCAGCCTGTCGTGCCAGAGCACCCTTCTTCCTCTTCTTTAACGGTGGAGCGGAGCCAGAGTGGCTTACACCGCTCTGGTCAGTAGGGGCAGAATCACCGGTGGACTGGGTAGTAGGAGTGTGGGAATGCACAATGACCATAGGTCTTGATGCAGGCATTGGTTGCGGGGTAATGTGGGCAGGGGGAACGTCAGTTTGATGGACCTGGACTGACACTGTCCTGGCTGGGAGAGTCAGAGCTGGGGCGGATAGAGCTGCAGCTGCCCCTGCAGCCTCCACACCCTGCATACTTGGGGCAGCAGATGACATAGCTGCCCCAGATCCACGTGGCTTGGTGACAACAACTTGCACCGCCACACGTGGCCTAGACTTGCTGACCTGGAAGTCAGTCTGGGAGTCATCCTGTCCCAGGTCAGGTGCCACAATGGGCTGGCCCAACAGGGGCTGAGCTGGATGGTGTCAGCCACGTTTCCCTCAACCATGGGGGGGGGCATGGGTGTCCCTGATTGTTCCTCCACACATGGGGGTATAGGGGCACCCTGCAAATCCCGGCCACGTCCCCTACCATGCCCACCACGCCCAGCTTTTGAAGGTCAGCCACCTTTGCCTCCCTTACCGCTTGGTCGCCTCCCAACCATGGCACTGATGTTATGTGTATGGGAGTTGCAGTAAACTATTGTCCTGGGCAATTGGGGGTCAAAGGGGTAGGATACTAGATGGAATTCGTACCCTTGTGCTCTAACAAGGCTGTTTGTGACCCCTGGGGGAAGATGACGGGTCACGTAACGCACAGGCAGCACAAAATCAAAAATAAACGTGCACACAACCCCACATACACCACGTGCGTGAAAAAATGAACCCGCACTACGCTGTGGCACCCAGAAACACAAAAATAAGCGTACGTGTAATACACGCAGCCTACAATGACCTCTGAAGGGGAACGCAACACACAGGGCAAGCACAGTTGCTAAGTACGTGCGGAACTCACCATCTGCCTGGAAAAAGAACGTGAAAAATATGCGCCTGTGCGCATTGGCAACACCCCCGCCAAAAGAAGAATTGTACGCTGTCTGAGGAGACAGGACAAAAGGAGAGGTGAACTCTGTTTGAGGAAACAGGCCCAACAAAAAATCAGACAAGAGCTGTCAGAGGTAACAGGGAGTACGAACTAGAAACGCTGTGAAGTAATCACATGTGAACCGACAAGAAGTACAGATTTCACCCACTCGCTCTCCACGAAAAGCACGTACAAGGAAATGGCGTCCTACACGTAGCTTTTAAACCGGCCCACACGTACACGTCAGATACGCGTGTATGCGGGCCCTTTCCTCCAATTACACGCGATGACACTCGGATGTGCAGTTTTTACACATGTGCTCTGTCATCACGTGCTATCAGGGAAACGCCTGTGCACGTAATGTAACTTACGCACTTATGCGCTAAGGGCCTTTGGTCCAATGAAATCGCGTACGTGTGCTGACGCGCTTACGCGCTAAGGGCCTTTCCTCGAATTACACGCTGACGTGCAATTTTTTCACGTGCCAAATCACTCCGTATCAAGCTGGCCACGCATACACACATGAAAGACCATGCTCCTGCCCTGAAGGCCATTTTCCTGCCAACCCAGAGCCCCGAGCACGCTCCCATCTGCCATCTGCTGTTGCCTGACTGTCTGCTGCCCACGTGCCCTGCT
Source organism: Ambystoma mexicanum (assembly GCF_040938575.1). NCBI lineage: Eukaryota > Metazoa > Chordata > Amphibia > Caudata > Ambystomatidae > Ambystoma > Ambystoma mexicanum. The sequence goes on along the minus strand of NC_090924.1, from coordinate 864,183,249 downwards.
ATTTGCTGCCTGCACATCAGCCATCTGCAGGGGTCCAGTTGCTTTGTCCACCCCTGCTGGAACAGAAGACTCCTGACTGGGATACCATCGCTCCATAGCCCAGCCCCAGGACCCAGTTGCCCACCCACTCCTGCCTCTGGGGTTGCCATGTCGGGCACATCTCCATCTGGCACCACTGGCAACCCCCAGCCAGAGAGGCAGAGGGCCACCAGCTTCACTGCCACCGAAGTTGGTGTCCTGGTGGAGCATGTCCTGGGGCATTATGATGCCCTCTTCGGAACATCACGCGCCAACAAGGAAGGACGGGAGAGGATCTGGGATGACGTAGTGGTTGCCATCAACGTGGAGGGGGTGGCAACCTGCGACATCAAGCACGTCAGGAAGCGCTGGGAGGACTTCAGGTCCAGGACCCTCCACAAGGCCTGGCGCCTCACGGAGGGGGGCCAGGCACACATGAGTAACATCCAGATGAGGGTCCTGGAACGCGTAGGCCCAGCGTTCCACGCCCAGATCCTTCGGAGGCAGACCCGTCTGGAGTTGAGCGCTAAGTGGCCAAGCATTGCTGTGTGAGACAGGGCATGTTGCAGTGTGCTGGTAGTCTGATGCTTGCCTGTATGTGTGACATAGGCCATGTATGGATGTGTGTGTGCAGGGACATCATGGTCATGCATGTGAGACCAGTTATGTGTGAACCACATGTTTGGTGCATGTGTTTCAATGCAACATGGGGAGCTCTATGCAGAATGCACACATGAAAGCATGGCTGTCTCTGTTGCTGGACATAAAGGGGGGATGAGGAATGGGTGCTGATGTGATGTACATGTATGGTGAACGTGTGTGTGTGTGTGCCCGAGAAGTGTGTGTGTGACTTTGAAACGCCATGGATGCATGTGACTTTGAAGGCAACATCTTGGTTTACAGGGCCCTTCTACATGGATGTTGATGTTGATTGCAGGCGCCGGGACTGTTTCTGCATGTGTGTTGTGTGCATTCACCTATGTGTTGTGGAATGACAGGATGGAAGTAAGTGACATTTGACAGTGCCACTTATGTGTTATTGGTTCCTATCTAGGGTATTTTGTACTGTACCCTGATGCTTGTGTTCTATGTCTCCCTCTACGCAGTGTCAAGTGAAGAAGAAGGCGGAGACGGCGCTGTGGAGCCAAGCAGCGGGGATGCTTCCACTGGGCGGCGCTGCAAGGCCCAGCCACCCTCCCAGGAATTACCATCATCCGTGAGCGAGGGGGCTGGTGCTGCGTCTGCCACAACGGCTGTGGCGGAAGGGCCGGGTGAGCCCCCACAGGGGCTTCCAATGGCGGAAGACGGTGTGGAGACATCCAGGTTGGTGGTCTCCACAGAGGAGGAGGAGCCCTCTACTGAGCCGCACATGGGGCCTGGTGGGGGTAGTACCACTGGTGCAGTCCAGGGCCAGGGTCAGGAGGCAGCACAGGTCACCGTGGAGGGACCTCTACATGTCGCTGTCCCTGACCCTGTGACTGCACCACCATGCACCAGCAGGGAGGCCCGGTCCCAGGCCCGTCCGCAGGTAGGGGAGAGTGCCATGTCATCTGCCTCTCCACTACCTGCGGACGAGGGGTCCCACGAACGTATGGGCTCTGTCCTGGATGGTGTCGCGTTGCGCACGCGTGTCATTCGTGATGACGTGCGTTCTTCCTGGGCGGAGAACGCACGCCATCGCGGAGAGCAGCGTTGTGACGTGGCACTGCTGGGAGGGGCCCTGGTTGGTGGGTTCCGACATGTGTCGCGCACTCTGGCGGACCTCTCCTCCTCTGTGGAGAATATGTGCAAGTCGTTCTCCACACCGTCTTCCGTCCCAGATTCCACCAGGGCCCCCTGTGGACCTAGCCCGACCAACACAGCCAGCTTGGTGGAGCTCACATCCCTGCCTCCGTTGGGAGTCGGCGGCCCAGCAGGGGTGGATACCACAACTGGAGACCAGCTGATGGAGGATGTGCAGGCACCATCAGATACGGCACATGGAGAGCAGCAGCAGGAGCAGGCTCTAGGTGGGAGCAATGATGGCTCGGGCCATCAACATCTGAGGGGCAGGCATCGGCCAGAGGGCAGGAGGACTCAGGAATGGAAGTGTCTTCCGTGTGGTACCGGTTGGGCCAGCATATAGGTGCGGAGCGGAGCCGGGCGGAAGAGGCGCGGCTCACCATGGTCAGGGCGGAGTTCTCCATGCGTCGGGCTTTGAGGCGGGCAGAGTGCCTCACAGCAACTCGCAGGGAGCTGGAACAGGCCATGAGTGCCTCCCTGCGAGACCGTGGGGCCAGGACAGAGGCCCGCCTCTGGCAAATAGACATGGAGTTCGATGATGCCCTGGCCCGGGACACCACAGAGTGAGCCGCTGGACCTGCCCGCTGCCATTGTATATAGTTAGATAGTGTTAGGTTTCCTTTTGTTTTTTCTTTATTTTGGTTGTGCTTGGACAATGCACCACGTGTAACGCTCACCTGAATCCCTCGGAGGCGCAGGTCTGGGCTGGGGGTTCTCGGAGTCTTCTAGGGTCACGCGCAGGCCTCGAATGCCACCCTGGAAAGGCCCTTTCCTCACTGAGATCTTGATCTGAAGGGTGAGGTGTCTGCAATTATGAGAGCAAGGGGTTAATATGGATATACAAGCCTGACTGGGTAAGCTGCCTCCCCTTCCTGGTACTCCCAAGTAGTTCGTAGGCTAAATGTGCTCACCTTATGTAGGTGAAAGCGGAGCTCTCCATCCTGCGTCTGTGCAGGGGCGCCGAAGCCAGTTACTTCACTGGTTAATTGTCCAGCCTCTTGGTTGCAGAGGATGAAGATTTGGAGCTAGGCCGTTGTTAGCAGCACGAACGGCGGTTGCTTGAATATGGAGGTCCGGAGAGCGATGGAATGGCGAAGGTATTGCAGGCAAGTAAGTAGAAAATGTCAATTCGAAGTTAAAAGCACTTCTTAATGTCTCTTTTCCTTTTTCAGGTCGCAGAAGCAGCTGGGTAGAAAAATGGATGTTGAGGAATGCTCCGAGGAGTGAGAAAGATGAGCGCTGCCCAAAACACGTGCGTATAGATGGAGTTTTGTATTTCTTAATGATGTCCTTTTGTTTTGCAGATGCGAGTAGCAGCGTCGGCGGAGGCGAGAAGAATGCAGCGCAGGTAAGGAAAGTTTCACGGAGGTTTACTAACCAATGTCTTTGCTTCCACAGGGTGCCGGAAAAATGGAAAGCTGCAGCCCGTGGCTTGAGATGCACCGATGGACTGGGTAAGTGCTGCGCTGGTTTTTATCTCGTGCTAACCTGGTGTTCTTTTCCCTTTTCAGATGCTGCTGAAGACGAAGATGGTATTTCGGAAGGTAAGATTGCGGATTTCTCTTCCCCAGATGCAGAAGTTGAAGATTCTCTGGAGCTGGCACGGTGAGCATCCTGCTGCTATTGCAGAATAACGCGAAGCACGTTGCTCTCATCGGGCGTGGTTTAAATAGCTTACTGGAGTGCTTAGGTGTCTCCTTCCACAGCAGCCTCGCCCAGGTAAGAAGTCCCAGCTTCCAGAATAGTTCCAGTATACAGTCCCAGGGAGTGGTGCTGGCCACACCCAGAAGGTAAAGTAGTTCCAGCCATGGATGGATGAGGATTTCATCCTGCAGGTGAGTGAGCAGCATGGTCGCAGCAGGTAGGTCCACCCAAGCACCATTCCTTACATCATGAGCCCGGCACGTCCTGTGCCGGGACTGGGTCCTCTTATGAGCCTGGCGCCACTGGCGCCAGGACAAGGTCCATAAGGCCCCTATGGGAGCCGATGGGTGCCTGGAAATGAAGTTGTGACCCAGCTTCCGAGGCAGTTGGGCTAAACCTGACTCCTTGGAGGCTGCGGTCATGACAGCACCCCCCCTCAAGGCCCCTCCCAAGCTTGTCTTTTCCGGAGGTTTTGGCTTATTGGGAAAAGCCCGATGAAATTTTCAGACTAGACGAGATGCATGTACATATTCTGAGGGTTCCCAAGATCTCTCCTGGGGTCCATATCCCTTCCAATCAATCAGGTAGTATAGTTTTGATTTGGAAATTTTGGAGTCCAAGATGTCTCGAATTTCAAATTCGGATTCCCCGTCAACTTGGATTGGCTCAGGTGGTTTAGTCAAACGGGTTCCGGGTTGCACAGGTTTCAGGAGAGAAACATGGAAGACAGGATGTATCTTCATTCGAGTAGGTAATTCTAGTTTGACAGCCACTGGGTTCATCACGGCCGTGATCGAGTAGGGTCCTAAATATCTTGGGTTGAAGGTGCGTGGCCCTTTTAAAGATAAATGTTTAGTGGACAGCCAGACTTGATCTCCTTTCTGATATTGAGGAGCCTCTTTTCGATGTTGGTCTGCTCCTTTTTTGTATGATTCTTTAGCTCGTTGAAGATGAGCTGTGGCTTCTTTAAATGCTCGAGTTATCGTCGAATGCAGATGGTCAACAGCAGGTGTTCCGAGAGCTTGAGGTGGGTCCAGATTTGAGGTTCGAGGATGACTTCCATACAGCAGGAAAAAAGGGGTTTTTCCCGTCCCAGAATGGATTGAATTATTGTAAGCGTATTCAGCAATCCAAAGGACATCCTTCCAAATACCCTCGGATTGATGCAACATGCAGCGCAGATATTGTTCTAAAGTTTGGTTAGTTCTCTCAGTCTGCCCGTCGGTTTGAGGGTGATGGCTGGTGGAAAGTCGTACTTCAATTTGTGCTAAACGACAACAACTCCGCCAAAAATGGGAAATAAATTGGCTCCCTCGGTCAGAGATTAGTACTGAAGGGAAACCGTGCAACCGGACAATGTTTTCAAGAAATTCTCGGGCTAGAATGGAAGCTGTAGGTAAACCCTTCAGTGGGATAAAATGAGCCATTTTTGAAAAAAGGTCCACGATCACTAGAATTGTGTTGTATCCGGAGCAAGGGGGTAAATCCGTGATAAAATCCATCGAGAGCGTGTGCCAAGGGCCTGGTGGAATGTCTATTGGACGTAGTAATCCTGCTGGTTTTTCCTTCTGACTCTTGTTTTGTGCGCAGATACCACAAGAAGCCACAAACTCTTTAACATCTTTCCTCCAAGATGGCCACCAAAAATGCCTTTTAATTTTCTCTGAGGTTTTGGCAACTCCAGGATGTCCTTCCATTAGAGAATCATGGTAGGAGGTGATGACCTGTTTTTGTAAGTCAACGCAGGGTAAGAATAGTCTTCCTTGGAAATACAATAGGTTCTGATCTATTGTAAAATCCTTTCCTTTCAATTGCCAATTCGATGAATCTTCGGGAGTTATGAGTTGATTGACCCTTGTTTTAATCTCTTCGAGGGATAGTGTGTTGATTGCTCCTAGTATCTTTTGTTCAGGAATTATTGGCACCGGCTCCGGATTAGCTGTAAGTTCGTCTACCCCTATCCGGGAAAGGGCGTCTGCTTTTCCGTTCCTAACGCCTGGTCGATATGTGATTACAAAATCGAATTCTGCGAAGAATAAAGCCCAGCGTAGTTGCCTCGAAGATTGAGCTTTAGCTGACTTCAGGTACTGAGGTTACGGTGATCCGTGATTACAGTTACTGTGTGCCGGGCTCCCAAAATATAATGCCGCCAGGCCTTAAAGGCGGACTTAATTGCCAAGAGTTCTTTGTCCGTAATTGTGTAGTTGATCTCAGGAGCCGAAAATTTGCGAGACCAAAAGGCTACAGGGTGTAACTGGTGCGTTTCGGGGTCTCTTTGTGACAGCACCGCCCCCATTGCAAGACTGGAAGCGTCTGTCTCGACGATGTAGGGAAATTCTGGACGGGGATGCCTTAAGACTGGAGCAGAGATAAATTTGGCTTTTAATTCTTGGAAGGCTTTTTCGGCTTCTGGAGTCCACTCGAATTTTTTTATTCTTTTTCAGAAGAGCCGTTATAGGTTGGACTACCCGAGAGAATTCAGGAATGAACCTTCGGTAAAAATTAGCGAAGCCCAGCATGCTCTGTACACCTTTCACGGAAGTTGGGGAAGGCCATTTGGTGATAGCATCCACTTTTCTTGAGTCCATGTGAACTCCGTTGGGTGACAAGATGAACCCTAAAAATTCCACTTCCTTTGCGTGAAAGGTGCACTTCTCCAGTTTAGAAAACAAGCGGTGTTGGCGAAGTCTCTGTAAAACCGCTGTGACGTGTCTACGATGATCAGTTTCTGAGGCTGAGTATACCAGGATGTTGTCAATATAAACGACTACGCACACATCAATAAGTTCTCTGAGGACATCATTCATGAAAAACTGGAAAGCGGCCGGTGCGTTACATAGTCCGAAGGGCATTACTTGATACTCAAATAATCCATATTTAGTGCGAAAGGCCGTCTTCCATTCGTCGCCCTCCTTAATGCGTACCAAATGGTAAGCTCCTCTGAGGTCCAACTTTGTGTATATGCAGGCGCCTTTTACCTGGTCCAATAATTCAGGAATCAAGGGCAACGGGTATCGGTTTTTGACTGTAATCTGGTTCAGGGCACGATATTCGATACAAGTTCTTAGGTCACCTTCCTTTTTCGGGACGAAGAACAAAGCTGAGGAAGCCAGGGATTTCGGGGGGCGGATGAATCCGTTAGCCAAGTACTGGTCCAAGTATTGCCTGAGATGGAGGTTTTCTGGTTCAGTGAGGGCATATATTCTACTGCACGGAGGGGTGGACCCAGGTGTTAGGTCTATCTGGCAGTCGTATGACCGATGCAGAGGCAGGGTGTTGGCTTGATCTTTCTGAAAGCCGTCGCTGAACTCTTGGTATTCTAGAGGTAATCGGGGGTCCTCGGAAGTGATGGCTGCTAGCTTGATTTCGGGCTGAGGATAACAGGTTGAAGCGCATTCTGGAAACCGAATTACCTTGGCTCGCCAGTCTATCTGAGGATTGTGCTTTTCCAACCAAGGCATTCCCAAATCACCTGAAACTGCAGGGCCTTGATTACATCAAACACGATCTTCTCCCGATGTCCGTCTTGACATAACAACGTTACCTCCATGGTGGTATGAGAAACTGGTCCGGAAGCTATTTCAGTACCATCCACTGTAGTGATTACGTCCTTTACCATCTTGGGACGTAGGGGAAGATCCATCCTGATAGCCAAGTCTTGGTCCACATAATTACCGATTGCTCCGCTATCAATGTATACTTTGATAGCATGCATGCGATCTGGTCTATTGGGACTTATGAGGACCATAGGCATTACCAAATGCGAGGTCAAGGAACTGGTTTTAACGCTCGGCAAGCGGACCTCTACGCTTGTCGGGCGAGGTTGTTTCCCGATTCCAGTTTCTCAGCATTTTTATCAGAAACTCCTACGGTCTTCTTGACCGGTTTCACTGAGCAATCACAAAGGAAATGTCCAGAATTCCCACAGTATAGGCACAGCTGTAATTGCCTTCTTCTTTCCCGTTCTTTCTGAGTTAATGGTCCTTTTACTACTCCTATTTGCATTGGTTCCACGGAGTCATTCCCTTTAGCGGAGCTCTGAGGTCTTGAAAGTACCCGGGTTTCAAATCTGGATCGATCGGTCTTCCTGTTCTGTAGCCGATGATCTAATTGGACTACTAGGTCGATATAATCTGAACAGTCTTGCGGCGGATTAACCACCTGTGCTAAAACGTCTTTAAGTTCCCCACGTAGACCTCTGTAGAAGAGCGTGATTCTCTTATCTTCAGGCCACCTGGTCTCAACCACCAGTCTATTAAAGGACGCTATGTAAGCCAGGAGATCCTGATTACCTTGTCTGAGTGACAGGAGTTCATTGTCCAAGGCCTGCCCCTGGGAATGTCTTGCGAACAACTTTTCCATACTGGTCTGAAAGTCTTGAAAGTTATAGAGGAGCGGGTCATCCTGTGTCACGAGAGGAATGGACCAATCTGCAGCACTACCGCTAAGATAGGAAAGTACAAACGCTACCTTGGCTTGGTCCGTTGGGAATGCGGCGGGTCTACACAGAAAGTGCAAGCGGCATTGATTGATGAATACTGCATATCGCTTTGGATCACCGGAAAAACGTTCGGGCGGGGCCAAAGGCACATTCCCTGGCAGATTAATTTGCACCGGATTACTTGAGGTTGTAGGAGTGCAGCCCCCTCCATAGGGAGGCAGTGGCGTCTGTCCCGCTTGAGCCTGTAGCAACTGTCTGGCCAGATCATCCGTCCGTTCCTTGGCAATGATCAACTCCCTTCGTAAAGCGTTTGTTTCTTGGCGAGATGCGTGTACTTCTGCCCTTAGTTCCCCAAGCAATTGAGCCAGTTGATCTGTGTCCGAGGTTTCCATTGCGCCTGGGTGGGAAAATTGCGGTAGGCTTTGCGTTCTGTAACGCTCACCTGAATCCCTCGGAGGCGCAGGTCTGGGCTGGGGGTTCTCGGAGTCTTCTAGGGTCACGCGCAGGCCTCGAATGCCACCCTGGAAAGGCCCTTTCCTCACTGAGATCTTGATCTGAAGGGTGAGGTGTCTGCAATTACGAGAGCAAGGGGTTAATATGGATATATAAGCCTGACTGGGTAAGCTGCCTCCCCTTCCTGGTACTCCCAAGTAGTTCGTAGGCTAAATGTGCTCACCTTATGTAGGTGAAAGCGGAGCTCTCCATCCTGCGTCTGTGCAGGGGCGCCGAAGCCAGTTACTTCACTGGTTAATTGTCCAGCCTCTTGGTTGCAGAGGATGAAGATTTGGAGCTAGGCCGTTGTTAGCAGCACGAACGGCGGTTGCTTGAATATGGAGGTCCGGAGAGCGATGGAATGGCGAAGGTATTGCAGGCAAGTAAGTAGAAAATGTCAATTCGAAGTTAAAAGCACTTCTTAATGTCTCTTTTCCTTTTTCAGGTCGCAGAAGCAGCTGGGTAGAAAAATGGATGTCGAGGAATGCACCGAGGAGTGAGAAAGATGAGCGCTGCCCAAAATACGTGCGTATAGATGGAGTTTTGTATTTCTTAAGGATGTCCTTTTGTTTTGCAGATGCGAGTAGCAGCGTCGGCGGAGGCGAGAAGAATGCAGCGCAGGTAAGGAAAGTTTCACTGAGGTTTACTAACCAATGTCTTTGCTTCCACAGGGTGCCGGAAAAATGGAAAGCTGCAGCCCGTGGCTTGAGATGCACCGATGGACTGGGTAAGTGCTGCCCTGGTTTTTATCTCGTGCTAACCTGGTGTTCTTTTCCCTTTTCAGATGCTGCTGAAGACGAAGATGGTATTTCGGAAGGTAAGATTGCGGATTTCTCTTCCCCAGATGCAGAAGTTGAAGATTCTCTGGAGCTGACACGGTGAGGGTCCTGCTGCTATTTCAGAATAACGCGAAGCACGTTGCTCTGATCGGGCGTGGTTTAAATAGCTTACTGGAGTGCTTAGGTGTCTCCTTCCACAGCAGCCTCGCCCAGGTAAGAAGTCCCAGCTTCCAGAATAGTTCCAGTATCCAGTCCCAGGGAGTGGTGCTGGCCACACCCAGAAGGTAAAGTAGTTCCAGCCATGGATGGATGAGGATTTCATCCTGCAGGTGAGTGAGCAGCATGGTCTGCAGCAGGAATGGTGTGTGGGACCCAAACACCATTCCTTACATCATGAGCCCGGCACGTCCTGTGCCGGGACTGTGTCCCCTTATGAGCCTGGCGCCACTGGCGCCAGGACAAGGTCCATAAGGCCCCTATGGGAGCCGATGGGTGCCTGGAAATGAAGTTGTGACCCAGCTTCCGAGGCAGTTGGGCTAAACCTGACTCCTTGGAGGCTGCGGTCATGACAGCACGTTTTTGTATATAGTTTTTTATTAGGTAGTATTTTTGATAGTTTTCATTTCATCATTTCATCATTTCATTTCATCAGTTGGGCTCATGGACCCTGGATTGTTCATCTGTACATAGTTCACCATTGGATTATTCTCTTTTTTTTATTTTCACCATGGAGCAATGGTTTTCACTTTCTTTTTTCCCTTGGATTTGCTTTGTTGGACTGTGACTTTGGATACCATTTCTTTTGGATTTCTTTGGATTATGATTTCTTGTTTTTTATTCTTTTATGGACATGCAGCTTTTCTTTTATTATTCCCATTGTTGTGTGTTGGATTTTGATTACATTCATGTTGTGTTTAATACATTTTTTCTTCATACTTCAATGTGTGGTATTATCTCATTGGTTTCATGCATGTCATGATATGGGTTTTCACATTCACTTGCACCCATTGTGTGTGTGTGAGACGGACATGTGTTCATTTACATACTTGCCATTGGGGTTGTATCATGTAATTGCCTTTTCTATGTGGGTGGATGCAATACTTGGTTGGGTCTTTGGGCTGGGGAGGCTGGCCATAAGGGCCATGATTGAGGATCGTCATGACCTGGGGGCAGGGGGACATGAGTGGGGGCCTGCTGGCAGGTGCCCTGCACTGCTGGTGCGTGGGGGTGCAGGGGGACATGAGTGGGGGCCTGCTGGCAGGTGCCCTGCACTGCTGGGGGGTGGGGGTGCAGGGGGACATGAGTGGGACATGAGTGGGGGCCTGCTAGCAGGTGCCCTGCACTGCTGGGGGTGCAAGGGGACATGAGTGGGGGCCTGCTGGCAGGTGCCCTGCACTGCTGGGGTGTGGGGTTGCAGGGGGACATGAGTGGGGGCCTGATGGCAGGTGCCCTGCACTGCTGGGGGTTGGGGGTTCAGGGGGACATGAGTGGGACATGAGTGGGGGCCTGCTGGCAGGTGCCCTGCACTGCTGGGGGGTGGGGGTGCAGGGGGACATGAGCGGGACATGAGTGGGGGCCTGCTGGCAGGTGCCCTGCAGTGCTGGGGGTGGGGGTGCAGGGGGACATGAGTGGGGGCCTGCTGGCAGGTGACCTGCACTGCTGGGGGGTGGGGGTGCAGGGGGACATGAGTGGGACATGAGTTGGACATGAGTGGGGGCCTGCTGGCAGGTGCCCCTGACTGCTGGGGGGTGGGGGTGGAAGGGGACATGAGTGGGGGCCTGCTGGCAGGTGCCCTGCACTGCTGGGGCTGGGGGTACAGGGGGACATGAGTGGGGGCTTGCTGGCAGGTGCCCTGCACTGCTGGGGGGTGGGGGTGCAGGGGGACATGCGTTGGTGATCAATAGTGCAAGGTGACATATGGCTTGGCTGGGGGCATGCGCATGGTGGATGGGCTGCCTACGGGACATGACCAGGGGTGCAGGGTAGTCCCCTGTGGTGTGGGCTGCCTGCAGGGGCCGTGGAGGGTGTAGAGGGAACACCTGGGAGGACCCACACTGCCAATTCACGTGTAGGACTCCCAGCGCACCCCCGAAATACACGTACACTGCTGAAATCGCGTGTGAGACTTCCCGCGAACCCCAGTTATACACGTACCCCACTCGCACAGGCCCTTTCGTGTGTGAAACCTCCGCGAACCCCAGTAATACACGTACCCTGCTCGCACAGGGCCTATCGCGTGTGAAACTTCCCGCGAACCCCAGTAATACACGTACCCCGCGCGCATAGGGACTATCGCGTGTGAAATTTCCTGCGCACCCCCGAAATACACGTACCCGGATCCAATCGCGTTTGAGAGTTCACGCGAACCCCAGTTATACACATACCCCGCTCACACAGGGCCTATCGCATGTGAAACTTCACGCGAACCCCAATAATACGCGTTCCCCGCTTGGCGGTTGCTGTTTGGCAGCCCTGTAAACTGGTCCAGGGTTAGCGCAGCCCTTTTCGCTGGATTAGGGATTTTGATGGCTTTTCCTTGCGCAAGGGCGTTCTTGGGGGCGTAACTGGCGCTGCTGCAGGGTCGCTGCGCCACTCTGCTCCACGGCTGGTTTTGGAGGCTAAAATCCGTGAATACGCTGTGAGCGGAAATCTATTTTAGCACACGCGGCTGGCACATACATTTGAACGCGCACACTGTGCGCCAGCCACGTGCGCAACTTGTGCGCGAAATTCTATGAATTACCCCCTCAATGTGTACTGAGTTATCAAAAGGTGGTTATTCTTGAAAATGACACGATTATTGTGCCATACGTAGAAGCATATCTTCGGTTAGAAGGAAATATGCTTGTTGGTACCTTTGGCATTCTACAAAGAATATACCATAAATGGATGCCTGGGAGTACTCCTGGAATGCTAACGCTAACTGCGCAAAAAAGGGACATAAAAAAGAAAATGTCTGAGTTTTGGGATCAGCAAAATGTTATTAATGTTGGCTAGAAGTCAAATAGTGGCCTATTTCTTGAAGAGTATTTAACGAGAACAATGCCCCCTAAATATATCCTTGCCTATCCGAGCACTAGCACTTTTCGTACATACCTTTTAATGAAATTCAATATGACTGAAGCGCTAGCAACCAAAGGCGATATTATGAATTTCCACATGAAATGAGAAAATGTTGCCTATGTGGTAATAATGTCTCTGAGTCACTTTATCACTTAATTATGATTTGTGAAAGTCTAACCATGATTAGAACCAAATCTTTTAAATCTTTTAACAATGCTATTGATATGACACACACTACTGAATTATGGATGTCTTTTATGAGAGGTAACAATATTAATCTAATATACCACTTTGTTATATTCTATGTAAAGATTGTTGCGATTTTAAAATGTATTGAATGAAGTATTTTAACGTGTCCTTGATGCTATATATTTTTAAGAATAGTGTGATTTTAGCTTGTATTGATTACCCTCATATGTTTGTATGTTCCCTGTGTTATACGAAGCCTTTTGGCTAAAAGTATATCTAATAAATAAATAAATAAGGTAATTTCAATGAATTAATTAAATTTCCAAAAAGTTATTTACTTCCTCGAAACTTCAGAATTATATGCAGAAAAGTTAACTTCAGTGATTAACAACAACTTCGAATTCATGATTTAAGAGGAAAATGCAGAAAGCTCGTTCTGGTGGTTAAACTTGACTGATTTGAAAACAATTAAACTTGAAAAAAACACACAGACACACACGTCCGTCTGCACCCTGCCACCCACACACACCGCTTCGCCCAAACATGTACCCCCTCCCACCCACACAAGATCTAATGCACAGAAAGTAATTTCAAGAAAGGTTTGCTCTTTCTTGTCCACATCATGCGGCTCCCTTTTCCGGTGGACGTCAGCTATTTTGATGGTCATCTGCAATTCCATGGGCGTCATTAAGGGGCTGCTAGGGGTAGCAACTCCTACCCCTAGCAAGCAACCCCCTTGGCACCCTGGGCACTGCCTCAGCGACACCTGGCCGAGTGACCATATACATCAGAAGCCAAAACATGATTTATTGCTCAGTGAAAGAAAACTGGTTTCTTGAATTGAATCCATTTCGTGTTCATACCATTCACCTGTTCAAAGTTACGAATCTTTGTACAATGTGGGCCCAACCACCACAAGCAATTAGTGAAGAGTGCAACCTTCACTGATTGGCTTAAGGAAATTACGAATTTTCAACAACAGCACTTGACCATCGAATCTTCAGGATTATTACTGTTTAGGGGAGTTCTCTTAGCCTGTATGATGTCAGTGCATTACATGCTTGCCTGTTTACAGTTTGCTTAAATGTGACGTTTTATTTCCTGTGTGGAGTTTCATTGCAATCTGCAAAAATCACTTATGTGAAAATGCACTCTTTTACACAGGCGGCCTCATTCCGAGTTGGGCGGTAAGGGATACTGGGCACCGGTAAAGAGACCGGTGCCGGTAATCCCTTACTGCCCAATTCCGAGGTCCCTTAGCGGGAACCGCAAAGGACGTGTGGTCGGACCACACGTTCTTTACGGGTCCCGCTAAGGGACCAGGGCGCTAATTACGGGCCTGCTAATAGCAGGCCCGTAATTACTGTCTTCCCCATTCCCAGTGGGGGCTCAAATGGGAATGGGGAATGGCTCGTTGAATGGGGATTTACCGTGTCGTCCAGGGTCGGAATGACCCGGTAAGTCCCTTCCAACCAGACCGGACCCGGTATTGGAGGCAGCCATGGCTCCAGTCTCGGAATGAGGCCCAGTGTGTATTAAGGCATGGAGATAGCTCAGTTAATCAAGTGCTTGCCGTTTGGAATTGTGTTCATCCTGCAGATTTCGACAGATTTGAATCCCAGCTATGCTGGCCTAGCCTTTCATCCTTCTGAGGTTGAGAAATGGAAGACTTTAAGTAGGATAAGATAAAGATGTATTGTGTAAACGGCTTCGAAATGGACAGATTGTGTTAGCAAGCGTGGTATAGAAGACAAGAGATGTAATCATACTACATTTGCCCAAAATATTTAGATACACATTTCTTAACCATTTTCAGATTCATTCAGAGCATAATTTGGCCTTTTGCAAATAAGCCTTATTAAAAACAAAAATCTGGTTCTGCTCATGATAGAAAAACAAGTCAGAAATCTCAGTTTCCTGGTGGACAGGTGAGGCTGTATCTTACATATAAGGTTTTACCTGGCATAGGATGGCAGTGCCAGGGAAAATGACACGGCACTGGGCATATGATGGCAGCACTTGGGTTTGTGAGGCTGTTGCCCGCATATGAGGACCATACAGGCAGTATGTGGCTTTAACCGGAATAAGTTAGAATCAATTGGATGTATGGGGGGTGCACTTAACACATCACAGCAGTCCCTGGCATGTGATGGTGACTGGTCTGAAGAGGCTGGGCTGCCAAATGATGCAGTGTTCTTGCCTCTTAGGGTTCTGATTGATCTTCCCCTGCCATATCCTGACTGCATATTGAGGTATCGCTGCAGTTTGCGCATAGTTGGCAACTGCAATAGCCTTTTGTCTACTTTAGTGCTATAGGTTATATTGTTGTACACTCATTATGTTTTTTTGACATGCGATGTCACTTCCTGTGATGAGGGCAATTCCAAAGGCTATAGTGATATCCCTCCAGGGGATGCCACTAAGGTAGAAAGTGATATGATGATGTTTGCTGTGATATCATCAGGTGTATGGTGTCAATTTCCGCTACCACTGGATCTTTGGTGAATTGACGCACCTCTGCAGTGATGCTTTTTATGTGGCCAGATGAACTCAGCTGGCTTTAGCACCAATATGCCCTTCAAGGGTGAATGTTGGCCGTTGGGAGCAATTTTTATTCTCACAAAACAAGACAATCGACTGACTAAATGAAAGAAAACCTTTTAGCTCATCATGTGCACAAGGTTTACTCTAAATCATAGATATTTAGCAAATCTGAGCTGGAAATAATTTGAGCTCAACATCTAGAAAAAACAACTCATATCTGCGACATTGAATAACGTCACATTGCAGGAAAGAAGGGGTCTGAGTTGTATATGCTAATTCACTAAGGTGTGCAGAAGATGCATTATTTCAATTTCTGATGTTTTTTTCGGTAAGAAGAGCTACTGCTCAATGATGCGTTGCGTGTTAGCAGAGGATTTGCAAATAGTTGGGACAGAATATAAGAAGCCTGCCTGAAGCATGGGCTTCTCTCAAGGCCTCAGCTGGGAAGGCCCCTAAATAGCATCGTTGTATAGAGGCAGTTCTTTTTCCACCCACAGAAAACTTCTCATCCTGGCAGATAAACACAGAGCAGGTAAATTCAACAGAAACCATGATAGGGTTAACTTTTTTGTCACCATCGGGTCTTACTCACCTCTAACCTGGACACGTGGATTCCTTTTTATAAATTCCCCTTGCGAAGGATCTCAGCCTGGATCCCCTTCTTATACCCGCTTTAGCTGCAAGCATCTTGCCTGACCCAGTCATCTGTAAGCCTCCTCCCACTCCTCAGGTTAGCAGTCTCTACCCCCGGGCTTCACGCGTTCATTTCATGTTGTGATGTTTTTCTCTCCTCTCTTGTCTTTCTTTCTTGCCTCAAGCATTCTCGCCAGGTCTCCAGATTTGTCTCCCCCTCAGCCTAGCCTTAAATACATTCCTGTGCGTGTCCAGTGTTTTCCCCACTCTATAGAATTTGGAAGAGCTACAACTGTGAAGTCCATCCAATGAGCGATCACAGTTCAGCAACTCATAGAGATGGGGGAGCCAGAGATTTCATGGTTAGGGCCGAGCCTGGGGTCAGGCCTGGCTCTAGGAGCCCACCACAGGCCGAGCCGGGAAATCGCTGCACAAAACGCTTTCTGTAAACCATGGGTGGGCAAGCTTAATATTTATTTAGGAACACAGTGAAACAGACATCTTGATTTACATATAATTAACACAAGTTTTTCCATTCTGGACCCCCTCTCACCTAATCTGTGACTCTGCTCCAGTGCCGGCCCTAAGTCTGCCAGGGTGAGATGTGTGCGCCCCCACCACAAATGAATAGCTGGCGGCTCAGTTCTGTTGTTCTGCTGAAGTATCAGTCGAACAACAACGGAACTGCGCCCCCTGCTGTTCTTTAAACTGTGTTTAAGCACTGCGCCCGGCGTGATCCTTTAAAAGGCAATGGGCCAGACCTTGCCTCCAGCTCACTGTCATTTAAACTCAATTTCATAACACTGAGGTGGAGGCTAACGTCTGGCTCAGCGCCTTTTAAAGAATGATGGCTGGCAAAGCACTTAAACACAGTTTAAAGAACCTCCTGCTGTTCTATAAACTGTATTTCAGCACCATGCCTGGCGTGATTCTTGGAAAGGTGCGGGCCCAGACCTTGCCTCCAGCTCATTGTCATGTACATTTATTTACATGACACTGAGCTGCTGGAGTCAAGGCGACCTTCTGAGGCCGCACCCCCTAAGCCAGCACTGCTCTGCATGCTGGCAGTCAGGCCAGAATACAGACAGACGTGAGTGCGTCTTTATTTTATTTTTTATGTAAGCAATGGCCGAGCAACCAGTGGGGCTCATGTCCGGCCCCTGCTTGGGGCAGCTACTGACCCAAGAGGGGGGTCAGGCCAGAGCCCTAGGTGGGACTCGGGCCGGGCCGAGCCCCTCTAGGCTCGCCCAGCTCTAGCAACTCAGTCCTCATACTCAGTGACCACGTCATACTGCAGTACCTTGAAAAACAGTAGTAGCTCGGAAAGCGTTTAATTGTAATTGTGAGCGCTGCTTGCCATGCGAGCATGGCAAGTAGCCCGCACAATCAAAAGTAAACACTGCCTGGCATGCCAGCGTTTATGCAAAGTGCAAATGTGAAGGGCAAAATGTATCGTACATGCTTGTACGCCGCCTCATGTCCTTTGTGGTTGGGACCCACTTACGTTAAAGTGTAAACTTAACGGGTCCCACCGCCAAATTACATTTTTTTTTCAAAATGTGCTCCGTAGAGTTATATTCCATTATTAGCATTTTAGGGGAGCATTTTGAGTTGGTATGCCACCTCCACATTTGGGTTGGACTGCACATCCCTTTTGCATGCACATTTGTGGGACGCTTTTGAAACGCTATAAGCAAGGGGGAGCCGTTTCCCACATGCACTCACCGCCCCTTGAGTTGGATTCCAAGTAGGCGTTTGGAAACGTTGCAGGCTACCCAAGTCAAAAAGGAAGATCATCCTGGAATCATTCTGGAGTCATCCGATGACTCCATTCTAGAGTCATCCATGGATAGTTCAGGAAGATCATCCGAAGTATTCCAACAGGCCAAAATATGTAATGAGATGATGACTCTAGAGTTATCACAGAAACTACTACAGGATGAGTTTGGATTACTTCCAGTGATGATCTTGGATTACTCCAGGATGACTCCATGACAACTTCAGGATGAGTGGGGATTACTCCTGGATGACTTCGGATGACTCTAGGATGACTCCATGACAACTTCAGGATGAGTTGGGATTACTCCAGGATGACTTCGGATTACTCTAGGATGACTCCATGACAACTTCAGGATTACTCCAGGATGACTTTATGACAACTTCAGGATGGGTGGAGATTACTTCAGGATGGTTGCATGAGAACTTTAGGATGGGTTTTGAATTGTGAATTGTGAAAACATTTAGGAAAAGGGATTTGATTACCCAAGGATGTATTCCATTTGAGTAAGATTGGTGGCATTACTTTAGAATGACTCGTTAGACTTATGGATAGTTTACTGGAAATAAATCTAATGAATTTTGCAGCTGTCACTGTCCATCTTTGCTAGAGCACAGAAATGTTGTTAACCAAGTTCACCGATTTAATTCACAAAACTACAACCGCCTCCTCCCATGTCACGAACCAACCTGTAAACTCCCTAATTTCAATTCTCACCTCTAGCCAACAAGGCCTCACACCCAAAATTACAAAGCACTGCATTGAAACACACACTTCCAGTGACCTAAACAGAATCTGTTAAAGGTCTACCTGCATGACAGACTGCCGCCAGTCACTTCACCCAATATCACTGAGAGCAGCCAACATTATTATGATAGTAACATACTGCAGCTATACATTGTTGATATTGTATTATAGTATTGCTGTGGCTATAAGATGTCTTCAATCAAACATAGGCTCAGAAAGTGTTCAAAAAATGTTTTATTTAACAAATGCAGTTTAACGGCATAGCTGTATTCTATAAGAATAAATCAGTTTGCAAAAATATAAACAAATAATCATCGATCCTGCATTTCGAAAGGCGGTGTCTTCTTTAGGCCTCTCCTGGCATTGCAGATTTTGGTGGCAAGCTTCCTTCTCATCACCTGGCCGTCCATAGTAGGCCAACTGTTAGCCTTGCAGACAGATCTCAAAAATTCTACAAAAAAAAGAAAGGATATATGAATATAAATGGACATCAGAATAGGCATTGTTAAATTACTTATTGTAGAATAAATACAGGATTAACAAATGTTAAAATGTCAACCTACAAATGTGTCACTACATTTAAATGCATTTGTACACAACGGTTGAAACAGGCTTAAAAGATAGATTTGAACTGAAAATGAATCATGGTTTTCTGTGGCTGCATTCAGAAGATTTATGGTCTTTAATGGTCAAAGGGGTTAATATGTCTTTGAGGAGATGTTGAGCCAGGCACTGAGTCGGTGGGGATGGGAGACAGGACAATCATGCAGAAACAAGATTGACAGATTCATTGTGTAGATACAACAGTTTGACTTTTAAATTAGAAACTATCACACAGTTAGAAATAGAAAGCATAAGTGGATGTGGGGAAATAGTCTTTTAAACCCTTTGCTAATTAACATAACCAGAAGGTCCGGAAACACATGACCCCAGATATACCAAAGCACACCTTGCTTATATGGGTGACCCAACGCCTCCTGCCTGAAAACCATGCATCACTGATTTGTTACATACTCGAATGGACTAACAAATGTACAACACCCCAAAGATAATACCCACTCCCTGCCTTTAATTACCCCTATTCTGCTTGGAAACCAGGAATGGCCAATGTGCAATGAATGTGAGGGGCAGGTTTTAAAATGTATTAGAAACAAATGGCTTATTAGTCTAGAATAGAATTTGTTCATGCAGTAGCGAATTGATACACCAACAGCTCTCGCTAACGGCCACCATCTATATACGGTGTCCATTCAATGCGGAAAAGGTACTCTCAAAATGAAGTAAGTTAACTACAGTTTTTAAATTGGGAACGGTTCTGTTATGAGGGAATATCACCTTCTGTTGTGTGGATGATCCAGTGTCCATTCCCAACGACTTCTCCACTGATTCTGGTAATGAATCGGTCCTGGTAAGCGCCGCCAGTGATGCCTGCAAATGGTGTATTGTCAACTGATTGTGTCTTTGCGTGCCTTGTAACTGTTCTACGATTTAAAAAAAAACAAAAAACAAAAGTTAAAGGCACCTACTTACTGGCCATCAGACTAACTAACAGCGTAGACAAGAACAATAAGGCAAATTGCGCAGGATATCACACTGCGGTAACAGTGGGAGAAGACACAATTACAACTTGGTCCACTGCCCCTACCAGTGAGCAATGGTGTCAGGTGGAGATCCAGCCCAGGGAGTAACAGGGAAGGAGAACCTGAGAACCAGCCAGGAAGTCGGATGGGTGCCCTGACCCTGCCCAGTGAGTCAGTTGAGGGCTATCGGGTGTCACTGAAACTATTGGAATAGAGTACAGCTAGGGGGGAATGTCATAAAAGGAGGGACACAAAGCATGCAGATGTTTGGTTATTTGCCCACTTATTGACTGGCCATGGTCATGCTAATCCCCATAGCCATTTACACCCAGATCCTGCGCTTGCCCCAAAATACCTTCTCATGGGAACTCTTTGAGCTTGTATTAATCAAGCCATCCCATCAAACGGTGCACTCAAAGTGCCTGCCAGTGTTTTTTTCAAAGCAGTCTTCTGAGCGTTAATAACTTAATTGGAGTAGTAAACCCACTACTGGTGTAATAGAAATGTCTTAACCAGGTCTGCCTTCAGCCACTCGATTTAGAACTGGTGCAGCAAACTTGCTTCAGCTAGTTCACACTGAGACAAGTTGTGAGGTGAATAGCCAGTGCTGTGACCAGTGTAGTGCGGAACAGAGCTCCAACATTGGGCTCTTCGCTTATGTCTTGCTAGTCTCAGTTGGCAAGAGTGAACCCCCATGTGTCAGTGCGCTCTCACCATTCCTGCCCTTGCCATTACACTCACAGTACTCCAATCCCAACAGGCCCAACTCACCTTCACAATATATATGAGATGATTGTAGCAGTTTTCCAGGAGGTTGAAGAAAAGTTTCTTGAGAAAGAGCCGGACATTCAGTGCAGAGTGCCTTTCTCTCGTCGTCGCCTTGGCCTCTTGCTTTTTCTTTGGGGCCCTTTGAACCTCCATCTCATGGCTGTAGTTCTTGAACTGAATGACCCAGGTTCAGAAAAACAGTAATCTTCAGTTTTGAAAACGGTGATCAGACATTCTAATCCCTCGAGACCAAAGTAAAACTTCCGCTTTTCGGTGCCTTCCTGTTAAGGACAGACAGCCCTGAGGAATGAGCAATCCCCCGAAAAAGCCACCCTTTGCCCCTTAACTGTGAAATGCCCCACCTCATTCATCCCCTACCTGCTCCCTTCCCCTCAACTGCACACCTTCTCTCCTAACAGCCTCTCCAAGTGCATACTTTTCCATCAACTACCCCACCACCCCCAAACTGCCCCTTTCTCCCTCAACAGCTGCACCACCCCCTTCTCCAACTGCCTCCTTCTCCATCAACTACTCCCAGCCACCATTCACCCCAACTACCCCCTTATCCATCAAATGCTCCACCCTCAACTGCCCACAGGACCCTACTGCCTTTTCCCCCTCTACTGACCCCACATCTCATTCTCCAACTGATGTTTGGGGAGAAGGGTGGTGGGTGCAGGTAAGGGAGAACCCTTACCTGCACCCACCACCCTTCTCCCCAACTGCCCCACACACCTTCTCCCTTCAAATGCCCCACCACTTCTCCAACTGCCACATCCTCTGCTCCCTATCTGCCCCCATCCTGTTCTCCCCATTTTGCACAAATGCCCGAAACCGCCCCCCCTTCAACTGCCACCAGGCCCTTCGGCCTCAATTGCTCCCCACCCCTTCTCCATAAAATTCCCCCTTTTCCTTTAACTGCCCACTTCTCCCATCGGACTCATACACCCTTCTATCACACACCACGTCTCTCCCAACTACCCCCATCCCCCTTCACTGCAGTTACTCCATTAACTGCCCCGCCCCTTCAACTGCTCCATTCCATTCCCCCCAATTGTCCCTTCTCCCTCAATTGCTCCCCACCCCATTTCCTTTCATTACTGTCTTCTCTCCCAACTGCCCTGCCCCTTCTGCCTCAACTGCCCGATTTCGCCTCCAACAGATCCCACCCCCTCTCACTCAAATGCCCCAACCCCATTCAACTGGCCCAGCCCCTTCTCTCCAAGTGCCCAACTTCCTC